>NC_137927.1:1439780-2039780 GCF_963457725.1 Sprattus sprattus | reverse complement strand
ATGGCTTAGCATAACATGGATAAAAAATAAACATTTATTGTTTACATTTTTCAAAGCATTCTTAGTTCATAGCATTTTTTCACACCTGCCTAAAACTTTTGCACAGTACTGTATATATATATATATATATATATATATATTTACATGGTAAGACTGAGCACAGCAACAAGACACAACGTAGTTATACTGCATCAGCAGTGAGGATCGTAGACGCAGTGTTCAGCCAAGGAAACTTAATGCAGCTGATGAAAAACACATCAAGCTTATTTACCTTCGAAATCGGAAGATTTCAAGCAGTGGCATCAGCTCAGAACTGGCAGAAACCAGTGGTACCCAGGTACAGACATTTACTGTCCGGGGAAGTCTGGCCAGAAGTGGTCTTCATGGAAGAGTTGCAGCCAAAAAGCTCTACCCCGACAAGGAAACAAGGCCAAGTGACTGAACTAAGCACGTAAACATAGAAACTAGGGTGCAGAAACATGGCAGAAGGTGCTCTGGACCGATGAGTCAAAATTAGAAATATTTGGCTGTAGAAGAAGGCAGTTTGTTCGCTGGAGGCTGGAGAGAGGTACAATAATGAGAGTCTGCAGGCAACAGTGAAGCATGGTAGAGGTTCCTTTCCAGTTTGGGGCTGCATTTCTGCAAGTGGAGTTGGAGATTTGGTCAGGATGAATGGTGTCCTCAATGCTGAGAAATACAGGCAGATACTAATCCATCATGCAATACCATCAGGGTGGCGTATGATTGGCACCAAATGTATTCTGCAGCAGGAACATAACCCCAAACATACAGCCAATGTCATTAACAACTATCTTCAGCTTAAAGAAGAACAGAAAGTCCTGCAAGTGATGGTATGACCCCCACAGAGCCCTAATCTCTACATCATCGAGTCTGTCTGGGTTTACATGAAGAGACAGAAGAATTTTAGGAAGCCTACATCCACAGAAGATCTGTGGTTAGTTCTCTAAGATGTTTGGAACAATTTACCAGCCGTGTTCCTTCAAAAACTGCGCAAGTGTATCTGGAAGAATTGATGCTATTTTGAAGGCAAAGGGTGGTCACACCAAATATTGATTTAATTTAGAATTTTCTTCTGTTCCTTCACTGCATTTTGTTAATTTATGAAGAATTGATGAAAATAAACTGTTAACACTTCCATTTTTGAAAGCATTCTTAGTTTACAGCATTTTTTCACACCTGCCTAAAACTTTTGCACAGTACTGTATATATATAGTTGATCTCTCTTATTTGACGAAGCAGTGAGTAAGCTGTCTTTCAATGTCTCTTGTAGAATTATCTCACATGTTTATGGTGGTATGTGTTTAAAAGTTTTAACTTAGGCTATGTGTAATGTTCCTAACTTATATATTATAATTTCACCTTAATGTTCTTGATTCGTTTCTGGCATGTAATTAAGAGTCGTTAACAGTCGTTAAGCAACTTGGGCCATGGTTGCCACTAGTGGGGATCGAACCTGTGACTTTCAGGTTTTTTAAATCAATGAAGCAGTGACGGGGTGCCTCCCCTGGCGGGGGGGGGGGGGGGGGGGGAGTACTTTTCAATCCAGGTCAATTCAATTAACATAACAAAACCTAGGCCTGGCCAAGGGGAAGGGGTGGGGGGGCTTTCACACCAATGTGGGCTTCTACGGCAATACACAGGGTCGAAGACTGTCGTAAATCCCACATTTCATGCAGTGTGACCTGGACACGTCTGTGCGTGGTGGCTCTTGAAGCACTGACTCCAGCTGCAGTCCACTTCTTGTGAATCTCCCACAAATTCTTGAATGGGCTTCGTTTCCAATCATCTCAAGGCTGCGGTTATCCCTGTTGCTTGTGCACCTATTTATAACACATTTTTTCCTTCCATTCAACTTTCCATTAATGTGCTTGGATACAGCACTCTGTGAACAGCCAGCTTCTTTAGCAATGACCTTTTGTGTCTCACCCTCCTTGTGCAGGGTGTCACTGATCATCTTCTGGACAACTGTCAAGTCAGCAGTCTTCCCCATGATGGTGTAGCCTACTGAACTAAACTGAGAGACCATTTAAAGGCTCAGGAAACCTTTGCAGGTGTTTTTAGTGAATTAGCCGATTAGAGATAGATAGATAGATAGATAGATAGATAGATAAATACTTTATTAATCCCGTGGGTAAATTCTGGGATCTTGCAGCTCTCACATATTTACAATAATTACAAACAATATATACAGACATTACAAACAATACAATTCAGCTATGTACATGGTGTAAAGTGCATAATAATTAAAGTTTCATGGCAGCTGGGACGAATGACCTCCTATGTCGCTCAGTCCTTGTTCTTATCGTGTTGAGCCGCCCGCTACGGAGGCTGCTTGACTGTCCTGCCAGGACATCTCTTAGACCTACGAAAGTCTAAGTGGCTTAGACCTACGGAAGTCAATGTCCAACTCCTTGGTCTTGCTGGTGTTTAGGAGTAGGCCATTCCTGTCACTCCAGTCGCCGAAGGCTATCGCCAGTTCCCTGTACGGGGGAACCCTCACACACGCCACTATAGCCGTGTCGTCAGAGTATTTTTGGACGTGCCAGGTCTCAGAATTGTAGATGAAGTCAGATGTGTAGAGGGTGAACAGGAACGGAGCCAGCACAGTCCCCTGCGGAGCCCCAGTGCTACTCACAACTATGTCAGATGCACAGCTCCCCAGTCTGACAAACTGCGGCCGTCCTGTTAAATAGTCCGTGATCCAGGAAGTAAAGAAGGGATCATCCCCCATCCTTTCAAGCTTTTCTCCAAGTAGGAGAGGCTGGATGGTGTTAAAAGCGCTCAAAAAGTCAAAGAACAAAATCCTCACTTGACTTCCCGGCTCGTCCAGGTAGGCGTAGGCCCGGTGAAGCAAGTAGAGGACAGCATCATCCACTCCTACTCTCTCCCTGTATCCGAACTGCAGGGGGTCAAGTGCATGTTCAGTCAGAGGTCTCAGGTGACGAAGAACCAGCCGCTCAAGTGTCTTCATGACGTGAGATGTGAGGGCCACCGGTCTGTAGTTGTTGAGCACGGCAGGGCATCCAGTCTTGGGTACCGGCACGAGTGTGACACCATGAGTCTTCAATATTGAACCTTTTCACAATATTCTAATTTTCTGAGATACTGAATTCTGGGTTTTCATTAGCTGTCAGTTATAATCATCAAAGTTAAAAGAAATAATCACTTGAAATATATCAGTCTTTGTGTAATGAAACTTTCACTTTTTGAATCGAATTACGGAAATAAATCAACTTTTTGATGATATTCTAATTTATTGAGATGCACAATATACAGTGCCCTCCACATATTGGCACCCCTAGTGAATATGAGCAAAACAGGCTATGAAAAAATCCCTAACCTAAATATTTTCCCCCAAAACATCTGTGCCACAATTATTAGCACCCCTAGAAAAACCTTGTAATAAAAATCTAACTGAAGTATAATTCCAGTCATGTTTACATTTTTAAGTTCACCTGTTTGATAAGGAACCCCATAGAGGTCAACCATGACTTCCTGTTCCACTGGCGTACAAATATGAGGTAACACAGGCCAAATTCCATTAGTCATTCATCACTATGGGAAAGACTCAAGAACACAGTGACGATCTGCGACGGAAAGTTGTTGAGCTGCACAAATCAAGAAATGGACACAAGAAAATCTCTAAACAGTTGAAAATACCCCATTTCCACTATCATGGAAATAATTAAGAAGTTTAAAGAGACAGGAGATGTAAGGAATCAGACTGGAAAAGGACCTGTCTGTAAATTGACCCCACGCACCGTGAGGAGGACGGTTCGACTGGAAAAATTATCTCCAAGGATCACAGCTGGAGAATTGTGAATGTTAGTTGAGTCTTGGGGTCAGAAAGTCTCCAAAACTACCATCAGACGCCACCTTCATCACCACAGGTTGGTTTAAGGGTTGCCAGAAAAAAGTCTCTGCTGTCAATTAACAACAAACTAAAGCGCCTACAGTTTGTTATATGGTCAGATGAGACCAAAATAAAGCTTTTTGGCAACAAACATCAAAGATGGGTTTGGCGTCGCCAGAAGGATAGCCATACAGAAGAGCACCCCATACCCAATATGAAGTATGGTGAAGGATCTTTGATGTTGTAGGGCTGTTTTTCTTCCAAAGGCCCTGGACGTCTTGTTAGGATACATGGTATCATGGACTCCATCAAATACCAGCAGATATTAAATAAAAACCTAACAGCCCCCTCCAGTAAGCTATAAATGGGCCATGGTTGGACCTTCCAGCAGGACAATGATCCGAAGCACACCTCAAAATCCACACAAAAATGGTTCACCGACCGCAAAATAAAGGATTTGGCCATCACAGTCCCACGACCTAAACCCCATAGAAAATCTGTGGGATGAGCTGAAGCCGAGTCTACAAACGTTGACCTCAGAATCTGAAGGATCTGGAGAGATACTGCATGTAAGAATGGTCTCAGATCCTGTGCCATGTGTTCACCAACCTCATCACGCATTATAGGAGAAGACTCAGAGCTGTTATCTTGGCAAAGGGAGGCTGCACAAAACATTTAATTAAGGGGTGCCAATAATTGTGGCACACATGTTTTGGGGAAAACTATTTATTTAATGTCAAAAGTTTTTTTTTTCTTTCAATAATTTTACTTTAATGAAAAGGTAAGATTTTTGTGAATATTTTTTTTGAGTGAAAGACCAAGAGAATAAACAGCAAAGACATATTTTTTCATAGCCTGTTTTGCTCATATTTACTAGGGGTGCCAATATTTGTGGAGGGCACTGTATGTTCCCTATCATTTTAACCCTCCTATTATCTTTGTGGTCAGATTGACCCGATTTAATGTTTATGGTATCTAAATAAAAAGAAACAAAATGTAAATATAAAATCAAAATGATGATATGTTTTCAATGTCCTATAAACATGCTGTTCGCATCGGTGTTCTTTGGGGTCAATTTGACCCCAGTCTGTTTTAGAAGTATAAAACATATAAGAAATATCAACATTTTACACACAGTGTTACTAATCTTGATAACATAAATTGTTTTTCATTCCAAATGTTTTAGATCAGTGAGATTTTATGGGGATCTGTGTATTTATCCATAGTGGTATAACAGGTATTCTGGATGTATGAGGGGGGTGGGTGGGGGTGTTGTTTTATTTAAAGGGATATTTAGGTAGTCAAGAAACAAACATAAAGTACCTGACACGTAAAACTTGTGGAACATATAATTATTATCATTTTTTAGAAGTTTATATTGCTGGGGTCAAATTGATCCCAAGGATAATAGATGTTAGTACATTTGAAGGTAACAGGAGGGTTAAGTTGCTTTTCAGGGTTTTTTACATGCAAAACTCATAGCTGTAGGGGTTTGTAAATTGTCGTTGGATTTATTTTTTGCAGGAATTGAGGCATCTGCTATGGTCCAGTCGAATAATACAGAGATGTTTGTTAGGCTGAAGGATATTGTGGTGATGGACGTCAAACCAAAAACAGTCCATAAAAAGGTGATTTTTTTTTAGATCTCTGGAATCCACACAGGAACTTCAGCAACTTGTAGACAATGCCTAGGAACAGTTGCCTGAGTAAATCCAAGACAGGCATCGCCAAAGGACTCCAGTGTCTAAACTTAGAATCACTCTTGTAGTTTGGAGTTCTATGGTACTGAACATGTCCTGACTATCATTGCAGTTCTGTTTCTATGGTACTGAACATGTCCTGACTATCATTGCAGTTCTGTTTCTATGGTACTGAACATGTCCTGACTATCATTGCAGTTCTGTTTCTATGGTACTGAACATGTCCTGACTATCCTTGCAGTTTTGTTTCTATGGTGCTAAACATGCCCTGACAATCTTTGTCAGTATAGGACAGTACTGTAACTGTGCAGCTCTTTGTCCTCTTGATATCAGTGTTTGCATAACATACAGGACAGAAACTGCCATCAAGGTCCAGGAAGTGTTATTTCTCCAACCCATGTGCTCTCTTGTTGAGAGATTGATTACTGGTTTAAGACTTAATGAACATTTAAATATGAATCCCACCATCTTCCTGAACTGATTACTCTGAGTTAGTAGCCATTCTGTCAGTTTCAGATATGTCTCTAATCAAGTTGTGCCCCTTTGCTTTTGTGTGTCCATGTTGTTTAATGGAAGGTGGTCTCCATTGTTGGCGAGGAGGTGTTCAACTTTAAGATGTGTCTTTACCCCAACGCTACCGAAGGAGAGGCCTACTTAGACACTGCAAAGGTTGATGGGAAGGTTACCCTAAGGACGGGCTGCATCCAGATTGTGTATCTACACACATTTTTTATGTCTCTGCTGGTGAGAACACATGCACACACTCAGACACAACATTCACACACAGATGTACAGATGTCAAACACATAGGCAGACATTTGTACGATGTAGAGTTGTAGTGAGTATTCAAACAGAGTTAACTGTTCCAGAGTTTACTCTGATATGTTTAACGTATTCCAGAACTCTGGGCACAATTTAAATATCATAGTATCAGTGCCAGAGTTACATCTCTAAAAAGTGCTTCCTCCTGCTGTGCTGGTACTGTTCCTACTGTCACTGCCAGATCTGAGTCAACGTTCATATTTGGGTCGCTGCTTCCGCTGCCTAACTTCCGTTTTTGGCGTAGTCTCAAAACAAACATTTGGATATGAATCTTAGTGACTCACATCGAGCAGCAACACCCACAACTGCTACTTTGCCTTTTTGTCTCATATTTTTCATATTTATGTTCCTTTCAGGGTTCTCTTATGTGCTTCTTTCAGTGTTGTTCTCCCAATGAGGTACTGATTTACCATCTGATGCTGTGCTGACTCATCATATAAACACCGTTCCCTGCGTCATTTAATGAGATTTTATGAGGCAATCACTCATTTACATGCTCCCAGAATCAACCACTTACAGACCTGCCAAGTCTCCCGTTTTTCCGGTATCTCCCGTATTTCTTACCCATCATCCGCCCCCCTCCCGTTTTGTCATTTCTCCCCGTAATCTGCCATCATTTTACAAGGTCCAATTGTATTTTATAAATACGCTTTTCAATTTGCAAAAGCATTTGTCCATCACAGCCAATTGAAATGTGCACCAGATAAGAAGTGAGGTCATATCTCAGCACATCTTTGTTATATCTTAAAGCCCCAATATGCAACAATTATACTTCAGGATTAGGGTTAGGATAAGCAGTTTAACCTTAAAATAACAGCTTAAAAAAAATTGGGGCACTATAATGACTTTTAATATGGAGAATCACGTCCGTCCCATGACGATAGCAGGGTCCATAAGCATATAACTGCGTTCTGTAGTTTTGCCTGCCGCAGCCCGCCGACCTGACTTTTTTACTTTCTGCCGATCTAGTAAGTAGCTTATTTGCCGTCTTGCTTTGTCTTATGTTGCACTTGCTTGATGTTTGACAGTGTAAGGATCCATTGAGTAACTAATTTGTCATAATGTCAAAGTCAGCACATTTCAAGAGATTTCGTTAGTTTTAGCTGCTAGCATACCTTTAGCGAATAGCTATTGTTCCGTTGTGCTGCTTTAACTTAACCTTGTACATGGCATGTGGATGTTGTGGGGAAGCATAAAACCTTTGATGTCTGTGGAGCGCTGCAACAAGCAAAAATGCGTTTTTGGCTAGTAACTTTGGTCAGCTTTGCCCTATTTTTTTTTTTACTGTTGATACTGTGGGAGTTCCCAAGATCATGACATAGCAGCATAATTGATGCGGACACCATACTGGGTTTTATGAAAATGTTTTCCAATCTTTACCAAAATTGCACAGCTGATCTTCAGACCAAACAAAACTGTTATCTGTCACAGCCTTTCGAAATCGGCACTGAAGCCACCAAACAGAAAGTGGGGTCATATCTCAACTCTTTGATCTTTTGACAACAAACCTGGTATATGGACTCGGGACCCCTTCTAGAGGTGCTCCAAAATATTGTGTCTTTTGACCACTAGGAGGCACTGTAATAAGCTAAAGCAGGTTTTTCCTAATAACCTTTGATGTGTTATGGGTATATGGCCAGGATATATGGCCTTAAAGTGACATCAAGTTTCCACAGCAATTATGCCCTGCTAGGCTGCTTGCAGCTGTAGCCACACAGTGCATTGCTTAAAGTATGTGGACACCCATAAATCACTCTTATGTGGCTATTCAACAGCTTAAGTCACACAGTACATTGCTTAAAGTATGTGTCAACTGGGAACTTTCAGATGCAATATGTTAATATGTTTAATATAATGTAAGATGAAGTGTTACACTGGCATGCCCTCTCCAGGGTTACCAGCGAGTTCTATTATAACTCAAAAACATTATACTGTTTGACTTATTCATAAATCCAAGCCCCTAATTCATATGTAGCGAGTTTCAATAATAACTAAATTGCTTATCCAGTGTGTAACGCACTGAGCAATGTAGGACCTTTTAATTTTCAAAATCTAGAATAAATCCAAAAGCTCAGAAGATTCAGACAAAAACAGAAGGTATCTCAGGGGGAAATACACCGTAGATAATTCCAGGGAAATCTAGAATAAATCCAAAAGCTCAGAAGATTCAGACAAAAACAGAAGGTATCTCAGGGGGAAATACACCGTAGATAATTCCAGGGAATTCTTACACAAAACATGTCAAGAAACGGCTCCAACAGCTCACAAGCAAAAGAGAAAACCAAGAATGTCCCAAATAAAACAGGCAAGACCAGAAAGTAACTCCAGTATGCTAAGTGAATAGTCCACACTTACCAATAGTAACTGGTGGACCCTTGGACCCTTGTCACGCACGCCCCATCACTAATATTATTCTTAAAAGTAAAATTGGGGACTTTTTGACCTGGGCCCTATTTCTCATCTGTCTGGGGCGAAATTGGTCCTGTACTCCAGTACCGCAAAATGGCCATCCAATGTAATCCTATGGATACTGCATCTTCGTCAAACTAAACCGTTTTTTTCAGCCACTGCCTGGCTCATAATATAATTATAAGTGTCTGAATAGATGGAAAGGATCCCTACAGGGATAGACATGTGTCTGAATACATGGAACTCATCCCTACAGGGATAGACATGTGTCTGTTGACCTCAATAGAAGCAGAACCTGGAACTACACAAACAGTAGAAGTCATTTTCTACACTTTCTTTACAATGAACCTACGAAGATGGGAAAATTGGGCCCCGGTATAAAAAATCCTGAAGTTTACCTTTAATGTAGAATTATTTGTATATGGATTGGTTTTCATGGATATAAATTGCATCTCGGAATGCTTTTGGTTGAATATAATCTTGAACAATTGTCATGTTTGTCACCAGACTCTCATCTAAAGCGGCACATTGCTTCTGATCACATATGCATCTTCAGTGACTGCTCCTTATGTATGCATTTCCTCTTCTCCATCTCTTCTCCATCTCTTCTCCCTTTGGCTTGAGATGCTCTGACATACATTCTGCTCTTCAGGTGTTTGTGGATAACTTCCAGGCAGCCAAATCAGCCCTGACGGCAGCGACCTCTCAGGCAGCAGAAAGGGCAGCTAACAGCATGAAGGAATATGCTGAAAAGAGTTTCCGTCTGTCCATGGATGTCAAACTGAAAGCCCCCCTCGTCATCATTCCCCAGTCCTCTTCTTCCCATAATGCATTACTGGTTGACCTGGGACTCATTACCGTGAGCAACTGTTTCAGTCTGGTTCCATCTAACGAAGGACCCCTCCCTCCCCTTCTGGAGACCATGGAGATCAAACTCACCCAACTCAAACTGGTCAGGTACATGATGAGGTACGGTTCAAAATGCTTTGTCAACTTAATCCAATGTTTGTCCAGTGTGAATAAGAGAACATATTAGGGTAATGAGGGTAGGAGCCATTTAGGTAATGTAATGAATAGACTGTGATTAAGAGCCTTTTTCTGGAAGAGTCAGGCAGAGTGTGATACTTTTAAGTGGTAGATATGTGGCCAAACCCATGTCAAAAAGAGTGTGATACTTTAAGTATGTGTGGCCAAATACATGGCAAAAAGAGTGTGATACTTGAAGTAGTATATATGTGCCCAAACACCTGGCAAAAAGTCTGATACTTTGAGTATGTTTGGCCAAAAATATGGCAAAAAGAGTGTGATACTTTAAGTATGTGTGGCTAAACACATGGCAAAAAGACTGAGATACTTTAAGTACAGCCGCGGAAAAAATTAAGAGACCACTTCAAAATTATCAGTTTCTCTGGTTTTACTATTTATTGGTATGTGTCAAAGTAAAATGTACATTTTAGTTTTATTCTATAACCTACTGGCAACATTCCTACCAAATTTCAAATAAAAATATTGTCATTTAGATCATTTATTTGCAGAAAAATGACAATTGGTCAAAATAGCAAAAAAGATGCAGTGTCTTCAGATCTCGAATAATGCAAAGAAAACAAGCTCATATTCATTTTTAAACTACACAATACTAATGCTTTAACTTAGGAAGAGTTCAGAAATCAATATTTGGTGGAATAACCTTGATTTAAAATCACAACTTTCATGTGTCTTGGCATGCTCTCCACCAGTCTTTCACATTGCCGTTGGGTGACTTTATGCTACTCCTGGCGCAAGAATTCAAGCAGCTCGGCTTCTTTTCATGGCTTGTGACCATCCATCTTCCTCTTGATCACATTTCAGAGTTTTTTTTATGGGATTTAGGTCTCGAAATTGGGCTGGCCATGACAGGGTCCTGATCTGGTGATACTCCATCCACACCTTTACTGGCCTGGCTGTGTGGCATGGAGCATTGCCCTGCTGGAAAAAACACTTCTCAGAGTTGGGGAACATTGTCAGAGCAAAAGGAAGCAAGTTTTTCTTCCGGGACAACGTTGTACTTTGCCTGGCTGAGGTTTGTAAAAGACCATAAGGATTGAACCAAAGCCGACTGGAGGGTCTCCTAGTTCGTCTTCTCTGATGAGTCCAATTTTCAGCTTTGCCCAACACATGGTCGTCTGATGGTTAGACGGAGACCTGGAGAGGCCTACAAGCCACAGAGTCTTGCACCTACTGTGAAATTGGACTCATCAGAGAAGACGAACTAGGAGACCCTCCAGTCGGCTTTGGTTCAATCCTTATGGTCTTTTACAATCCTCAGCCACACTCATAAATGGTTTGTTCACAGTAATTAAGGCTTATTAATAGAAGTGTGACACTTAATAAGTATTGCGAAAACCATTTGTAAATTACATAATTGTCCCTTTATAAACTATTTGCAAAATATTAGTAATGTCTTTGTTCCTGCATTCATTCTAATCAGTAAAGCATTTGTAAAGACAGTTAGAAAATGGTATGTCCATAGTAAGCAAGCCCATGTAAAATGTTTATGAGTGTTTTTTCATTCATCATTCATGAATGATCTACTCACCTAAATCTAGACCTACATTTGTCCATGCCTTAAATAAAATGTTATGATTTAGAAATAGGCCTAAACTAATAGCTGGGGTGTAAATACATATGTGACAAATACCTACCAATAATGTAATCCATGATTAATTCAGGAGTTACTGCTGGTTAGTAAAGTATATTGTGTGAGCCCATCTAAAGTGAGCACTTTCTATGCTTTACAAAGCATTTATAAATGAGTTGCAAACATAACCTGGACACACACATGTATTCTTCTATTTGGACAGACAAATGCCTAAGGATAGTTAGTGTTAATGCATCTTTAACAAGCACTTAACACTTACATTCATGCTTAGAGTAACTACTGATTAGTTGACATCATGGTGTGAGCCCATCTAAAGTGAGGACTTGCTATGCTTTACTAGGCATTTGTTAATGAGTGATGAAAGTGATGAAAGCGTACAAATATTTATTTAAAACTAAATATTCACAATTCAAGTTGAAAATCATCACTCAAAATAATTGTCATTGAGTTCAAGTAATGCTTATATTTAGACATAAAAGCTTTACGCAGACATCAATAAAACATTTGTAAAGAAATTATGAGATTCGGACTGGAAAGGCTTTTCGTATGTCCTTGAACAGCCGTCCAAGTGGCCCGTCATCAGGATGACCGGAGCCAAAAAGTAAATAATTTTATCCGGATCACGGCACCATTGTAACAAGTCCTGCGTTGCGTTCTGTGTGAGTCTGTTTGCTGGGCAAGAAATGGCCACGCACTGAGGTTCTGATGCCTTGTTGCAGCGAAGTGGAGCTCAGCACACTGAACACATTAACATACAACAACATGCAGTCGTCAAACACACTGGATAATTAGCCTGTTAGCAGAGGGAAAACGTATGCTAGACCTCATGGCATATGACAAACAAGATACATGCATTAAATATCACATCGTATGTATCACATAGTTCCCAATCTTTGAGTATATACAATGTTATGTCATCATTCTACCATATCTTTGTGGGTTTATCACTTATAAATATATGTTTAGTATAGCATAGCTCTTTTCAGCAACTTCAAACTGGAGTCTTAAAGGAGATGCCAATAGGGGACCATATTTCTTAATAAGACACTAAGGATACTGTTCGAGAATGAAGTCCATTGTTTCCTCACAATTTAGTGTTTTCAATAATTGAACTGCATCGCATCGCATCACATTGCATTGAATCGTACTGAATCGTTTTTTATCAACATGCATCTTTTCTTGTATCGTATCGTGCCCATGTATCGTGATACGAATCGAATCGTTTTTGTCATGAGAGATTTACACCCCTAGTAGATATGTAGCCAAATACATTAATTAGATTATAGAAATACATAGAACCATACATATGGAGAATAGATTAGAGAGATACATAGAACCATACATATGGAGAATATAATGTCATAAAAACGCCCGAATAATAAAACGCATAAAAAAGAAAAACATATTAGAAGTTAGAGGGAACTTGACCAAAAGCCAAAGAGTAACCTCATGCTGACTAAATAGCTACTAATAAATAAATAAATAAAAGTCTAATCTCAGACTAATAATCGAATCTTCAACGCCAAATCTAAGGCAGAAAATAGACATTGAAAAGTCTGACTGTCAGCGTTTAAAAATGTTTTTTGGTTTTTGTTTTAAAAAGACTGACATGAAGAGCCAAAGTGAGGAAAGTCATTGAAAAGGCATCTCAGGATAAACAAGTACATTGAACAAAAGTGTTCTTTTGTTATTTCAATGTTTCAATGCATAGAAGTGTTTCAATGCCGATGCTTTAATGTTTCTGTTTAGTTTATTTGTATCAATGCCAGTGCAAAGCTCTCTATTTTAGCTCCATTCTAACATATTTTAATGAATTGCCAAATTACCAAAGTACTAAGCATGAAAAGCTTAATAGAGTAAACTACATTAACAGGTTAATAATTATTAGCAAACCATGTTCTAAAGTGGCAGTACAAACAGTGACATTCATTTGTGAAGATATATTCAACACACTATGTACACACTTACCTCACACTGGCCTTGTGCTTCCTGTGTTCTCCTCTCTCTGACGCATAGTACAAATCTGAAGGGCACGATGTCCTCTCAGGCTGAGACAGAGCTTCTCATGCCCATCAATCTGGAGCTCCAGGTCAAACGCAACCTTTCCTCAACCTGGTTTTCTAAAATACCTGGACTGGAGGTGCAAGGAGTCCTCAAGGCAATGAATGTGAGTTGTTTTTGCATTCACATTTCACATTTGAATTGTGAAACGGCCACTGTTCTATTTGTAAAGAAAGATATTGTCAAATGTACATATGTAATCCATTACTATGCTTAAAATATTAGTTAGTATTAGTGATCATTAGCCAACTTTCCTGTACAAATTCAGCTTTTTGGCCATCAGACTAGATGATATGTTGGGCGTAAACCAAATACTGCCCCTCATCAGAGAGACACCAACCCCATTGTGAAGCATGGTGATGTCATCATTCTCGGGGGATGTTTGTCTGTAGCGGGACCTGAAAAGCTTGTTAAGGGTGTAATTAACTCAGTTACATAAAGGTTCATCCGGGAGGAAAACCTGATGAAGTGTGCAAAGTAACTGCATCTCACGAGAAGATTTGTATTCCAGCAGGACAATGACCCTAGCATATAGCCAAAAGAAACACACAAATGGTGTAAAACAGCAACATTTCGGAGTTGTCCAGATCTTAGTCCAATATAATATTCGTAAGCCATACTGGAACTAAAAGGCTGGACTTGAAAAGGGCTGTTCACTGGCGATCCCCATGCAACCTGCCAGAGCTTGAGCAGTTTTACTCAATCAAATCAAATCAAATCAAGCTTTATTTATACGGCGCATGCAAGGAAGAATAATGTCCAAATGTGCAAAGCGGACAGATATCTCTCCACAAGGACTCAATATAGCAATAGTACCCAGGAGTCTTTTTTGGTGTTGTGTTTTGTGTATCTTTTGCAGATCTGTCTGGGGGAAGAAGACTTCAGTCTCCTCACAAAGATCATGATGGACAACATTGGAGAGGAAACAAGCAGATGCTGTGATGTGAATACACCAGCTACCACAGGTACTGGGGCTCAAGTGACTTAATCAGCTACCACAGGTACTGGGGCTCTAAACCAGCTACCACAGGTACTGGAGCTCTATAGATACTGAACACTCCACATCCTCCATTCTTGATGATTCCAATGGTACCTGTAATCTGTCTTTATTCCCTTCAGAGTGTCATCAGAATGAAGAGAAGACATGTTCTTTACCTGAAGAGCTGACCGTCTCGCCATCATCAGAAGCAGGAGTTCCCCAGTTAATCTCTAATGGAGACCTTGGGGAAAACACAGTTAACATTCTGCTCAACTTTGAAATCAAGGAGGTGTGTAGACAATCACACATACTAGACTTTCTCCTGTTGATTTTTATTAAGCGTAAGGAAGGAGGCAAATGTTGCAATTCTATTTTGACCATTTAGGTTACATTGAGACTGAAGAAGACTGATGGGGGAAGGGAGTGTCCCTTTCTAGACATGAATGTTTCGCAGCTTGGTACCAACATGACAACACGCAAATATGACCTGTGTGCCACCACTTATATCCAAGCCATCTCTCTGAGATGTCTTCAGTTCTTAGGTAGGTGTGCTGCAAGACTGTTTCAACATAAGCATACGATGTGATGCATTATTATCTTTTTAAGTATTTGGTTGAGAATTGCCTACTATCAGTCAGTTGCCCTGGTTAAAGTGTGGAGATGAGTGTTTTTCCAACAGCTATTTAATTTGCTACTGCAGTCCTTTTCCTACATACTTCCTGTCATAATTCTCCACTGGATAGCCACCAACTCATTTTTAAAATGTTCCATCTTTTCCCACCGCAGACAGAAATGGGGAACCTCTCTGCCTGGTGAACTCTACTGCGGAGTGTGGAACAGAGCTTCTCAAAGTGCAGTATGCCAAGGTAATGTGTGAGGAACAGAGCTTCTCAAAGTGCAGTATGCCAAGGTAATGTGTGAGGAACAGAGGCTCTCAAAGTGCAGTATGCCAAGGTAATGTGTGAGGAACATAGCTGCTCAAAGTGCAGTATGCCAATGTAATGTGTGAGGAACAGAGCTTCTCAAAGTGCAGTATGCCAAGGTAATGTATGAGCTTCTCAAAGTGCAGTAAACCAAGGTAATGTATGGAACAGAGCTTCTCAAAGTGCAGTATTCCAAGGTAATGTATGTATGGAACAGAGTTTCTCAAAGTGCAGTATGCCAAGGTAATGTATGAGCTTCTCAAAGTGCAGTATACCAAGGTAATGTATGGAACAGAGCTTCTCAAAGTGCAGTATGCCAAGGTAATGTATGTATGGAGCAGAGCTTCTCAAAGTGCAGTATGCCAAGGTAATGTATGGAACAGAGCTTCTCAAAGTGCAGTATGCCAAGGTAATGTGTGGAACAGAGCTTCTCAAAGTGCAGTATGCCAAGGTAATGTGTGGAACAGAGCTTCTCAAAGTGCAGTATGCCAAGGTAATGTGTGGAACAGAGCTTCTCAAAGTGCAGTATGCCAAGGTAATGTGTGGAACAGAGCTTCTCAAAGTGCAGTATGCCAAGGTAATGTGTGGAACAGAGCTTCTCAAAGTGCAGTATGCCAAGGTAATGTGTGGAACAGAGCTTCTCAAAGTGCAGTATGCCAAGGTAATGTGTGGAACAGAGCTTCTAAATGTGCAGTATACCGAGGTAATGTATGGAACAGAGCTTCTCAAAGTGCAGTATGCCAAGGTAATGTATGTATGGAACAGAGATTCTCAAACTGCAGTATGCCAAGGTAATGTGTGGAACAGAGCTTCTCAAAGTACAGTATGCCAAGGTAATGTATGACACAGAGCTTCTCAAAATGCAGTATGCCAAGGTAATGTGTGCGGAACAGAGCTGCTCAAAGTTCAGTATGCCAAGGTAATGTGTGGAACAGAGCTTCTCAAAGTGCAGTATGCCAAGGTTATGTGTGGAACAGAGCTTCTCAAAGTGCAGTAGGCCAAGGTAATGTGTGGAAAAGAGCTTCTCAAAGTGCAGTATGCCAAGGTAATGTATGAGGATCAGGGCTTCTCAAAGTGCAGCATGCCAAGGTAATGTGTGGAACAGAGCTTCTAAAAGTGCAGTATGCCAAGGTAATGTATGGATGGAACAGAGCTTCTCAAAGTGCAGTATGCCAAGGTAATGTATGTAAAATATAGGTTAAATAAGGGGAACAAATTAAATGGACCAGATTACAATACATTTTATTCCATTGTAATTGTGCACAGTACAGGTACTAAGTCAATGCAATACCACGTTATGGCATATTGTAGCATATCGAAACTATCCAATCACAAATCACACACATTTAGGCATGCTATCGCAATGCCATTGAACAGGAAGTGAGATCATATCTCAGCAACGCTTTGATACAGTAAGACCACAAACCTACAAATTCTCTATTAAAAGTCCTGCGTCTGTAAATGGGAAATAAAGTGGCTTGGACAGAGCCTTACACCATTCCAGCCATTGAACATGGTGCTCAGGGTGCACAGAGATCAACAAGCCTTCTCCAAATTGCAGACTACAATTTTTAGAACCATTTATCGTCTTCTCTTCATCGTCCTCCTCTCTCTCTTTCTTTCTCTCTCGCTCTCTCTCTCTCTCTCTCTCTCTCTCTCTCTCTCTCTCTCTCTCTCTCTCTCTCTCTCTGATATATGATATTGAACCTTGGCTGCTGAACATAATAAGACATGGTTAATACAATATGCTAAAGGTAGACTAGTATGAGACACCATGCATGGTCATGATCTGTGCAGGCATAATCGATTAACTTAGAATAGGTTTCCCTAATCAAAGAGTCTGATTGCTTCACTTTATTTATAGGATAGTCATAAAGATTAAAACAATTGGTCAAAGCATAGTTTTTGATCCACTCCTAATGTGTACATAGGGATGCAGATCCTAAACATGCCATCCATCTGTGGCCCCAGCTATGGCCAAGCCAGCATTCCTAACACAGCACTGGTAGAAGATCTCTTATTTTGTTTGTCATTAATGTTGTCTTGAACTTTCACAGGCTGACAAGAATGGGCCAAACTTCACAACTACCTATAAGAACACTGAACAAGTCTTAAGTGTAAGTCAGACTAAGTTGCAACGTAATATTGCCAGACCACAAATTAATGTTTACAGTGTAGATGTCGGAGATCAACCTGTGTCATCTCATTACATACCAGTAAAGCACCAAGCATAGAAAGAGAGAAAATGAAAGGCATGGTATAAATTGTCACAATTATTGTAACATATTTGAATTTCTGTCATTTTGTCTGTTCATTCTGTCTTAAAATCTGTCCATTGTGTACATGTTGAGTAGGGATGCACCGATACCAGTATCAAATTACTCATACTCGTTTTGAATTACCGATACCAAAAACCGATACCCAGTGTTGCGTCTGAACGCGTGTGCTTTCTTCTCTACTGTCTATGCCTGGCAGGTGTGAGAGCGCCGAAGTTGCATAGAGACCGAGAGCGGTATTGCAGACGGATAGAGATTTTTAGAAAAAAATATAGCTGGCAACATATTGAAATAAAGAGCTGAACTAGTTATTTTTTTTGTAGCTGTGAACTAAGTTAAACATTTTGAATTATGAACTTTGAAATGAACTAGTTCATTTTAAAAATGGTGAACTATGAACTGAACTAGTTCATGTAGAAAGTGAACTTCACCAACACTGCCGATAACACTTAAAGGCACAATATGCAACAATTATGCTTCAGGATTAGGGTTAGGATAAGCAGTTTAACCTTAAAATAACAGCTTAAAAAAAATTGGGGCGCTACAATGACTTTTAATATGGAAAATTGCGTCCGTGCCAATGGCATAGCAGGGTCGATAGGCATATAACTGTAGTTTTGCCTGCCGATGCCCGCCGACCTGACTTTGATTACCATCTGCCGATCTAGTAAGTAGCTTATTTGCCGTCTTGCTTAGTCTTGTGTTGCACATGATTGATGTTTGACTGTGTAAGGACAGTCGTTGAGTAATTAGTTTGTCATAATGTCAAAGTCAGCACATTTCAAGAGATTTCGTTAGTTTTAGCTGCTAGCATACCTTTAGCGAATAGCTATTAATCCTTAATGCACCTTTAACAGTATTTCACTACATCCAACTGGTCGCGCTATGCGGACACAAAATGTGATTTGTTGTCCTACCTGACCTACCACTCTCTGCCCTACTAGTAAGTATCTTATTTGCGGTCTTGTTTTGTCGTGTGTTGCACTTGCTTGATGTTTGACTGTGTTAGGAAAGTTTGACATAGTGTCAAAGTAGGTATACAGTATGTCAACAGATTTCGCTAAATTTAGCCGTTAGCTTACCGCTAGCTATTAGCAATTCCGTTGTGCTGCCTTAACGGCGATTTGGGCTCATTTTAAGATAAATGATGAAGACAGGAGTAAGACACTGCTACGGTGTCGAGGGGCGGAAAGGAAAGTACTTCCTTTGACACAAGCAATTTGATTAAACATCTGAAGACACACCATAGTGCTAAGCACACAAAGTTCACTCATGCCAGTGGTGCAAGAGACCAAAGCAACCAATCTTTACTGACGTCTTGCAAAAGAAAAAAACGCGCACGCACACAGACATAGAGAGAGAGAAGGGGAGGAAGAGAGACAGACGTATAGTGCCACATAGGTGATTGTTTGTGTACTTGAGCCGGAGACTCTTTTGATCCTTTTGTAACTGAACTGTGCTCATGTGCTTATCCAGGAATAGTTCTGTTCACTTTTTGTTAAGCAGACTGTGTTGTTAACTATGCATCAAATTGAACTGCCTTTATCTAGTTATATTTACATTTTGTCTAATATGATGATATTGACTCTTTTTTTTGTTGTTGAAACTCAGCTCTGTTTATTTTTGGCTTGGGATAGCCTTCTGTTAATGTTGTACTATAGGCTTGACATTATCTGCAGAGGATAAAATAAAATCTTTCATGGAAACCAAATCTAGGAAGTATCGGTATCGGTACTCGGTATCGGCAAGTACACAAATAAAAATACTCGTACTCGTATCGGTTTGTAAAAAAGTGGTATCGGTGCATCCCTAATGTTGGGCTTCATGTCAATGTGTCTGATTATCCGGCTGCTCATGCTTCCAGATCTTGTTCTCCTCTCTGGATGTGAAGCTGCACACTGAGGCTCTTCTCTCTGTGATGAACTTCTTCTCCACTGTGGTCACCCCTTCACCTTCAAACACAGTCACTGCAGACATAGAGACCAAACCCACAGGTTCAAGCGCACATGCCAACAGAGTTGGTAAGAAAAGTACTCATGAACAGTCACATGTGGGAATATAATGATGTTCTTTCTCTCTGTAAAAACGGCCTTTGTTTTCTGTGTATGTGCAGAGGTTCCAGAGTCTCCTGGTGAAGGTGGTGTGATTGATCTGAAGATCTTGATGAAGCTTGAGGCATTCAATGTGCTGTTATGTGACCTGAGCTGCAGTATAGCTGATGTCAAGATCCAGGGTAAATCACACTCATATACTCAAACACTGCAATTCCATCATACATACATTGTGAAAGACAGTTGATGATGTTTATGATTGCATACATGGGTTTTGTTTTTGTGTGATATCAGGTCTGCAAGGCTTACTGTTGAAGCAGCAGTCTGACATGCATGTCTCCACCAGCCTCAGAGATTTCATCATAGAGAATGTGGATCCTCACACTATACACACCAAGGCAAACTACAGCTCTAACATTTATCTCAGTTTAGTTTTTTGCTGCTTATCTTAGTATTTCCCCCCACTGTGCACATTGAATGATGTGAGTTTCTCCCAAAGGCTGTTTCCATCGCTGGCGGAGAGGTTTTCAATCTCAGCATGAGCTTGACTCCTAAGGCTACAGAAGGTTCTGGATACGCAGACATGAGCAAGATGGATGGATGTGTCAACCTGTGTGTGGGCTGCATCCAGGTCATCTACCTACACAAATTTGTCATGTCACTGCTGGTAGGTCTCTCTCTCTATATATATGTTTATGTTTGTGTTGTAAGTTGAGAAATAAGTAGTTTGCAAATCAGTAATGGGAATTCAGGGTGTGATATAAGGCATCATTCTCATCATTCTTATCCTTTCATCAGCTATAAAAAACATCTGTGTCAGTGTTTAAGGGGTGAGAAATAAGAAAAGCTGCAAGTTAAGATTCAAATC
The DNA here is from genome assembly GCF_963457725.1 of Sprattus sprattus. Lineage (NCBI taxonomy): Eukaryota > Metazoa > Chordata > Actinopteri > Clupeiformes > Clupeidae > Sprattus > Sprattus sprattus. The sequence continues at coordinate 2,019,179 of NC_137927.1, read as the reverse complement.
ATTAGAACACTTATCAGGAAAATTATCTACATAACAGTCATGTGTCCTAGGGGACGTTTCTGTGTGTATGAAGAAGCATGATTGATGATGGCTGACGTGTCTGTGAATATGAAGAAGCATGATTGATGATGGTTAAAATGTGTCTGTGAGTATGAAGAAGCATGATTGATGATGGCTGAAGTGTCTGTGTGTATGAAGAAGCATGATTGATGATGGTTAAAATGTGTCTGTGAGTATGAAGAAGCATGATTGATGATGGCTGAAGTGTCTGTGTGTATGAAGAAGCATGATTGATGATGGTTAAAATGTGTCTGTGAGTATGAAGAAGCATGATTGATGATGGCTGAAGTGTCTGTGAGTATGAAGAAGCATGATTGATGATGGCTGAAGTGTCTGTGTGTGTGAAGAAGCATGATTGATGATGGCTGACGTGTCTGTGTGTGTGAAGAAGCATGATTGATGAAGGCTGAAGTGAGGGATGTGCATGGCTGCTCTCTTTCCATTCCACTACAATTCCAGCTTCTTCTTTAAATATACAGCCGCGGAAAAAATTAAGAGACCACTTCAAAATTATCAGTTTTTCTGGTTTTACTATTTATTGGTATGTGTTTGAGTTAAATGTTCAATTTTGTGTCATTCTATAAACTACTGGCAACATTCCTACCAAATTTCAAATAAAAATATTGTCATTTAGAGCATTTATTTGCAGAAAAATGACAATTGGTCAAAATAGCAAAAAAGATGCAGTGTCTTCGGTCTCGATTAATGCAAAGAAAACAAGCTCATATTCATTTTTAAACTACACAATACTAATGCTTTAACTTAGGAAGAGTTCAGAAATCAATATTTGGTGGAATAACCTTGATTTAAAATCACAACTTTCATGTGTCTTGGCATGCTCTCCACCAGTCTTTCACATTGCCGTTGGGTGACTTTATGCTACTCCTGGCGCAAGAATTCAAGCAGCTCGGCTTCTTTTCATGGCTTGTGACCATCCATCTTCCTCTTAATCACATTTCAGAGGTTTTTTATGGGATTCAGGTCTCGAAATTGGGCTGGCCATGAGAGGGTCCTAATCTGGTGGTACTCCATCCATACCTTTACTGGCCTGGCTGTGTGGCATGGAGCATTGCCCTGCTGGAAAAAACACTTCTCAGAGTTGGGGAACATTGTCAGAGCAAAAGGAAGCAAGTTTTTCTTCCGGGACAACGTTGTACTTTGCCTGGCTGAGGTTTGTAAAAGACCATAAGGATTGAACCAAAGCGGACTGGAGGTTCTTCTAAGATCGTCTTCTCTGATGAGTCTAATTTCACAGTAGGCGCAAGACTCTGTGGCTTGTAGGCCTCTCCAGGTCTCCGTCTAACCATCAGACGACCATGTGTTGGGCAAAGCTGAAAATTGGACTCATCAGACAAGACGAACTTAGAAGAACCTCCAGTCCGCTTTGGTTCAATCTTTATGGTCTTTTACAAACCTCAGCCAGGCAAAGTACAACGTTGTCCCGGAAGAAAAACTTGCTTCCTTTTGCTCTGACAATGTTCCCCAACTCTGAGAAGTGTTTTTTCCAGCAGGGCAATGCTCCATGCCACACAGCCAGGCCAGTAAAGGTGTGGATGGAGTACCACCAGATCAGGACCCTGTCATGGCCAGCCCAATTTCGAGACCTAAATCCCATAAAAAAACCTCTGAAATGTGATTAAGAGGAAGGTGGATGGTCACAAGCCATGAAAAGAAGCCGAGCTGCTTGAATTCTTGCGCCAGGAGTAGCATAAAGTCACCCAACGGCAATGTGAAAGACTGGTGGAGAGCATGCCAAGACACATGAAAGTTGTTGTGATTTTAAATCAAGGTTATTCCACCAAATATTGATTTCTGAACTCTTCCTAAGTTAAAGCATTAGTATTGTGTAGTTTAAAAATGAATATGAGCTTGTTTTCTTTGCATTATTCGAGATCTGAAGACACTGCATCTTTTTTGCTATTTTGACCAATTGTCAATTTTCTGCAAATAAATGATCTAAATGACAATATTTGTATTTGAAATTTGGTAGGAATGTTGCCAGTAGGTTATAGAATAAAACAAAAATGTACATTTTACTTTAACACATACCAATAAATAGTAAAACCAGAGAAACTGATCATTTTGAAGTGGTCTCTTAATTTTTTCCGCGGCTGTATATCACGTGCTACAAAGACCCCTGACAACCAATCAAAACTTTTCTTGAAACACAATCTGAAGCTTTGCACCACTTTACCATCCAAATGTGGTGATGGCATTGATTGATTGACACCATCATCAAGAAGGCCCAGCAGAGGATGTACTTCCTGCGCCAGCTTAGGAAGTACCTCCCCCTCTCACTACTTTTCTCACTACTTTGTGTAAGCACATTGAGAACCAGTTTACAAAGTCAAATTCCTTGTTTTTGCAAACTTACTTGGCCAATAAAACCTGATTCTGATTCTGATTCTGATGGACAACTGAAAACTTATTTTCTTCTTCTCTCTCTTCATGCAGAACTTCTCATACAGCTTCTATTCTTCTTCTCTCGCTCCATGCAGATCTTCTCCAATCACTTCTTTTCATCTTCTCTCGCTCCATGCAGATCTTCTCCAATCACTTCTTTTCATCTTCTCTCTCTTCATGCAGATCTTCTCCAATCACTTATTTTCATCTTCTCTCTCTCCATGCAGATCTTCTCCAATCACTTATTTTCTTCTTTCTCTCCATGCAGAACGTCTCCAATCACTTATTTTCTTCTTCTCTCTCTCCATGCAGAACTTCTGTAATCACTTCTTTTCTTCTGCTCTCTCTCCATGCAGAACTTCTCCAATCATTTATTTTCTTCTTCTCTCTCTCCATGCAGAACTTCTCCAATCACTTCCACACGGCCAAAGAGGCTCTGAGTGCTGCCACGACTCAGGCAGCAGAGAGGGCTGCCAGCAGTGTGAGGGATCTCGCCCAGAAAAGTGTCCGTCTGTCTTTGGACGTCAAACTAAAAGCCCCCGTCATCATTATCCCTCAGTCCTCAACATCTCCTAATGCGCTACTGGTTGACCTGGGCCTCATCACTGTAGAGAACATCTTCAGCTTGCTCCCTGTGGAGGGGCCCCTACCAGTTGTGATCGAGCACATGAATGTCAACCTCACACAGCTCAAGCTCTCCAGGTATGAGCGGCGTTGTGTGCAGTTTTTGTCTCATGTGTCACCAGGGGCGGCCTTTCCTACAGGCGGGTTAGGCGGCCGCCTAGAGCGCCATCTAGAGGGGGAGCGCCTAATAATGCGCCCGAAAAAGAAAAAAAAAACACAATTTTTTTTTTTTTCCCGGACGCAAAAGTTGGCGCTCCTTCTACATCTCCAACCAATATTTTGACATAATAAAATAAATCTAACTTTAGGGTAAAATGAGACAAAACTCGAAAACGGAGAGCTATGTTCTTCATTGGTGTTGTTAGATCATGCTAGCATAGCGAGACATTTGGTGCGAATGTGTGTGTATCCTCTGAAGAGGCTTAACCCCAACGGCGTGCATGACTAGACGGTCCGGATCACAGAACTCATCGATATATCTCTTTACCGTCGGAAAGACAGGTGAAAGTAACGATATTACAACCCCGCAAGGTGCAGGGAAGTCCACTTATGATGTACAATACACATTAAGGGTTGCTACAATATGTTATCATGAAAACACTAATGATGAACACAGTATTTCATAGATCAAACTGATTTTGGAGAAACAGTGTATAATGAGCAGATAAACAACACGTGGGAAAACATTAATACAACTTCTTCAGGGGGTTATCAAACATTATTGTGAATGAGAACATGTACATGGATTTATGGGAACAGCCGCTCGACAGGTCCTCGTCTGTTGCAACTAATTACAAATCAAACTTCTTCCAACAATATCACATAGGCCTATGCGCAAAGTAACGTATTCTTTTAACGACATTGAAGCGAGGAAATACATTTCGCCACAAAGCTAAATTTAACAAATAATGATAATACTGACTAACATGCCGGCAGAGTCGCCCCATAATGCCGTGCGGCGGGCGCATATACTTTTCTATGTGTGATAATGCACTAACGATGTACCTGTTCCTTACTGTTCTTATTGCATGTCGTTGTTCTGTGTTGGGACTGAGTTTATACAGGTGTGTGACGGTAACACAGTCTATTTGCTGCGATCGTTGTGTTTATGTGAAATAATTGCAGTCTTACAAGGCAAAATAGCGTTTGAAAGTTGCAATCGGGGGAGGGGGGCAGGGGGCGCCAGGAGTGAAGCTCGCCTAGAGCGCCTAATGTGCTAGGGCCGCCCCTGTGTGTCACTTTGGTAAGGGAGAGAGCATTTTCAGTGATTGCCAACGATTAAACAAGCATTGTGGGAAAACTTGCATTATGGTTGAAGATCTGTCATGTGACATGATTTAGTTTATCGCCCTTTGCTATTAGTGTGATCACAGTTGCCTTCATCTTTGGGAAGAAGTATAATGTGCTGTCCAGCACTTCTTAAGTCCATGCCATAAGGTGTGCCAAATCATTCTATAATATAATCTCATTTATCTCCACAACATTTGGTAACCTAATGTAACCTCTAATCCACCTGGTAGTGCGATTTATAAGTGGAATGACCTAAAACATCTCGGTTACGTATGTAACCACGGTTCCCTGAGCAGGGACCAGATGTAACATATGAGACATGACACTGTTATGGACCAATCGAAGCACTATCTATTCACGCCGGAAGGCCGAATTGCGACGAATCACCGTCCTGAGCCCGCCCCCATAAATAGGGGGTGACTACGTTGCTCATCCTCTGAAGACTCTGAGCAATGAGCCTACCAGAAAAACACGCACTGTGCACGCAACGCATGTTACATCTGGTCCCTGCTCAGGGAACCGAGGTTACATACGTAACCGAGATGTTCCCTATTGCAGCTAGACTGCGATGTAACATATGGGACCGAGTCCATTCACGCGTGCAACAGTCTCGGCCAACATACATACGCACACGCCAACCTATTCGCCTTGCCCTCAGAGAGGTTCATGTGGTGGGCGGCAGTGCGCCTTATATGGGGTATGAATTCAACTTAAGCGAAACGGGATCACCGATCCCTTGCTTATGAAACTTACACCCCTGCGCCATCCGCCTTTAACACATAAAGGGAGATGAACACATAATTAAGCATATTCACAGGCCTCAGAAGATCACAGATCACTTGCCTGCAATGAACTCTGCAGGAACCCAGCCTCTGCCACATCCAACATATAGTAATTAATAAAGGTGTGGCGAGAGCTCCAGCTGGCAGCTTTGCAGATGTCATCCACTGAAATGCCCTTGAACAGGGCCCAGGATGATGACCCCCACGAGTAGAATGCGCACGAAGCTTCTCCGGGGGCTCCAACGATAAACTTTTATAATACAAAGTGATAGCCTCCATCAGCCAACGGGAGAGGCTCGACTTTGCCAGAGGTTTGCCTTTTGCGTTTGCACCAAAGCACACGAATAACTGATCAGACTGCCTGAACGTACCGGTGCGCTCCACATAAGTGCGCAGAGCGCGCACCGGACAGAGCTTATGCAAACGCTCCTCCTCCGCTGATGCGAAAGGAGGGGGCAAAATACTGCCAACTCAATGACCTGGTTACGGTCCCCTACCATTGTATAAGGGTGGCGCCCCGCCCCCCCAAAGCCCCCCCCCCGCCCCCCCTGGAAGGTCAAGTTAACTTTGCTCAATTTAATTTTCTATAAAGCGTCAGATCACAACGGAAGTCATTTAAGGATACCTTTCCTATTGAACAGGTCTTTAGCTTGTTCTTTTATTAAACACAATAAATAGCTTTGTGTTATTTATCTTATTTGCACGACGGCATGTAATTTTTGTCACTAGATGATCGCGCGTTTAGAATTGTTCTCCTGCTCTCTGTATCGCGCAAGGCGTAGTTCTGCCCCGATGCGCACACGTTACTTTCAGGGCCGGATTAAGACATTTTGAGGCCTGGGGCTAATTACCAGGATGAGGCCCCTATATCGCCCCGACGCACATCGTGACACGCACACAAACCCACACCAGGTGCACTGTCACATCAGTGTTTTAAAGTCCACAGAACCACTCTATAAATATGATCAGTTTAAAGCCAAGGATATATGTATGTACGTAGTAGACTACACTGTAGACAATAATAAACCAATAATGCAAATGTATACATATTTCCATTCATTCAAAAGCAAAAACAAGGCTAAATAGCCAGGGAATGAAATGACGAATTGATTAAGCATATGCCTATTAGTGAAGCAACAGCTTGGCTCCGCGCCCACGTTTCTATGCAAGAGCACCGACGTGTGGTCAGGGGAGGCAGAGCTTCACCTGTCATCATTAAAGTAAAAAAACAAATAACGATCAAAGGAAATAAATATTTTCTACTGGTCTGTGATATAAATGTATTTTCTGCATGATTCCAATCATTTCGAGCAGTTTTATAATCAAAATCGCTGAATTTGCGCATGTCCTGTTCAAACAGACAGGAGACAGCAAGACGATGAGGCAACAACGAGCTGTGCTTCATCTCAGATTGCGCAATACCTCACAAACTGGACTGAGTGTAGAACCTATTTAGTCCTGCTGATCTGACAAAAAACCTCAGTGAAAACCTCTACACTAATATTTGACCATGACTGCGAAAATGGAAGATTCTATAGCTAAGCTAAAACATTTCACTTAGCTATGTCTAACTGGCTTGCACATAATTTGTCTATAATTTTCAATGAATTAGCCTAATCTGCAGCGATATGCGTGAGGATAAGAACTCAAACATCTTCTATTGCTGAAAGAATTTACGTTTTATTAGGCCTATTTAAATGGAACCGGGAAGCCTGGCTTGTTACCTGCATCATCGTATTTGAAAGCGCGTTATTAAAAGCGTTTATCCCTGTCTTAATGATGTGGTGCGAACCAAAGCAAAGTTTAGAAATGTGAATTAATCTTCTTCAGTCTTACTTTGCACTTGAGGGCTTTTGCGATTAGAAGGTCACAGTCCACGGACCAGTCTTTTGGCCCCACTCTCGTGCTTTCTTTGACCGGACATTGTCGTGCATTATAATTTGTTTCACTCTGAATGTTTCTAATGTTATGCGCGGTGCGGTGCCGTTGACTCACTCGACATCGGGCGACCTGAGGCCCCCCTGGTGGCGAGGCCCGGGGCTGCAGCCCGGTCAGCCCATTCGTTAGACACGGCCCTGGTGACTTTCTGTTTGAAGATAAGATAGCAGTTAGTAGTTGCCGGCTGACATACGGCTCAGCGCCAGCTCGAGTGCTCACTGACTTTTCTCTTGGTGTACAGAATTTTCATATTGTAAAAAAAAACATCTAAAATGCATATTTTGCACGCAATATATTTGGAAATACAGACAAAAAGCTGTCCGATTTGAATGGGGTATTTATTCATGTATATTTTGTCATCACTCGATCTTGAGAGATGTCTTCAAGTAACGTTAATGTTCCAAACATCGAAGGTGCGCCGCGAACCCCGGAACCGGAGCGCGCCCTGAGCAGGGCGCAGCCCATGAGGTTTCCAGCTCCTCGTGAACCTCCTCAAAGAAGGGGATCGCCGAGGGAGCTGGAGGGGGTGGGCCACCATAATACTCCCCGTCCAGCAATGCAGTACGCACGCTGGGTGGGGGAGGGAGGGGGAAACCAAGCTGGCTTGCCGCCCTCCTCGCTACCTCGTGTAGCTGGTGGCCCAGGGTCCGGGAGAGCACCGCAGGCTGCGTAGCCCGCGGCGCGTCACCCAGAACCATGTCTGTGTCCTCCTCGTCCGAGACGTGCTCGAACGAGTCGTCCAGCAGACTCTCTCGCTCCAAGTCGACGTCCAGCTCCTCGAACTGGACGTCGAGCACGGTCAGCAGCTCAGCTGCCACTGCAGTCACCGCGAAAAGAAAGAAAGAAAGGCGCCTCGTGGCTCGTGCCGTCGTCATGGCGGCACAGAGCGCACAGACGGCAGGGATCTCCCCAGACAACGCCGCCTGCCCAGGCAGAGCACACAGTCCCCTTGTCGCGGGGATAACCACAGTCCTGGTAAGGCTTGGACATCTTTATTTGAAATGAAACACAAATTAGCAAAGAGCTATATCAACGTAGTACGTTTAAAGCAGTAGTGAGACGGCAAGTCGAGGACGAGTGTGGCCACCAGCTAGACAGCAACTTTGCTTAAACCGTTGAATATCCTTGTAGCACTCGGAGCTAGTAAGGGAATTCAATCCGACAACTCACCAACTCGAAAAGAGTAAAAGCACACAAGAACAAAGGATACGCTGAGCGTGTAGAAGAAACTGACGGTCTTTAGCTTAAGAGGATGAGCGACGTAGTCACCCCCTATTTATGGGTACCTGAGGGGGCTGGCTCAGGACTGTGATTTGTCGCAATTCGGTCTTCTGGTGTGAATAGATAGTGCTTCAATTGGTCCATAACAGTGTCATCTCCCATATGTTACATCGCAGTCTAGCTGCGATAGGGAATATAATAGTGAACCTAATTAATGAATTTAAGCCTATTACAGAATGTGTTTCCATAAGACAAATATTGTACAGTGTTTTGAATGCACTTGAAAACCGTACATTTAATCTGTCTTAAATTCAAGACTAGTTTTTAGTTTAATCAATGAGAGCTCAAGCATTTGGAATGCAACCTGTAGACTGTTTGCCACTTCATCAATAGAGAGCACCACTGTGCAAATGATCATGTCATTGGCATAAAAGATTAATCTCAAAATGCTATTATTATTCGCATAGACAAATAGTGTCACTAAATTCAGTAACGGGAAATTACATGATAAGACCGTATGTGGAATGGAGTCCCTACGGATGTTGAGGCCATATTTAGTATGGGACATGATACCATGATACATGAAACCAGCCATGGTGGGTTTTCTGTGTACAATCTGTCTTAACAAAGCCATTTGATTTTCTGGCAGAAGAAACTAGAATGAGCTAATTTCTTGTATTTGTGTGGCTGTGTATGTGTGTGGTTGTGTGTGTGTGTGTATGTGTGTATTTGTGTGGCTGTGTTTGTGTGTTTGTGTATGTGTGTGGCTGTGTTTGTGTGAATGTGTGTATGTGTGTGTGTTTGTGTGTTTGTGTATGTGTGTGGCTGTGTATGTGTATATGTGTGTTTGTGTGAATGTGTGAATGTGTGTATGTGTGTGTGTTTGTGTGTTTGTGTATGTGTGTGGCTGTGTATGTGTATATGTGTGTTTGTGTGTATGTGTGTTTGTGTGTATGTGTGTATGTGTGTGTGTTTGTGTGCTTGTGTGCTTGTGTGCTTGTGAATGTGGCTGTGTGTGGCTGTGTGGCTGTGTGGCTGTGTGTGGCTGTGTATGCGTGTATGTGTGTATGTGTGTTTGTGTTTGTGTGTGTGTGTATGTATGTGTGTTTGTGTGCTTGTGTGCTTGTGTATGTGTGTGGGTGTGTATGTGTGTATGGTTGTGTGTTTGTGTGCTTGTGTGTTTGTGTATGTGTGTGGCTGTGTATGTGTGTTTGTGTGTATGTTTGTGTGTATGTATGTGTGTGTGTGTGTTTGTGTGTGTGTGTGTGTGTGTGTGTATGTGTGTGTGTGTGTTTGTGTGTATGTGTGTATGTGTGTATGTGTGTGTTTGTGTGTTTGTCTGTTTGTCTGTTTGTGTGCTTGTGCATGTGTGTGGCTGTGCCAGAGTGCATCTGCATCAGAACAAGAGTACTGAGCTGCTGGAACCTGTCAATCTGGTGTTGGCAGTGCAGCGGAACCTGGCCTTTTCCTGGTATTGGAGTCTGCCAGCCGTCGAAATACACGGTGACCTGAAGCCAATGAAGGTCTGCATACACACACATGCACAGATGACCTGAAGCCAATGAAGGTCTGCATTCACACACATGCACACATTTTATGTTCCTCATCTCCACACAGTTATTCATCTTGCCATTACTTCCCTTACACGTGTCATGAGTCTTTTTGATGGGCAATTCTCATGGACCCTTTATTTAAATAAGATTAATTAATGCTTATTAATGTAAGTGTTACATGTACTCTTTATTTAAGTTGGATGTATTAACATAATTCATGTTAGTGTTGCAACCCTCAAAATAAGTCATCACATAAAAAATAACTCAGGTGTTAGTGCAAGAAGCGAACATTCACGTTTGTGAAACCTATGAAAAGTGACCGTGGTATATAGAAATACAGACCACATTAGCCACTTCACAGCCTACTACGAATGACAAAAGCATGGAGGGGCGAGGGGCGAGCGTCAATGAGAGAGGTCTGGGGCGATTTCCATTTCGCCCCAAATTGCCCCAAAAATGGGCGGGGCCATTTGAGGCACGACTTTTGCCTGAATGTTGCCTGATTGGACAATGACATTCAGAGGCAGATCAGACGGGCAGATCTCCTTTTCCCATTGGCAGTGCGTCGCCCCGATCGCCCTTATGGACGTCTAGTATTTAAAGACATGAATGCTAAATGAGAGTGGGTGTGTATTCATATGGATATATGGATGGCATTTTCCTTACTGACAGGTATCACTGAGTCAGAAGGATCTTAGAATGGCTCTAAGTATTCTGATGGAGAATACAGGAGAGGCCAGCTGTGGAGACATTCAAAAGACACTTGACTTGGAGCGTGACAGCGCCTCAATGCAGAAAACCACACTAAAAGGTACGAGATAGAGATTTAAAATGACGTTAAACCAAATACAGAAATGATTGGTAACATTAACTTTCTTTCCAAATGTTTCTCCTAGATGTGTGTGTGGATCAAACTGACAATAACCCAGAGACTGCAGAGCTGTCTGGAAACAAGATAGAGACTCTGAAGTTCAGCTTCAATGTTAGCTCTCTTGGGCTAGTGCTGTTCGGTGGCCACTCTCAGAAGGTATGTGTTTTGTGTATGAATCCACTTTTGTGTTTGTGAATGTCTACAGGGGACTACATTTGTATTTTCATATAAATACAACTAGCCTTTTGGCTATAATTGGGTATACATGTATTTACTTTTTAATGTACATGAATGAACACTGTTCTTCTTGATCAAATTAATTGATTGATTGATTGGTTGATATGTACAAAGGAATCAGGGCAAATTACGCAGCAGCCTTTTGGAGAATTCACACTGCATCAAATAAGAGCCGAGGGCAGGGTGCTGTCGGACAGCAGTCTTGAAATATCTACTGTCCTGAAGACCTGCACCTTACATGACCACAGGACCACTGGTCTAAGAGTCTCATCAAGGTATGTACACATTGAAATATCTACCGTCTTGAAGACCTGCACCTTACATGACCACAGGACCACTGGTAAAAGAGTCTCACCTAGGTACACTACAGTTCAAAAGTTTGGGGTCACTTAGAAATGTCCTTATTTTTCAAAGAAAAGCACAGTTTTTTTCAAAGAAGATGCCATTAAATTAATCAGAAATACACTCTATACATTGTTAATGTGGTAAATGACTATTTTAGGTGGAAATATCTGGTTTTTAATTAAATATATACATAGGTGTATAGAGGCCTATTTCCAGCAACTATCACTCCGGTGTTCTAATGGTACATTGTGTTTGCTAATCGCCTTAGAAGACTCATGGATGACTACAAAAGCCTTGGAAACCCTTGTGCAATTATGTTAGCACAGCTGAAAACTGTTTTGCGGGTGAGAAGCTATAAAACTGGCCTTCATTTGAGCTAGTTCAGTATCTGGAGCATCACATTTGTGTGTTCGGTTAGACTCTCAAAATGGCTCCAAAAAGATAACTTTCATGTGAAACTCGCCAGTCTATTCTTGTTCTTAGAAATGAAGGCTATTCCATGTGAGAAATTTCAAAGAAACTGAACTTTTCCTACAACGGTGTGTACTACTCCCTTTAGAGAACAGCAAAACAGGCTCTAACCAGAGTAGAAAGAGAAGTGGGAGGCCCGAAGCACAACTTAGCAAGAAGACAAATATATTAGAGTGTCTTGTTTAAGAAATAGACGCCTCACAGGTCCTCAACTGGCAGCTTTATAAATGGTACCCGCAAAACGCCAGTGTCATCTTCTATAGTGAGGCGACTCTGCGATGCTGGCCTTATAGGCAGAGTGGCAAAGAAAAAGCTATATCTGAGACTGACCAATAAAAAGAAAAGATTTCCTCCTACAACAGGACAATGACCCAAAGCGCACCTCCAAATTATGCAAGAACTATATATGGAAGAATCAGGCAGCTCGTATGCTGTCTGTAATGGAGTGGCAAGCGCAGTCAACAGATCGCAACCCCATTGAGCTGTTGTGGGAGCTGCTTGGCCGTATGGTACGCAAGAAGTGCCCATCAAGCCAATCCAACTTGTGGGAGGTGCTTCAGGAAGCGTGGGGTGAAATTTCTACAGATTACCTCAACAAATGAACAGCTAGAATGCAAACGGTCTCCATTGTTGTAATTGCTGCAAATGGAGCCTTTTTTGACAAAATTAATATTTTAAATAAAAATCATTATTTCCAACCTTGTCAATGTCTTGACTATATTTTCTATTCATTTTACAACTCATTTGATAAATACAAGTGTGAGTTTTCATGGAAAACATAACGGATGCTCAAGATCACACACAATTCTTCCAGAAGCACTGTGCCAATTCTTCCTCCAAACCATTTGGAGTTAGGTCCAGATTCAGGCACTTTGGTGATTCTGACATGCTCCTATTTTTTGGAGCATTTCAACAACCTTAAAGCAACTGGAACGAGTTTTGGTGTAAAGCTAGCAAGCTAAATACCGGCAAGGTAGACCAACAACAACAACACATTTGGCACTAATAAAAGCTTGTTAGCATGCTAATTGATGACTTTTGGCGATATGGTTGCTTGCTGTTACATTCCGGACCACTAAACAACATTGTGCACAACCTGGGCAGCTAGAATAACAGGTGTGTTTATCTGTCCTTCACAAGACCGTATACCATCAAATGGAATTTGATGATGATGCCATGACTAGTTGCCAATGGAAAAAATGACCACATAAATCACTTGAGGTTATTCTTTAAGGCTGTCAAGGCAGCTGAGGCAGAGTAAAACAGGTTTGGAACCAAAAGCAGACAAAGGCAAAAAAGTATTTTAATAAACCTTTTAGCAATAAGAATGTCTTTCAAAAACAGGGGCAGGAGATCCAACAGAAATAAACAGCAAAGCTCAGAAGATATAAAACATGGGGATCTCAATGAGGCAAGGCAGGCAGCAAAAGACAGAAACATAAAAACTCACAGGCCAGGCCGGGGCAAGATGCACAGTCCAAAAAAAACACAAAGGGTTAAATCTAGTGATGTTACAAATGAACCCGAGGCTTCGGAGCTTGTGTCGTGAAAATGAAGCACTTCCTCACCGGAGCGCGTATCGAGGCTTGTATCGTTTTGCCGAGATGACGTCACCGGTGACGTCTGAAGCCTCATTTGAATCAAGTGCTTCACCAAGTGGTTCGTTCGTTCACTTTTCGCGGGACGCTTCGACTATACGACGTCCCAAAACTCATCTTGTATTCGTGGTAGTTATTGTCAGTGGTTGGAGAATTGGCGATAGTTGGAGATTTAGATTGTTTGGTGTTGTTGGTAGTAGGCTATATAATATTTGAGATCGAGTTATAGAGCTAGTTAGGAAGAGAAAGAACTTGATCCAGTTGCACAAAGCACTTTCTCCCCCTTTTCAGTGCCCTGCACTGACCAGTTGTCCAAAAGCACTCATTGGCTTTACAAAAGTAGCCTACTGACCAGTATTCAAAAAGCACTTTCACTCTGTTCCAACGGCATAGAGAGTAAAGATAATTAACAGGCTTTTTATTTTAATCTAAAGCACCGTTTAAAATTTGCTTTAGTCAGGATTCGAAACGAAGCAGATCACCGTTGAAGACGGCATCGCTTACCATTGTGCCACCATATATTTCTTTAATATCAGATCGAACTTTTATTAGAACAAATAATACAAAAATACATCTTTTATTGTCATTGTATTCGCCTACAATGAAATTTTAATTAATGGAGAAACGTTTTCTTCCACCATACGTTCGTGTGCATGTTATTTTAGCAGGCCTTGCGCACCACAACACATTTAACAAATTCACTGTCCCGAGAAAATCTTTCTTACACCGTATTTTTATTGACCTGCAGGTGTCACTAGAGAGCGAACAACGCTTCGAGTAGTGAACCTTTTTTCGACACGTCTGGCTGGAAAGCTTCGAGGGTTCATGAAGCTTCATTTCGCCATCACTAGTTAAATCCAAAATCCAAAGAAATCCAGGTAAGGAAACAAGAAGACGAGGCAAGAGAGTTTTCCAGGCAGGGTCCAGGCAAGTGAAGAGATAATTCAGCACTGAATGCTCTTCAGAGCACGGATTAACAAAGGCACTGACGAGGTCCAATTAGACACAGGTGTGTGACCAGGCACAGGGAAGAGATGAGGTCCAATTAGCCACAGGTGTGTTAGACCAGGCACCTAGAAGAGTCACGGAGCAGTCACACCCAGGGCCGGATTAAGACATTTTGAGGCCTGGGGCTAATTACCAGGATGAGGCCCCTATATCGCCCCGACGCACATCGTGACACGCACACAAACCCACGCCAGGTGCACGGTCACATCAGTGTTTTAAAGTCCACAGAACCACTCTATAAATATGATCAGTTTAAAGCCAAGGATAAAATGTATGTATGTAGTAGACTACACTGTAGACAATAATAAACCAATAATGCAAATGTATACATATTTCCATTCATTCAAAAGCAAAAACAAGGCTAAATAGCCAGGGAATGAAATAACAAATTGATTAAGCATATGCCTATTAGTGAGGCAACAGCTTGGCTCCGCGCCCACGTTTCTATGCGAGAGCACCAACGTGCGGTCAGGGGAGGCAGAGCTTCACCTGTCATTATTAAAGTAAAAAAACAAATAACGATCAAAGGAAATAAATATTTTCTACTGGTCTGTGATATAAATGTATTTTCTGCATGATTCCAATCATTTCGAGCAGTTTTATAATCAAAATCGCTGAATTTGCGCATGTTCTGTTCAAACAGACAGGAGACAGCAAGACGATGAGGCAACGACGAGCTGTGCTTCATCTCAGATTGCGCAATACCTCACAAACTGGACTGAGTGTAGAACCTATTTAGTCCTGCTGATCTGACAAAAAACCTCAGTGAAAACCTCTACACTAATATTTTACCATGACTGCGAAAATGGAAGATTCTATAGCTAAGCTAAAACATTTCACTTAGCTATGTCTAACTGGCTTGCACATAATTTGTCTATAATTTTCAATGAATTAGCCTAATCTGCAGCGATATGCGTGAGGATAAGAACTCATACATCTTCAATTGCTGACAGAATTTACGTTTTATTAGGCCTATTTAGATGGAACCGGGAAGCCTGGCTTGTTACCTGCATCATCGTATTTGAAAGCGCGTTATTAAAAGCGTTTATCCCTGTCTTAATGATGTGGTGCGAACCAAAGCGTTTAGAAATGTGAATAAATCTTCTTCAGTCTTACTTTGTACTTGAGGGCTTTTGCGATTAGGAGGTCACGGTCCACGGACCAGTCTTTTGGCCCCACTCTCGTGCTTTCTTTGACCGGACATTTTTGCGCATTATAATTTGTTTCACTCTGAATGTTTCTAATGTTATGCGCGGTGCGGTGCCGTTGACTCACTCGACATCGGGCGACCTGAGGCCCCCCTGGTGGCGAGGCCCGGGGCTGCAGCCCAGTCAGCCCATTCGTTAGACACGGCCCTGGTCACACCTATGCGTTAGAATGCGTTGATCCAACGGATGGCGGAGGAGGAGTCTGGCGCGTGGGGTTCTGTTGATACCGGAGACTTTATAGTGAGATTGACAGGTCAACAAACCAATCACGTCACTAGCAAGCTTTTACCCTGTGAATAGTAGCATGCTATCATTAGAAAGGGTGATCAGACACCTCGCAAATCCTATGAGACGTATTTTTCAGTTACAATAAAGGGGTTTTTACACTGTTCAGTGTCTATTTCTAGTAACTTTTTAAAAATCTAACCAAAAAAAAGTCAAACAACCAACTTGTAGGTACAAATACGACCATCTACGGAGTTTGGTCAGCCATCTTTTTTTTTTTTAGCTTTGCCGCTCTGTAGACGTGAGCATAAACGGGATATGATTGGCTAGCGCCTGTGCTGTCAGTTATGCATGAAAGGCAATATGATTGGCTGACGCATGCATTGCCCCTCGAAAAGTTCAACATTCTTCAATTCTTGCCGCAAGCAAAGCATGAAACGCTACGCACGCGAACCAAACGGAGCCACAATTCAGTTCGGCAAAGGATGACGTCACCCCATTTAAAGTGAATGGGGATGCGTTAACCCTGACGCATCAACGCATTCCAACACATAGGTCTGACCGACCCGTCAGTGAGTTAAGGGCATGGCAAACCTGAAGCACGCGCGCACGAGGGAGAGGGAGAAAGAGAGAGCACAAGACATGGATCAGATCATGACTTCTTATATCTATGGCACTATTGTTGTGGTATCAAAAAAACACTGGGAAGGGGAATGGCTTTTCTACACTGACTATGCAGGAGGCTGTTTGCCTTTGTTCAGCAAATGGTTTCCCCTCCCCATCCTGTGATGAGCTTTTACACCAGAGAATGTCACGGGGCAGTTCAAGACATTTTGTAATATTTACAGAAATCTCCATAAAAACTGCAGTATGTACATCAATGAATACCTATCGCTGTCAATTTACAGGCTAAATTGCCATCTCACAAATTTCTCTTCACATGCAAAACTTTGTTGTTGTTGGATACTACCTACTGACACTGGAGTGGGGGCTGAAGGCAGGGGAAAAGCTGCAGGGGATATTTTTGTTTAGTTCGAAAAAATATATAATAATTTATTTACCAGGGGACAGCTCCAAACACCCCAAACATTTACTCAGCCTCATCGCAGGCAAACACTTCTCTGAAGAAATGAGGCACCTTTTAAGTAATCCAGCCCTTTGAGAAATGAGGCACCCTTTAAGTAATCCAGTAACCCTTTAAGTAATCCAGCTCTGTGAGAAATGAGGCACCTTTTAAGTAATCCAGTAACCCTTTAAGTAATCCAGCTCTTTGAGCTATATTGATCCAACCAGACCTAGTTGGATTAAACTATTGAAGTGGGGGAACCCTCCCCACATCAGTCCTGTAAACAACAAACAATCATCTTCATGACCATCACCCACTACTTTACAATGAAAAAAGGCTTCTGTAGCAAGCTAGCCTAGAGACACTTAATAATAACAAAACTGGAGAAGAACAAAACATATCTAATATCAAAACTTGCTTTAGTAAAACGTAGTCCTTTACAGCCGACCCATTCTTGATAACGGTACCTGAGTATGAATGGTGTTCAATTTTATATCTCTTCTAATAGGCCACCCATTCCATCTATGAAAACTTCACTGTAATCATCACATGTGGCGATATCATTGGTTAAGGGGTTTGTTGTGCGAATTTGTTTACTACTGGACGAAATTCATATAGTACAGTTACATTTAATATTATATTATTATTGTACGGCTCTTCAGAATGTTCCAAAAAGTACCGTTGATTTGAATGGGCCATTCCAACGTTCGCAGGTCCGGTATTTCTTGATAAAGACCGCTGCGAAAAGATAATGGCCGCTGTCATTGGCAGCAGGTTTTGTGCTTCTAATTCAAATCTTTCATATCATTCCGCAAGAAGTCCGGTCATTTAACATAACAGACTCATGGTAATTTGAGGTCAGCAAGTAATGGGTTGCTACGCAGCACCTGAAACTTCAAAGTTCTATTTGCTTGAAGAACTATTTATTTCTAAACGGGAACCATGAAACGGCAACTGAATCATTAAAAAGAGGTATGCGCGTCGGGGTGCTGTTTGTCCCGTCGGGATTTATTTTTGGATAATGACCTCCGGACAATACATTATCCCTTACATATTATACAGCCGCGGAAAAAATTAAGAGACCACTTCAAAATGATCAGTTTCTCTGGTTTTACTATTTATTGGTATGTGTTAAAGTAAAATGTACATTTTTGTTTTATTCTATAACCTACTGGCAACATTCCTACCAAATTTCAAATACAAATATTGTCATTTAGATCATTTATTTGCAGAAAAATGACAACTGGTCAAAATAGCAAAAAAGATGCAGTGTCTTCAGATCTCGAATAATGCAAAGAAAACAAGCTCATATTCATTTTTAAACTACACAATACTAATGCTTTAACTTAGGAAGAGTTCAGAAATCAATATTTGGTGGAATAACCTTGATTTAAAATCACAACTTTCATGTGTCTTGGCATGCTCTCCACCAGTCTTTCACATTGCCGTTGGGTGACTTTATGCTACTCCTGGCGCGAGAATTCAAGCAGCTCGGCTTCTTTTCATGGCTTGTGACCATCCATCTTCCTCTTGATCACATTTCAGAGGTTTTTTATGGGATTCAAGTCTCGAAATTGGGCTGGCCATGACAGGGTCCTGATCTGGTGGTACTCCATCCACACCTTTACTGGCCTGGCTGTGTGGCATGGAGCATTGCCCTGCTGGAAAAAACACTTCTCAGAGTTGGGGAACATTGTCAGAGCAAAAGGAAGCAAGTTTTTCTTCCGGGACAACGTTGTACTTTGCCTGGCTGAGGTTTGTAAAAGACCATAAAGATTGAACCAAAGCGGACTGGAGGTTCTTCTAAGTTCGTCTTCTCTGATGAGTCCAATTTTCAGCTTTGCCCAACACATGGTCGTCTGATGGTTAGACGGAGACCTGGAGAGGCCTACAAGCCACAGAGTCTTGCACCTACTGTGAAATTGAACTCATCAGAGAAAACAAACTTTTTCTTGCGCCAGGAGTAGCATAAAGTCACCCAACGGCAATGTGAAAGACTGGTGGAGAGCATGCCAAGACACATGAAAGTTGTGATTTTAAATCAAGGTTATTCCACCAAATATTGATTTCTGAACTCTTCATAAGTTAAAGCATTATGATTGTGTAGTTTAAAAAGGAATATGAGCTTGTTTTCTTTGCATTATTCGAGATATGAAGACACTGTATATTTTTTGCTATTTTGACCAATTGCCATTTTTCTGCAAATAAATGATCTAAATGACAATATTTTTATTTGAAATTTGGTAGGAATGTTGCCAGTAGGTTATAGAATAAAACAAAAATGTACATTTTACTTTAACACATACCAATAAATAGTAAACCCAGAGAAACTGATCATTTTGAAATGGTCTCTTACTTTTTTCCGCGGCTGTATATGTTTCAAAATGTAAGTGTGTGTAAGTGGCAACAAAATGGTTCGTTTGTATCCCCCTGGCTGTGGTTGTGGCCCAGATGATGAACGGTTGGATGTCTTTCCTCTGCTTTGTTTACAGAATGCTGGGGAGGCGAGATGAGGACAGTTCTGCTGCCATGATTGATGTGGCGTATACACAGGACACAAGTGATAGAAAGGTCGTAGTTGTTCTGCAAAACCTTTATCTGTGTGCCAGTGTGGAGTTTCTGTTGGCTGTGGCTGACTTCTTCATCCAGGCCATGCCCCAAACTAAAGTGGATAAAGCTAACCAGCTTCAGGTGAAACAGATTCCAGATGCCAGGGGTGCTGCTGCACAAACCCCCTCAGGTAAGCAAACTGCTGAGTTTATGCAGGTGAATTCATACAGGTTTTTTTACAATGACATTGTTTCTCCTCAGATTGTTACAGTTGTGCCGTTTTTCAAGTGTTTACCAGAGGCTCAACCTCCAACCCATGTGTTGCTCTGGAGGCAGCCCACACTAAAATGTTCTAGTTTATTTTACCATAAACATGTGTGCACAGCTGCATATACGAAGACACTCTACAATATTAACCTTACAGCTTAATGGAGAAGGGTGTACTTGAAAGGATGTACATAGTTTAGGAATGCTTGGCTGTTTTGGGGATTGTTTTTTGCCTCAAATAGTTACAACTTTTAAAAGTCTGTGCCTGTACTTATTAGGGGTGGGAATCTCTTGGCACCTCACGTTTCGATTTGATTACGATTCAGAGGTCAACGATATGATTCTAAACCGATAATCGATTCTAAACCGATTATCAATTCTAAACCGATGAAACGATTATCGATGCAACTCGATTTTTAAAACATTCGAGTTTGCTACTCAGAGTCTCAAATGACTTCCCACTTTGTGTTTGATAATGAAAGAAAATCAACAGATGAATTACCTTCTCTTTTTTTTATAGAGAAAAAGCTTTTCCTTGTCACAATTATGACTGTCTATGAACAATGCAATACTCGATGCAGCTTGCATTTCAACACAAAATTAATGTAAAATGTATGTTTAAATCGGTTTTTTTCCCACCCCTAATGTCTTGTCAGTTTACCCACTATAATATTCAAAGATAACACCCACAGTAATTCTCACACAATATACTACACAACTTCCTGTGAAGGTCTGGGTTATTTCTAAACTACACTTCGATCAGCCAAAGAGGACACATGTAACTCCTCTGTAGTCACCCTACACTGGCTTCAAAGCAGACACATGTAACCCCTCAGCTAGTCACCATTCACTGTCTCCAGAGAGGACACATGTCACCATTCACTGGCTCCAAAGAGGACACATGTAACGCATCTGCTAGTCACCATTCACTGGCTCCAAAGAGGACACATGTAACGCCTCTGTGGCTCCAAAGAGGACACATGTAGGCCTCTGCTAGTCACCATTCATTGGCTCCTTGAAGATGCTAGAATTAAATGCAAGTCCCTCACTCTGGCCTGTAGGGAAGCCACTCGTAAGTGGTATGGGATAGTCCCTATTGCTTACAAGATATGTTCAAACAGAGAGGTCATACAGGAAAGTCCTTTTTACAGCCATTGTTCAGTATTGTGCGGCTTTAAAAGGCTATTCATTTAGTGTAGCTGGCATACACATGTAGGTAGATGGACAAAGGGGAGCTTTGCAAAACTGGTCCTCAGAATACTATGCAGGCATCAAACGGGCAATCTGGACTCCACCTTTTTTTCTAAAAGGCAAAAAGTTTAACTGCAATACAGACGTGCACTGTCACAGTTTGTATAATGCAATAGACTGCGTCATTAGTCACTGCTCTCACATTGCCTCCCATCATTTTGCCCAAAACGCCCACATTTTCCACAACCCTCCCATGAATGCATATGCGAAGAGCACTCCTTGCTTCTGCAGCAGTTTTAGCCATGTGCGGCCTGTTGGTACACACCATGCTATGTTTAGGCATACGCCGCGAAGGAATTACATCTAAAACGGATAACACGCCCCAGTGTTTGTTTACAATTGAATTGAATTTTGCCTGTTTATCTTTTGGCTCAAATGTGAGATTTCATGAAAGGTCTTCTGTGTTTCCAGTCATGTATTGTAGCGGTATACACAAATTGAGTTTGTTGTTTGTGTTAATAATGTTGTGCTTGTGCGCAGTGTGGATGCAGAAGACCTATGTGCATGCCGTTGTGGTGGACCCTGAGGTCGTGTTTGTGGCAAACCAAGCATGTGCACAAGCTCCATCTCTGGTTGCGTCATTCCAATGTGACTGCCACCTCAAGTCAGACGGGAGTCTTGTTAGCTTGTCATCTAACATCAGGGAGCTGCAAGTGCTTGCTTGTCCTTTCAAACGCAAGCAAGAAGACAAGTCTGTCACAACAGTAAGGCCTGACAAACACAGTTCATAATGCTGACATTGCTCTGAACAAATATATAATCAGGTTTGCTTTCCTGCCTGCAGGAGAGTGTATCACTCAATATGGTTCTTTGCATTCAAAAATGTCTTGCCGAGAAATCTGTCCCATGAAGCAACCACTGATGAAATTGTAGTCATGAGAACTCACATTGTTTATTTATAGTCGAATTATGCTGTCTTCAGTAACACACAAAATGAGAAATGTTATGTGCATGTGCAATTAAAGTCCATTGTAATGTAAATAGACAGAGTTTATGCTAGTAGTAGTTCAGTAGTATTTACAGAGTTTTTAAATTATTCATAATGCTTGACTTGCTGACATTAAATCTATACATCTGTAGGTGCTGCATCCATGTTCAGTAAAACTGGAAGGCAAAATGGAGACCAACGGTCCTCTCCACGGCAATGTTGGTATAGAGGAAGTTATCATCAAGGTAAGATGGGAAATTAATTTGTAACCATCTTGTCGTGGTTGTAGACAAAAGCCAACAATCAAGTCTAATGGCTCTGGCTCC
The DNA here is from genome assembly GCF_963457725.1 of Sprattus sprattus. Classification (NCBI taxonomy): domain Eukaryota; kingdom Metazoa; phylum Chordata; class Actinopteri; order Clupeiformes; family Clupeidae; genus Sprattus; species Sprattus sprattus. The sequence continues at coordinate 1,996,957 of NC_137927.1, read as the reverse complement.
AAAACATACATAAGCCAGGAACCAAGTCTGGTGGCAGAACATATTGTTAATCATATTATACGTATAGTGTTCTGTTTGTTTTCATGGATTTATTTATTTTCTTTTTGTACCTCTCTGCTTCTTTTGACTGTTTCCCCCTCATATCCCAGATATCTCCGGTGATCATAAACACAGTTTTGACAATAACTGCAGCCATGGCTCCTAAAGCACCAGCTGAACTATGTGAGGTGAGTCCATCTGACTTCAGCAAACTGTGGAACGTCATGGATATCAACAGCTTCCACTCCTGGTTCCTGGGAGTTGATTCTGCTCATGAAATGACTGAGAGTTTCAGTTATGCCAAGGAACGTTCTGTGGACGAGAACTTCAGGTTTCAGGTGAAAGTTGTCCAGTTGACCTTGGAGTCTGGGCTGGGTCACCGCACCGTCCCCCTGCTGCTGGCTGAGTCCTCCTTCACCATGGACGCGCGCAACTGGTCCTCACAGCTGAAGCTCAATGCAGACATGACACTAGAGGTGAGAACCTAATGCTAGAGGTTAGCACACGGCTTTTCATCCATAAAAATTATTGTCCACATGTGAGATGTTTTTTTGTGTTGCAGGTTAATTACTTCAATGAAATTCATGCTGCCTGGGAACCACTGATAGAAAGAGTAGTTGATGGCCACCGCAGATGGAAACTCAGCTTGGAGGTAAGATTTCTTTGTGCCTTTGCTCCAGATTAATTAACAACTGTGAATTATTAAAAAACGGTCAGTGCCATGACTGTGGTCTTCACTGCCTGTGCAACCTACCTCTTTTGAGATTTTGAAGGATTTCAGGTAAGTATATATAAGTGAAGATTTTGAATATGTCAAACTAAATTTTAGCTAGCACAGTGTGTATATTTAGTTGTACTACCAGGAATACTCAGGATACTGTCTTAACCATGGTCATGTTTGGTACTTCTAGATGAAGACCAATCCAACTCGAGATAAGAGCCCAGTGCCTGGCGATGACTTCATCGTATTTCCTGATCCTCAGACAGCTATTACCATCAGCTCCACCGACACCATGAACATTACCCTTTCCAAATGCTCCCTCTCTGTCTTCAGTAACTTAGCCAAGGTAGTCTCACCATAAGATCTACATGTTTAAACTTATATTTTTAAAAACACCACTTTTACATTTCTGTTTCCTTTTTTGTTCCAAACAGTTTCTGCTGTCCACTTTTAGGAATTAAGTATTAAGTGGTGTGAAATAATAAATAAGAATATAGCTGCAAGCAGCGATGGCGGTTTCCTCCTCCTAACATTGCGAACCAGGGAAAAATGTAATTTTGTGACAATTTGTCACTGTATAGAAAAATCCATGCTGCAGACTTGCCAATGGGATATTAAATTTCATATCCAACATTTACAATGCTTTTGCCTTGAAGTTTAGACTGAGTGGACAAACCATATGGTAACTCTTTGTGAAATTTGGCACACTCATTAAGGATAGTCCCTTCTTTATTCATACAACGTTTCATGTCTCTCATTATACCACTCTAGCGCCACCAATGGGTCAAAGTTGGACGTGTGTTAACACACGCAACATTTTAACCGTATGACCGATTTTCAAAATGTAGGTACCATTGGATTCCCTGGATCAAGTCCAATTAAATACACCCTATGGCGTCAATTTCACTAAAATATTTGCTGACATATGACTTCACTTCCTGTTTGGCGACTTTTCAGCTGAATTTGAGTGGCTGTACAGGACAAACGGTTGTGAGGATCAAAATTCTGTCCATAACTTTTGTGAGGCTAGGTCTGAAGATCATCTCTGGTGATTTTGATGAAGATTTGCCAAAAATTGTAGGATGAGTAGGCTTTCAAAGGTTTTTGATAAAACCGGAAATAGCGGAAAATCTATATAACTGGAAATTGACTCCATAGGGTGGGTTTAATTCGTCTTGATCCAGGGAATCCAATGGTACCTCATTTTTGAAAATCGGTCATACGGTTCAAAAGTTGCGTGTGTTACAAAAGTCCAACTTTGACCAGTTGGTGGCGCTAGAGTGGTGTAATGAGAGCCATGAAACTTGGTGTGAATGAAGAAGGGACTGTCCTTAATGAGTGAGCCAAATTTCACAAAAAGTTACCATATGGTTCTAGGGGCTGCCATTGACTCCCATGGTACAAGAATAATACTAACAGATACAATAGGTTACCTCCTACCGGAGGAAACCTAATAATAGGGAAGCCTACAATAACAATAGGTTACCTCCTACCGGAGGAAACCTAAAAATAAAAAAAATATTCCAGGAGAGTTCAGGAGTCTGACAGCAGAGGGGAAGAAGCTGTTGTTGAAGCGTGTCGTTCCAGCTCGCATGGATCTGTAGCGTCTTCCAGAAGGTAGAAGTTCAAAAAAGTCATGGCTTGGATGGGAGGAGTCTCTGATAATGTTCTTTGCTTACACTCAGCATACAATGAGAGGACTGATGGAAGGTCACAACCAATAATGTTGGAGGCTTTGGTCACCACTCTCTCCAGTTTCATTTTTGTGCGACTGTCAGAATTTCCATACCAGACAGTTATTGATGCGGTGATGACACTTTCTATGATGGCTTTATAGAAGAGCACCAAAAGGTGTTTGTTGACATTGAACTTTTTCGGTTGCCTGAGGAAATACAGTCTCTGTTGGGCTTTTTTGATAAGGTGGGTGGTGTTGATATCCCATTTCAAATTTTGGCTGATGTAGGAGCCCAGAAATGTAAAGGACTCAGTAAGGGTTATGGGCTGGTCAAATACTAAGGCTTTGGTGTTAGGCCTCCTTCTCAAGTCCACAACTATTTCTTTAGTTTTTGAGGCGTTAAGATGAAGCTTGTTCTTCCTGCACCAGTCTACGGCCCAATTCACCTCCTTGAAGTACTGAGATTCATCCTCATCTTTGATTAGGCCTATGATGGTGGTGTCATCTGCATATTTGAGCATCTTGACGGAATGGTGGTGAGATCTCAGGTCATTTGTGTAGATGGAGAACAGAAGAGGAGATAGCACACAGCCTTGCGGCGCACCAGTGTTGAGGGTCAGAGGGCATGATGTTGCGTTATTGACTTTGACTGTTTGAGTTCTGTTCCTCAGGAAGTCCAGTATCCAGTGACACAGAGCTCTGTCGATGTTCATGGCTTGCAGCCTGTAGAAGAGAATGAGTGGCTCTATTGTGTTGCATTGAAATGAATCTAATAAATGACTCTCTCTTTATGTTTCTTTCTTTCCCAGGCTTTCTCAGAGGGGGCAGCCTCTTCCTTTGACTATTCTCTGGAAGAAAAGGCTCCGTTCACCATCCAGAATGCTCTGGGTCTCCCCATGTTCATCCAGCACAGTAGCAACCTTCGTATCGTGGACCGACCTGGGGATGGCAAGCTGCATGAGGTGGCTGTGGGCGAGAGCATTGACATGACCTACTCCGAGCTCAAGCCCTCAGCTCGAGGAAACCTCTCAGCCCTTCAGAGACAGGAGAGCTTGGTCTTCTTGGGCTTGGGTGAGAATACAAGTGTATCTTTGTGCAAAATAAAAATTTTGTGTCTGGGTAGTTGGACTTGTTATACATCACCTGTAATCTAGGAAATGTCTGTATGTGTAATTTGAATCTATTTTGTTCTAATCATAGCACATGCATTCAAATGGTTAATTCGGAAGTGGTTCATAGAGCATCATAAATTGTGAGGAAAAAAAATGTGTGTTAACTGCGAAATTCAGTTTGCTAATTACCTTTTAAACTCAACAAGGGGCTTTAATGATGCAGTACACAATTATTAATCAATATACAGTATTATACGGTTGCAGATGTTCAAATGACACTTATAGTCGTTTCTGCTCTTTAAATACATATTCAAATGATTTCCATAGCATGCAATACTACTTTCTTTCATAATCTTTTGAGAGCTTTTGATTACATGGTGGTGAATTTGGAAACGTAGGCACATCCATGAGATCTTACACTTGCTAAAACAAATGTATGTCCCAATACAGACTATACAATGATGGAGTTGAGGGGAGGGAGAAATAGAAGAGTATATAAGTGACTTGGCCCCTTAAATATAAAAAGCCAACTGTTTTTGCAATACTGCAGAATTGTGGCACATTTTATTTTTGTTTATATTCCTGGCAGTGCAGTTTTCTAGTGTTTTTAATCACCAATTCATGGCCAGGTTTCTGAAACTCAGTGGCATTTAAAATTTGTTAGAGCAGCAGTAAGGAGTTTTGGTCCAAAACTAGCAAGCTAACTACCTAAAAGGCATGCAAAACCTTAACACTACCAATACCCCAGTTGGCACTGATAAAACCTAGCCAGCTAACAGGTCTCATTTGGCAATAAAGTGGCAGTTTATTCCTTTAAATTTTGTCTCTTCCATTTAAAGTCTAGGGCTTTAAGGTTATTCCTTTGAGGATACTGTATTAACACTTTATTGTAGTGTTGTAAACGACACAGAAAAGCAACATATAAGCCGTGTGAAAGTCCTATTGTAACCTTTTTGAGAATGATCAATAAAAGCCAAGTCACAAACTTTACCATGACAGAAAGTGTATGTTCTCTGTGTGTTCTCAGCCCCTGCAGGTTACAGTGAGATCTCTAGCATTCCCATCAATAAAACCACCAGGCGGCTCTATAATGTCAGAGGGCCGCATGCACGTGAGGTGGTGTCGGTCCTGCTGCAGGTTGATGCCAAACAGGGTAACAAGGTCATCACTGTCAGATCTCCTCTTCAGGTAAACCTGTTTCAGAGTTTGAACCCTAACCCTAACCCAAGGTCATCACATCAGATCTCCTCTTCAGCTAAACCTGTTTCAGAGTGTGAACCTTTGCTCATGAGAATATTTGTTTGATTTATTGTACCGTGTCCCTTTGTTTCTCTTTGGACTAGATAAAAAACTATTTTTCTGTGCCCTTTGCCATCCTGAAATACTGCCCGACGAGGGGGGACATGGTCACTGTAGGCATCGCCCAACCAGAAAAAGAGTTACATGTCACGTTGGAGTCCTACAGGTGGGTAAAGACAAATCGACACCAGTAGTACTCATGGTTCTAAATCCACCAAATAGAGAAAAAAAATATAGAACTGATTTAGTTATAACAGATATCATGTGCATCTCTATCATGTTCTGAGATAAATGATCAGATGATATATCAGATATTATATAATGTGTAGAGTGTTCCTATCCAAGATGAACTAGCATTGCGTCACACATACCCCCACACACATGCACACACACACACACACACACACACACACACACACACACACACACACACACACACACACACAGAGGCGAAATCATTTCAAGGTGTTTGTTGAGATGTATCTGTTTTTGTTTCCTGGTATTGACATGTTTCCTAGACCAGGGGTCCCCAACCTTTTTTGCACCACGAACCGGTTTAATGTAGGCATTTTTTTCACGGACCGGCTTCAAGGTGTCATTTTACACGTCTTATTAGTCACGTCATCCATTCATATTGATGTGAATCAATCAATTGCACCCGTGATTGCACCCGAGTTTGATAGAATGAAGCCCGGTCTGCTCATACACAAAAGCTAACATTAACGTTAGGTGGAGTTAATTTGCGGCCAACGCCATTGTATAACTAACGTTAAGTGCATGAAAAATACAACTCACCATAGCTCTGAATCAGTGCTTGGTCAACATGTGCCGAAGCAGTTTTAAAGGCTTCATTGGCTCGTTTGCTAGCTTGTCGCCACATATTAAACAGAGCGGACTTGGTGCGTGAGAATCACCTGTTGCGATAAACCCGTATTATATGACTCCTGGTATTGTCTGTTAAAAGAAGCTTTCTCTTTTGAAGGTCGTAGGCTCCTCTTTTGGCTCCTTAGTTGGCCTTTTAATCTTTGCAAAGAAGCTCTCCAAAGAGTTTGCGGGCTTATTTATTGAGTGACGCATCACTTGAACTTGACAAGCGTCTTGGCGTGACAAGAGGCACAGGCGAATGTGACGTCCGGGAAAATCAGCGCGTTTTTCAAAATAAAACACCATTCAGACGCTAATAATTAATACAGCGGAATTTATATAAATTATTTATTCTTTCTGTGCGGCCCGGTAACAAATGCCTCACGGACCGGTACAGGGCCGCGGCCCGGTGGTTGGGGACCACTGTCCTAGACCATTGTGAGTATCCTTATGCTAAAATCATCCAGAAATCCACATTTAATAGCTGATATTTTGTATATCTTCGTCACCTTTTTCACCATTCATGAGTTTGCATCCATGTTTATAATACTTTATTAGTCGGAGATGGTTATAATACTTCATTCGTCGGACATGGTTATAATACTTCATTAGGCGGACATGGATATAATACTTCATTAGTTGGACATGGTTATAATACTTCATTAGTCGGACATGGTTATAATACTTCATTAGTCGGACATGGTTATAATACTTTGTTAGTTGGACATGGTTATAATACTTCATTAGGCGGACATGAGTACTTGCATGCAATGAGAGGTTTGACCAGAGTGGGATTTCCCAACCAATAGCGCAAGGAATTTAACACCTTTTCCTGTGTACAGTCGTAGCCAAAAGTTTTGAGAATGACACAAATATACATTTTCACAAAGTTTGCTGCTTCAGTGTCTTTAGATATTTTTGTCAGATGTTACTATGGAAGACTGAAGTATAATAACAGGCATTTAATACGTGTCAAAGGCTTTTATTACATGATTTTGTCTCCACATTCTTGTGGTGAAATGTTTCAATTGCAGGTGTCAGCTCTTCCTGCTTCCTGTTGGTGATGTAGAGGGTCAGTACTCAGCCTCTTCTACATGCATCACCTGGAAGGAGAATGTTCACATGAGCTCAGAGGTGCAGTCAGTCCTGCTGTGCCCAGCTAGCAGTGTCAGCTGTCTTCCACTGGTGGTGAAAACACTGGCAGTACCTGATGAGCTGACGTTCATAGCTAGTCAAGGGGAGACGGACTGGGACCCTGCCTACATCATTCACTTGTATCCAGCAGTGACTATTCGCAATCTTCTGCCTTACTCCATACGCTACTTGCTAGAGGTAAGATGCCTTTTTTCAACTGATATATGTTAATATAGTGTAATAATAGAAGAGGTGGTATTACATACGTACATGTGCATAAATGTTAACGCACCACTTAATGTTGGCGATCCAATGATTTTAACCCATTGGACAAACATTACTTTACGGCGAAATAAATGTTACATTAACATTTAGGGATGTCACGAGAACCGAATCTTACGGTACCTTTCGGTACTAAAATAACAAAACACCGACAATACCCATTTTTTTAAGCACCGTAGGTACTGTGAGCGCCGGTGCCAGCTGTTAGAATCGGTGCTGCGCCTCTTCTGGAACTGACAGGGGCAGTATACGCTTCGATGTTCCAATCAAAGTTTTTCACACGCAGATCTGCCATTTACTATTGTAAACGATGAAACTAGTGGAGGCGGCCAGGTGTGAAGTGTTGCCAGACTGGAAATGGCGTATCGTATCATTTTGGAGGATAATTATTGATAGGTGAAAATTCACCCTAGTTACCTCAGGACTCCGGAGCTGCATGAAAGTATATTTATTAGACAAACAAACAAAGACAATTGCAATTGGGCTCCCCTACCAGCACAAGGCTGACATTGAAGGCCCTGATAAACCCTTCGCACAAGGTTTATATAGACAGAAGTTTAGCTTTCAGCAGGGATAACCACGTGGTGGATTTCTCACGTCCGAGGCTCCCTGTCTTGCAAGCAGAGCCGGTTCAGACCTCCATGGGGCCCTAGGCAAAATTCTGCCAAGGGGCCCTCCTTACTGAACCCCCAACATTTTCAACCGTCGCACCTGACGCACTTGTTTTACTTTCATATACTTCAAATATAGGTGAATGTTTATATACTGTAATTATTTAATTATTATTATATGGCAACGACAGTTCCAACATTCTGGAGCAGAAAAGTGTGAACACTGAGAGAAAAAACACAAAGACCTAAAAATTTACCAGCTCCCATGCTAACATGAAAACACACACATTGGTTGTAACTTTCAAATCTTCAGTGGTCCAGTGAAAATATGCCAAGGTTCTCAGAAGAAGCAACTATTTGTTATAGAAAGGTCCGTGTATCATCCGATCATTCAAGTATTCCATTCAATCTGGCAAACGGAAAAAGGAAATAACGACTCAATGTTTTGTTTTCCCGTTTTTCAGTATGACCAAATAAATGGGAATTGGTGTTTGTTTTCCTTTTTTTCAACACAAAACAGAACAAATAATAATGTAATAATGCCTGTAATTTATGATTATTGTTTTTCTGTTTCCCCACACCCCCATGATCCTATGCGAAAGTTACCAGTGTTCGTCTAGGGAAGGCCTGTTGTTATAATGCAGAGCTGCCAAGCGCCACGCTTTGAGTGTGACAGTCACGCAATTTGACCCATTCTCACACCACACGCTACACTTGACATTTCTCACGCTTATTTACCCATTCAATAGTCTATATTTTTATTTCCATGATAATAAACTTTGGTCCTCGTGGCTTCGAGTAACTCTGATTGACTGACCGAGATAACCAATCCGGCAGTCCTTTGTGCCCAAATCTAACCAACCACGGAAGGCACCACGCAATATAAACCAATCAGAAGCAACGCAAGGCGGGTCTTGACACAGGGGTGCAAACTTGTCACCTTTCGGTGAAATTCGTCGTTTTTAAGCCAAAATAGGTTACAATAACGGTGTTAACGGATAGTAGGCTACAGTGTCTATTTCTCGGTCCATTTGGGAAAATCTTAGAGCGAAAACGCCGAAAAATGTACATAAAAGACACGGTCGTCAGCGGAGTTTAGTTGCTACTTTACAGATGCAGTATCTTAAATAACCATTAAATTGGCAGCTTGCACATTGATGACAGCACCCTGAGGGGTTTCTAACTTTCCCCATTATAGTTTTATGAGTTAAATCGCAGAGACTATAACGTCAGCTAGATCACTAGCTATCATTTAATGCAAATTGAACTCTTCTATTTAGCAACCAGACGTTTGCCTACCCTATGTGCTTTTTCACTGCGGTGTAGAACCTATTTAGTCTTGCTGATCTGTCATAAAACCGCAGTGAAAAAGCACATAGGGTAGGCAAACGTAACCTCTGCCTCACTGAAGGGGGCATGCGAGAGCCTGGAAAGTGGACTTTCAATCCATTGAAGTGATAAATACATAATGGGCGACCAATGCCCGAGCTAAAATGATTGCATCAAAAGACGGGGCAGATGATAACTCGATCAACTACTCACATTCAAGGTCAAATTGCTTCGAAAATGTTTGGAAGCTGTATTTTTTTATGTCAATTTAAAAACACACAAGCCCTCTTATTGGTGAGCTGATTTTGTTTTCTGGTTGCTAAATAGAAGAGTTCAATTTGCATTAAATGATAGCTAGTGATCTAGCTGATGTTATAGTCTCTGCGATTTAACGCATAAAACTATAATGGGAAAAGTTAAAAACGGCGAATTTCCCCGAAAGGTGACAAGTTTGCATCCCTGTGTCAAGACCCGCCTTACGTTGCTTCTGATTGGTTTATATTGCGTGGTGCCTTCCGTGGTTGGTTAGATTTGGGTACAAAGGACTGCCGGATTGGTTATCTCGGTCAGTCAATCAGAGTTACTCGAAGTCACGAGGACCAAAGTTTATTATCATGGAAATAAAAATATAGACTATTGAATGGGTAAATAAGCGTGAGAAATGTCAAGTGTAGCGTGTGGTGTGAGAATGGGTCAAATTGCGTGACTGTCACACTCAAAGCGTGACGCTTGGCAGCTCTGCATTATAACAACAGGCCTTCCCTAGACGAACACTGGTAACTTTCGCATAGGATCATGGGGGTGTGGAGCCACAAGAGATCATGTTGAGCAGAGTGTCTGGAGCAATGGGGCGGTCAGTTTCAACTGGAGTCAAAATATCCTCCATTTTGATCCTCAATCTGTTGGCTGCAATGGCCTTCCCATCCATTCCTGAACAATGAGATATGTTCTGAATGAACGTTGCTTGGCTGCAGCACTTGTTGGAGGCAAAGTTGCCAACTGGAAGGATGAGCAAAGTGAAGTTCTGCTGATTGCCTTATTGTAAGCAATGTATCGGAACTGATCCAGTGATTCACAACTGGAAGCTCCATACAGCTTCAGGAGGAAGCTTTCACCTGCTTGTTGTACTTGCTGATGAGTATTTGCAGCATTGATAAATGTGTCAAGTAGATCATACTCTTTCTTCTTATGCACCAGATTGAATGCCTTACGCTTCCCTTGGTGATACAGAGCAGATACAGTGTCACATCCAGTTATAGCATGCAACACCATCAGATATTTGCTGGTGTTACCAATGCTCCCTTGAATGTCATGAACCCTGTACACAGTTGTGGGGTTCTTGCAGCATAACATGTTAAGGTCCATGTTTGCGGTTGCTTGAGCCACCAGCATTACCAGCAGGTCAGTGTCAGTTCCAACAACAACAACTGGTTTGATTGACTCTGCCAATGACAGAGCAGTAGAGACTATCAATGCATCTATATCAGCTTGTGCCTGCTTCACCTGAACACCTGCTTGACTCAGCAAGTCACTGAGCATCTTTATCAAACGCTCCTTGTTGTGGCTATTTGCTAGAAATGCTGCCTGAGTTGTTGTGGTTGGCATGTTCTGATCAAATAAGATGTCACTGAAGGTGGACTTCTTTGCCCTGCGCAGTTAGAGATCATGCTGTAGCCATCAAACACAGTTACAGTACCAGCCCCATAGTGTTTCAGGATGTAGGCAATGTAGCAATGGCACACATCTACATAAGTAGATGGCTGTGGCCACACCACACAGACTGCAACAGATGGCCTCCATCTAGAACAAACTGGCAGTTCTTTGGAATGTTAGGTTGTACAGGGGCAAATGACTTGAGAAGAGTACCTAGAACACTCTTGGTTGTCTTTCGTATGACACCATTATGAAACAGGGATGGAGGTTGAGGAGCAAGCTCATATGACATGAACTGCTCCATGTCAGAACTTGTCTTTAGGACACAGGTGATCCTGTTGAAAAAGAGAGTGGGATTCACTACCATGTTTTGTCCCCTGACATTGATGGTGTTTTTATCCCCTATAGTCTTGACTTTGTCAGTCCGATGCAGTGGGATTTCTGAGAACTTTTTTCCTTTTATCCTGGAGGCTGCAGCCAGACCAATCTTGACTGCATTGTCACAATTGACTGATGTGCCAGCTATAGCCTAACACCAGTAGCTATAGACACTAGGTGATCAGGCTGGTAACCTGCAAATGATGGATGTATCTCCAGCCATTGCATAAAGACATCATAGTCTTTGCTGTCTTTAGCCTGAGTGGATGATCGGAGATCTTTGTGTTGTTCAGAGGTAGCACTATGCACACCGGTGAACTTCTCCAAAGCATCACACACAGGGACGCAGTAAGGCAGTGCATGCACCCATTTGGTCAAGGTGCTGTCTGTTATTCCTCTACCATGGGTCATCCCTCCACTAGTTTTCAGCATCCTCATCAGGAACTGCTCAATTGTCTGGTCAGAGAAGTTGCCAGACCAGAACTCGTTGGCTCGACGGATGGTAAAGTACCCCGCTCAGGTGGCATGACTTGTTGGATGGAGTTCATCTGCTGCAAGTACAGTCTTGCAGACTTGGCATATGGCAGATGACCTGCTGCATGGAAATGTGTGCACACAGTGAAGATGGAACTTCCAGTTGCCTGTCCTTTCGGCTCTGATGAAGTTGAGCATGAGGAACACCTGGTTGATGTACTGTACCCATAACTTTCCTGTTCTGCTCTGTGTGGCAGCTTGTTCCAGGTGATGAGCGAGAAACTGTTGAAACTCTCGTAGAGTTTCATCTTCGTTGACCTGAGTAACACCTGGTTGATGTACTGTACCCATAACTTTCCTGTTCTGCTCTGTGTGGCAGCTTGTTCCAGGTGATGAGCGAGAAACTGTTGAAACTCTCGTAGAGTTTCATCTTCGTTGACCTGAGTTGCATCTTCATATTGGTCAACTATATCTTGATACAGATTGACCAGATGTTCCTTGTCAGTCTGATTTGCCCAGTCTGACTTCTCTAGCAGTACAGAGATGAGGGCCAACAAGGTCAGAATGTGAGCACGCACTGCTCGAGAGAAGGCATGACCTGTGAGCATATGCACCACTGAACCTTTGGCATACACCCGTTCCCACAGCTCTTCCAGCCCGCTTCCTGTCATGATATGCCCAATGCTGCCTAGAAATGACATTAGCAGGTGGAACCCACCAAGTCGCACAATCACTTTGTCCAAGTCTCTAATAATATGAATCTACATACTAAGTCAGTGGCTGAAAATTATTTTGAAGCGACTTTATCTGAGCCTCCTTGAGACTGCACAGATGTAAGCGAGCCTTATTCAATATTGACAAATGTGATTGGTGCCAAATAAAAACTAACATATAATAAAGACATTGTATGATTAGACAAAATAATGAATAGCCTAGCATTATACAGGCCCCTCTTTTTCTAAAAAATGACAAGTTACAAATGGGCTTAAATGGGGCCTGGGTACACTATGTGAATTTTGTGTTATTGTCACATTAATGACCTTGTAATCTTGGTTAACTTTGATGTTAGCAGTGTGTCAATGGTGAATTTGGATTCCTTGTATGAGAAAACATACATTGTAACATTTTTATTGCATTTGTATTATGTTTTAAGCCTGAGATATGGAAAAATCTCCAAATAGCGGCAATTTTGGATGCCATCTTGAATATCTCAAAAAGCACAAGGGGGATACACGGGGACTTTTAGTATGTTATTCCTAAAGGTATTCTGAACATATCCTGAAAAATTCAGCTTGTTATAAATTTGTTCCGGGTTTGACTCAATTTTGAGCTAATGCTCTTGGACTAATAACCATATTCTGTAACTACCAGTACTCACAACTCACTCCTTGCCTAATTTACTTTGAGCTAACTCCTTGGCTATAATCCTGGCTGTCGTGGAGGAGACGTTACTTAGCAAAGCGAGAAAGCCAACGATTATATATTTTTTTTTAAGCTAATAATGGCAAAACATTTGGGGCACTATCACGTGTCTATTCTGATGCATTTCATTGGCCCAGAGGCCGACAATTTGGGCAAAAACCCCCCTTATACCGGAAAATGACATAAACGCTTTCCCGTCCTTAAAGGTAGAATGACGCAACAGCGCTCCCGGCTTTAATGGTAGAACAGCGGTAATGCTTTCCCGGCTTAAATGGGTTAATACAAGTCACTTGATTATTATATTCTTAAGTCATTAACAGTATTTGGAAATAATCTTCATCAATTATCATATCTGGCAACACTGGGAAGGCCGTCGACCAATGAGAGCACGCGCAAAAAGGTGGTATCTAACGGAGTCATATTAGTTTGTGAAACACCCAGAGAAACACAAATATCCAACGAGGCTAAATCCCGGACGCATTTTGAATCCTTGCTGGACGCATTTTTTAGGTCTTGAAAAGAGGACATAAAACAGGATGTCTAGTCACCCTACTTTTGAACATTATGCAAACGATGCTACCGTGTTCTTCAGACCAAGGGAGATAGTACTTTCAATTTAGCAAAGCACCTGAAAGACAGTCATCTGTATTTGTTTGAAGAACTCAAGGATAGTTCTGATTCATATTAACAACATCCAAATAATGCAGTTTTTTAAATCTGTCATACTGAAATACAAGTTACATGATGTTTAAAATGATGGTCACGTGTGTTAAAATGGCTAATGTTATGTATGTAGTTTAGGTAAGCTATGCTGTAGCTTTAACGTTAGCCTATAGCCTACCTTGATTAGAATTAGATAGAGAGAGAAAGAGAAAATGTATCTTGCAAGTATCATGACTAAACTAGGGAAATTGACAGAATGTCCTAGTTTAATATATTTACACATAAATATGCAATTGGTTTGACAAAACAAGATAACCCAATTTTTTTTTTCGATGCCATAAATGTAGCCGATGTATAAGACGATTTGCGAGTGACAGCTGGAATTTCGCCGCGACCACACTGAACATTTCGATTGATTTTGTATTAAATACGTCCATTAAGAAGCTCAAAACTCATGTTCATCTTTTTAGCTGAATGGCTGCACTGTTACAGTGCCCTCCACAATTATTGGCACCCCTAGTGAATATGAGAAAAACAGGCTATAAAAAAATATGTCTTTGCTGTTTATCCTCTCAGTCTTTCACTCGAAATATGCACAAAAATCTTACCTTTTCATTGAAGTAAAATTATATAAAAAAAAAAAAAACATTGACATTGTTGCCACAATTATTGGCACCCCTAATGTAATGTTTTATGCAGCCTCCATTTGCCAAGATAATAGCTCTAAGTCTTCTCCTATGATGCGTGATGAGGTTGGTGAACACATGGCACGGGATCTGAAACCATTCCTGCATACAGTATCTCTCCAGATCCTTCAGAATCTGAGGTCAAAGTTTGTAGACTTGGCTACAGTTCTTCCCACAGATTTTCTATGGGGTTTAGGTCAGGGGACTGTGATGGCCATGGCAAAACCTTGATTCTGTGGTCGGTGAACCATTTTTGTGTTGATTTTGAGGTGTGGACTGGATCATTGTCCTGCTGGAAGGTCCAACCACGGCCCATTTTAAGGCTTACTGGAGGGGGCTGTTAGGTCTTCATTTAATATATGCTGGTATTTGATGGAGTCCATGATACCATGTATCCTAACAAGATGTCCAGGGCCTTTGGAAGAAAAACAGCCCCCCAACATCAAAGATCCGCCGCCATACTTCACATTGGGTATGGGGCACTTTTCTATACGGCTATCTTTCTGTCTATGCCAAACCCACCTTTGATGTTTGTGCCAAAAAGCTTTATTTTGGTCTCATCTGACCATATAACTCGGTCCCATTGAAAGTCTGACTTACATTTGGCAAACTGTAGGCGCTTTTGTTTGTTGTTGATAGACAGCAGAGGCTTTTTCTGGCAACCCTCCAAAACAACTTGTGGTGATGTAAGTGGCGTCTGATGGTAGTTTTGCAGACTTTCTGACCCCAATACTCAACTAACCTCTACAATTCTCCAGCTGTGATCCTTGGAGATTATTTTGCCAGTAGAACCAGCCCCCTCACGGTGCGTGGGGTCCATGTACAGACACGTCCTCTTCCAGGCTGACTCTTAACATCTCCTGTCGCCTTAAACTTCTTAATTATTTCCATGATAGTGGAAATGGGTATTTTCAACTGTTTAGAGATTTTCTTGTGTCCATTTCTTGATTTGTGCAGCTCAACAAATTTTCGTCGCACATCGCACTGTGTTATTTTGGTCTTTCCCATAGTGATGAATGACTAATGGAATTTGGCCTGTGTCACTTCATATTTGTACGCCAGTGGAACTGGAAGTCATGGTTGACCTCATAAGAGTTCCTTATCAAACAGGTGAACTTAAAAATGTCAAACATGACTGGAAATATACTTCAGTTAGATTTGAATTAAAGATTTTTCTAGGGGTGGCAATAATTGTGGCACACATGTTTTGGGGAAAATATGTATTTAATGTCAACAGTTTTTTTTTCTTTCAATAATTTTACTTTAATGAAAAGGTAAGATTTTTGTGAATATTTTGAGTGAAAGACCAAGGGCCTGATTTACTAACATGCGCCGCTGCTTAATCTGCGCTCGCACATTAACGCACGGTGTTTTTGCGCATATTCTGTGGTATTTATCAAACCAGATCGCGCTGGGCAAACTGTGTTTACTCAGCCCTAGATAGGGCCTGATTTACTTACATTGGGACCGCTGCTTAACACTAAAAGGTCTATATCCCTCGTCCGGGATATTTTTATTTTTGAGTTTTCGTCTTAGAGACATAAAAAGAACAACCACGGAAACATTGAACCCTTTTCTAATATTATTGCTGAGGTCTTCTAGAATAGAATCATATATTCCATTTGTGCATCAATGTTTTTAGTTAAGCAAAATGTACAAAAACATCAAGGCATGTCAGACAACTACGAAAAGTCTAAAAGGCCTTGGACCTTAGAGTGTTAAACTGCGTTCGCACATTAAAGCACGGTGTTTATGCGCATTTTCCGTGGTATTTATCTAGGAAGAGAAAATGAAGCTTCAGCGAAGTGGAGATAGATACAGTATATTGGTTCACGTTCGCTCAATCACTGAACCTGATTCAATGTGTGCACTGCTATATTGTTGTTCTGCCCGCCATCACCTACAGCGAGATGTTTAAAAGAACACGATTATAAAGAATATGCTATTGGTGGCATTAATGCATAAACTGTCTATTATAACAATATAGATGTGTACATGGCGAGATTAATAAGTTCTGCAAGGGACATGGGTTCACTACAATATATATGAACGTGGGTGCAATCAATGGTTCATATTACGTTCGAAAAGTTTGCGATTTAAAAAAAAGTCCTGTTTGATGTCTCTAATTTCAGCTGTGGCAGTGGGGAAATGTATTGACCAGTGCGCCGTAGCAATGCCTCGAGTACCTGTGTGAATATTTGGCTGAGATATACCAACTGCTGATGCTGTTTGAAATGATCCGATGCCAATATTTGCAATGTTGTCCAGAGTTTACCAACTGATTGAATGGAATGTGATCTCCGGTTTGAGGTTAGATTCCGTCTCTGATCTGGTTCAGTAATTGAAGTATTGCGTGGCTGGTTAACCTGTACTTTCTAATGTTTTCTGGTTCGCTTAACTGGAAAAGTGTTATTCGTGTTGAAAAAAGTCTTTCTGCGTTTTGTCTTTGTCTTTGTCTTCGCCTTGTTCTAATAACTGCTGCCGTCTAATGATTTGTGGTTCATTTAACTGAAAATGTGTTATACGAGTTGAAAAAAATATTTCTGTGCGCTGTCTCTGTCTTCTTTCTTTGCCTTGCTCTTATCACTGCTGCCATATCAACGTTTTCAGACTCAATGGAAATGCGCTTCCTGGTTAAGACGTGCTTTTATGAGGCGGAGAATTAGCGCACAAATCGGAGACGTGCGCTCGCCAGGCAGTTTATTAAATACCACGCAATACATCATTAGGCGCACTCCTCCCATTAAAGTGCGCTTCACGCCTACGTTACCACCCACGTCTCCGTGCCATCCCACCTGTTGGCAGGGAACACCCTCAAAGCGTTAATATGCGACTCTACTCAAATGGGCCCCCGTAGTAAATACCGTTTTATGTTTACGACTGCTATTTTACGCAAGAAATGGCCGCAATCCTGTTAGTAAATCATGCCCCAAGGGTATAAACAGCAAAGACTATGTGGGAGCCTGGCCTTGCAAGGGCAAACAGTGGGTATACAAAACTGGAAAAGAGCAGTCAGACACAGGTGTCGCGGTGAACAGAACTAAGGAGTTTATTTTACAAACTGAAGAGGGGAAAGGGAGGGGGCGCAAAAAGGTAACTCAAAGATCTCCACCGGGCTGGCCGTTGGCGTCAGGGGCTCCGTCTGGCTCTTCCTGAGGCAAGGGAGAAATAGAGACGATTAGTCCTCTTCATTCAAATGAAAGGCAGGCCACAGGCCTCTTACCCTGAGACTGTCTTGGAAGGCGTCTGGTTCTCACTCCTCCGTAGCTCAAGACAGTCTCTCGTCCAGCTCCTCTGCTTAAGGTTAAAAAGGCTCCTGATTGCCTAATTGATTCAGTGCACCTGTGAGGGACAACCAGAGACACCTGGGTGGGGAGGAGTTCCCTACGAGTCCTCTGGAGTAGTACCGCCCATGTAACACCCACCAACGTAATAACTTCCCACCAACGTAATAACCCTGCCAACGTAATAAAAAAGTGTGCATTTCAGACGTAATAGCCCGGCCAACGTAATAATTTCCTGCCAACGTAATAATTCTTGCCTCCTGCCAACGTAAATTTGTGTGTTTATCAAGAAAGTCCTTTTGCTGGATTTTTTTGTGTGAATAACAGTTGCAATTAAATGCAGACTAAATCTTTCATTGTGTTTCTTCTTGTGTCAAAAGTGTAGACTATAACTGTGAACACACTTATAAAACATGTCCCTGCTATGTACTGATAGATCACTGATAGACTAATAGACCACTATGAGAAACATAAACTATCATTGTCACTTTCATATGTGTCACATTGTCACATTCGTGTGTATGTGTGTGTGTGTGTGTGTGTGTGTGTGTGTGTTTGTGTGTGTGAGTAGCGTCTTTGTGCAAATGTCTTTTCCGGGTGGGACTGCAGCGTTTTACAGTCTTTCAACGCCTGCTACCTGTCCCTACAGTAAGACTTGATAATAACAATATCGGTGAAAATAAGGTTGGCATGAGGCAAGAATTATTACGTTGGCAGGAAATTATTACGTTGGCCGGGCTATTACGTCTAAAATGCACACTTTTTTATTACGTTGGCAGGGTTATTACGTTGGTGGGAAGTTATTACGTTGGTGGGTGTTACACGCCCATCCAACACCATGCCTCTTAATTGCCTTCGTTTGGCTGTACTCAGCCATGTGGGGCACTGCTCACCGGCTGGGCCATCACAACATATTTTTTTATAGGCTGTTTAGCTCATATTCACTAGGGGTGCCAATATTTGTGGAAGGCACTGTATATCCACGGTTTTGTTTTGCACTGTTGTTGTTTTTGCACAGTACCTTTTGAAAAGATGCCTGGAAGTCTGGAATGTGTCTGGGGTCACTAGTTGTTGCACTTTAACCATTAATTGCACTTTATTATGTTGTGCTATGCTATATTGCACATGTTTAATGACATTTTGCTATTTTCACAAATTTAATAAAGAAGTTCATGTTTCAAGTTCAAGTATATGGAATCATGTAAAATCCTTTTTCTTTTTTTTTTTACCGTGGTATCGAAATTGGTATCGAGAATCGTGTTATTTCACTGGTATTGGTACCGACTACTGAATTTTTGGTATCGTGACACCCCTATTAACATTACACATTTTAACATGTGGTCTGACCGGTAGGATATCAGTTACGCCGTGGCTACACCAGATGCGGAAATGTTGCTTTGCGGATGCGGTGTGAACACAGCACAGTTTGAAACCGTTGAAAGCAATGACAGTGGCTACACCAGACACTGAAACTGAATGTACCGCGCGGAAAATTAAGAAATACACTGGTTTCTATTTTTATTATTTTCCGCAAGGTTTGCGTGGGCCTTTTTACATAGAGTATGGTAATAAATCAATGAAATGTAATGAAAATCATTATATATTTTGCTGTGAATAATGAAGGAAGGCCTACTCCGATTATTTCCAAAACCCTCAAGAGCTGTTACTATGGAGATTTAACATTTTTAACATTACCTTTCTGTTTGAAGATACGACAGTGTAGAAGATAGATATAAGTAGACAGTGTAAGTAGATAGATAGCAAGTAAGATAGTTGTCAGTGTTCAAGAATTAGTGACTTTATATTAATTAATGAACTTGAAAAACAAGGACAGCTTTACGACCACAGGGAGGTTAACATAACTTGCTTTATAGCAAACATACTTAGCCAGCCATATCTTTGGTGGGAGGTGAAAACCCTAACTATTTAATTTGTAACTAGTTAGTTTGTAGGGCTGACTGAGTACAGTTGAGACATGTGTAGGCTACAGTTGATACCAGACATCCCAAGTCTCCCGGAAGTTCCGGGAGTCTCCCGCATATTGATAACGACTCCCTGATGCCCGCGAATGACTTTAAATCTCCCGGAATCTAGAACGAGCGAGCAAGACAGACAGAAGTGCTCCAAACCACGTTAGCATCTGTGTAGCGAGCGCACAACAGAGAGGGAGAGGGATCTAGAGACTGTGCGTGAGGCAGTGTGTGTGTGTGCCTCAAATAAAAGCAGTTAACATAAATAGGATAGTATTAGCAGCATATAATAAATAGTACAAGTAATCTACATATTTAAACATAATTAACAAAGAATTGCATAGGGCTATAGCCTATAGAATGATATTATGCTTTTATAACTTTTAGGGACCACGACAGAAATACGTAGGCCTCCCTGAAATGGAATACCTCCCTAAAATGACTTTTTGCAGTTTGGGATGTCTGTGATACACCCGAAATAACTTGCATGCGCAGCAATCATAAAACGGGATTTTTAGTTTGCACCTGCATATAACGTCCTCTTTGATCCTGGGAAATTTGAGCACCTGCATCTACCGGTCTGAGATATCGGTGAAAGTGTTTTTTACCTAGCCTACCTAAGATATTGATTGTATCGTGTCCCTTCTACAATGAATATGTTATTAACCTTACCTCATCAACAAACGCAACTTACATCATTGCAAACGTTAAACTGTGCACTATAAATCTACATATTCCATGCTATCATGCCATGCAGTGTCATTGTATAATCTAGCGAAAAGCGTGAGGTGGCCAGCGGGGTACAGTTGAGACACAATGTATCAACCGTACCCGCAAAGTCAAAGTTAGACAACAAACAAAGCAAATGAAAAAAAAAATTCAAACATGAAAGTAATAAAAATGATTTATCTTGGGGTCTAAATAAGCAAGGTGGGAGATCGGGTAGCCTACAGTTGATAGGCCTACAACTTGATTGTGATATAGCCTATGCTACCTCATAGTAGAAATTAAAAAGGCATGCAGTGTATATGTATATGAATGTGTATATGTGTGACTGTTGGCTAGCCATGTTTTGTAGCCTGTATGGATTTATGGATTTGGCTTGTGCTTTATTTTGTCCAGTTGTCTTTTAAAAGAAAGTTGAATGTATTCCTAATGCTTGGTCAGTCACCATCAATGGGTTTAAATGGGTGTCTCAACTGTACACCACACGAGACAAAATCGCACTTCATGTTTATGAGCTAATTAGCTGAGAAAAAGTGCTTTCTGTGGGACAGTTACTCCCTCTGGTGTGTACTTTGGACAGGTGAAAATATTTGTGCAGGTAAAAAATATTTCAAGGTTGACTGGAAAGTAGTCTCATAAGTAGTTTTTTTTCACACCCAGACGCACAGCATCACTTAACGGCAGATTTCTCAAGTGGGCTGGATTAAACATCACAGCAGATTTTAGCTGTTTATTAGGGAACAATAGGAAAACAAATCGACAGATAATCTGGGTAAAGCAGCTGCTAGCTCTACCTAGTTCTCCTAATGCCATTTTCAAATATCCACTGCATTCTAAAGATGTATAGTTGTGAATGACAATGTGATGGTTTGAGACTTTTTTTTGTCTGATTTATTTCGAATCACATTTGTTAATATACTGTATATCACTATTATTGCTGTGTTTTGCATAGTGCCATTTGGTGCAGTATAAGTGCTGTTTATTCTGGTGCTTGCACTATAATGTTATTTTAAATGAACTAATATGTCTTCCTTTCTCTCTCATCATCGGTGCTTTTTAGGGCTCTGCACAATTCAATGAAATATGTGAGGGCAGCATGTCTGATGTCCTGAACACTCGCATATCTGGTGAAATCATGGAGCTCATGTTGATAAAGTATCAGGGCCGAAACTGGAGCGGACGGATGAAAATCCACGACAGCCTAGCGGAGTTCTCCTCTGTCTGCCTCATCTGTGAAACATCAGAGGAGCTGACGGTGGATCTCTATGTCCATGTGTCCAAGACCAATGGAAACATGATGCTCTCTATCTTCAGCCCGTACTGGATCATCAACAAGACATCCCGAGTGCTGCAGTATAGTGCTGAGGACATCTGTGTTAAACACCCATCAGACTTCAGAGATGTCATCCTTTTTTCCTTCAAAAAGAAGAACTTCTTTAGCAAGAGCAAAGTGAGCAGTTCTCTGATTTTGACTCCTTGAATGAATCTAAACAGTTTCAATACACCTTCCCCAACCTCAAGGGTGCAATTCAATCTATAGATCTTGTTAAGCCACTAGGTGACATTCAATATATAGATCTTGTGTAGCCACTAGGTGACATTCAATATATAGATCTTGTGTAGCCACTAGGTGACATTCAATATATAGATCTTGTGTAGCCACTAGGTGTAATGCAGACTGCCTAATGCAGCCTGAAATGTTTTTTTTTATTGTTCCCTGACCCTTTATCTTCTGATTCAAGTCAACATGCATGACACTTCATATAAGGTCAGCCATCATGTCAACTGATTTTAACATCTCCTCAGATGATCCATCAAAGAATTTGGACAACAGGGGAATGGTCTTTCTTTGTAACCAACTGTTAAATTCCTGTCAACACTGCAGTGGTCATTAGAGAAGTAGATATTATTGGTAAATGGTGAATGGCCATTGCAAATTTAGAGAGCCTAGCTGGGCAAAAGTGAATTAGAAAAGGCATTTGCATTTGGTAAAGCCAATTCATTGAAATTATAAAAAAAGCTGAGATTTCTCGACCTACACCCCTGACTAAAGACAATCCAATCCAAGGGATGGCTTAGAAATGAAAATGAATCACCTCAAAAAACAGTTGATGATTTTAGTCTTTTTGGTATGAAAGGTCACTAATTGCCCCATCTGTTATTTTATCTTCTTGTAGATGCAGCTGAGTGTGTCAACAAGCTCCTGGTCAGATGCCTTTTCTCTGGACACAGTTGGAAGTTATGGCTGTGTCAGGTGCCCAGACAAGAACATTGACTACCTGGTAGGACATTGGACCTCATGGTTCTTTAGAATCATCTCTTGTGGTGGTTTGTGACAGAAGGGGGGGGGGGGGGGGAGAGGAGATAATCAGGGAAATGGCAGAATATATCATACACAAATCAGGATGATCATGCTAGCATACAAGTGGTAAATCTACACAATACATACAAACATAGCATGGTATTTACATGATACAGCGCCCTCCACAGTTATTGGCACCCCCAGTGAATATGAGCAAAACAGGCTATGAAATATACCGTATGTCTTTGCCTATAATTGTGGAGGACACTGTATACAAAATTGATAGTGGATAAGGTGGAGAGAGAGCGGAGAAAGTATTGTAGAACAGCTTAGTGGGTTACTATTACAAGGGTAAGTACAATGTCTGTAATGGAACAGAAAACTATGTCGATGGTGACAATGATTGTGTCCAGAGACATTGCAGGAACAGCTAGCACAGAATATTGGGGTAAAATAAGTGCATAAGTAGGTGGGGGGTGGGAGGTGTAGGCTGAGGGTTTCTGCAGTAGATCAGGTGGAGACATTACAGCTGCATCTCACAGTGGTGATGGTCTAGACTAGGAGGGGAAGAAAGAGACAAAGTGAGTGTGTAGTGTTTGGCTGCCATTACACGTGTATGTAAACATAGAACAAAAAGTAAGGTAATTTGTGTTTGGTAGATTATTTCTTTGTTGTAACATTGCTTCTCGGCAATAAATATTATACCGTTGGAAAGCCTGTTCAGTTCCCTTTTAAATGGTCCCACATTTGTAAGGAACATGCATTTGTGGGATGAGCAGCACAGCTGAGTATGTGGCTTGCGCCCATGAAAAATGTCCCAAAAAAACGTACGTACAAAAAGTACGAAAATTTGTGTTTGGTAGATTATTTCTTTGTTGTAACAATGCTTCTTGGCAAAAAATCTTGTGCAAGGAACATGCATTAGTGGGATGAGCTGCAGAGCTGAGTTTGTGGGTTGCGCCGATGAAACATTTCCCAAACAGCTTATTCTGGCAAACTTTTCATGGGTGCAACCCACAAACTCAGCTCTGCAGCTCATCCCACTAATGCATGTTCCTTGCAAATGTGGCACCATTTGAAAGGGAAGAAAATAATCTACCAAACACAAATTTCCTTGCTTTTTGTTCTATGTTTATTTAATGGATATGGTGAGGAACAATGTTTTTGCGACCAAATTCACTCTATTAGAGAGATAACATTTGGTTAGTTAACATCAATTTGATGAAGAAATCGATTTAGGTCAACAATTAACAGTAGGTAATATGGCCACTTTATCAGTATTAGCATAATATGATGTAGAAAGGCAAGGGCATTTACGTAATTTTAAAGAGTTATGGTTGACATGGTGCATGTCAGTTTAAGTGAGGATAGGAAGGGTGGCCTGCAACACACGGGATCCATTAAGGCCTTCACGGTGCAACATGCACATGTCTGTAGCCCACTTTTATTGATATTGGGAATTTTATATGTGTTAAGTTCTGTTGGCTGGTAGTATACAATAGCAGTACACAACTGGCTGACATACTTTCTTACCCAACTTGTTTCGCTTGCATCCCTTCGCCCAGTTTGTTCTTCTGCCTCCAGTAAGAAACTGAACACAGAACTTTGCTTCACTTCCGTGTATATTGGCTGTTGACCTTAGTAGAAGTGAGTTTATTACAGAAGGATCCTTTGTGTGTGCGTGTGTGTGTGTGTGTGTGCTTGTGTGTGTGTGTGTGTGTGTGTGTGTGTGTGTGTGTGTGTGTGTGTGTGTGTGTGTCATTTTTGCAGGTTGGTGTCAGTATCCAGATGAGTAGTTTCAATCTGAGTCGCGTAGTCATCATGACCCCCTTCTTCATGCTGGCCAATCAAAGCTGTTTGGAATTAGAGGTGGGGGAAGTGCCAAGTGGTTACCATTCCTCCAAAAACCGATGGCACTATACTGCATCCAAAGAGGTAAAGATTATAGATAGATAGATACATAGATAAACTTGTATTAATCCGTGAGGGAAATTCAATTGTCAAAACAGCAAGCTAGTAGGAACAGGATTCAAGTATATACATAAACATAAAAAAATAAAGTAGTAAATATTTGAAAAAGAAATAAAATAAATAGATAAACTAAATAGACAACATAGTGCAGCTCCGCTGGCGTACATTACATACAACTAAATGTTTGGTTGTGCAAGTTGTGGAGTCTGATGGCTACTGGCACAAAGGACTGGCCAAGGCGCTTTGTGGTGTGCCGAGGAGGGATAAGTCTGTGGCTGAACGTGCTCCCCATCTGCTGAAGCTCGTCATAGAGGGGATGGGAGGGGTTCCTCAGGATAGCATCCAGCTTCCTCCTCGTCCTCTCCTCCGCAACTGCTTCTAGGTTGTCGAGTTGTATTCCCACCACTGAGCCAGCCTTCCTCACCAGCTTGTTGATCTTGTTTGCATCCCTTGTGTTGATGTTACCCCCCCAACACACCACGCCAAAGAATTTGACACTATATGAGCTTATAAATAATAATAATAGAAAGATGACAAATTATTCACAAATGATACAGAAGTTCCACTTATTTGACCATAACTGATCATAATGATCATAATCCTATTTAAGCATCTTTGAGTTATCCCTCTGGAAATACTAATTGCTCTGTCTAAGTGTCAGAAGCCAGGTTGTGAAACAGGTTGGGAGACTGAAGAGATACAGCTTAAGTGGGGAAAATACCAGGAACATATCTACATTTAAGTGTATCTATTGGTACAAAATGCTGTCTCACAAAAATAAGGGTATTTTTAGTGCTGGTCGTAGGCAGGTGGGTTAAACTCCTTGAGACAATTGAAGTAAGTAAGTGAACCGAACCACAGACTAATCAACTTATAATATGACTGTGTCAGCAAAATGAATGTGAAGCTGTTGTTTGTTGAAATGGTTACATACTGTTGGCTAAAGAAGATGTGTAATTTCTCATTTAAATCAAACCTTTGTCTTCATACTATGATGTTAAAACTAATAATTGTGTGTGTCCTCAGTGTGTGCCGCTTTGGCCAGAGCTGAGCACCAGTAAACTCTGTGTCCGAGTGGTAGGATCTGAGGTGGCTTCCAAGTGCTTCTACTTCAACAAACAGGACAACGGCACCCTGCTCAGAGTTGATGGGGTGAGCTACTAAATGGTGGAGAATGTATTGAATGAATGAGAAAACAAAGGTCTCCCTTCCACACATGTAGTATTTATTTAAGTCTAACTTGAATTTCCTAAATAATCTCTCCAATACCTCCAGTCATGATGTGCACTCAGATAGAGGGCAGTGTTGGATGAGCACCAAAGAATGCAGGGAGGTGATAGTGAGGGCCTGCTCAAGAGATGAGTGTTCCTGGGCAGTGCTGGTGGTAAAGAGGTCTCTACAGGACTGAGTGAGGAGATCAAAGACAAAGAGAGTCTGTTGTAAGTGACGTTGGTCCAGCTCAGGGGGCGTGGTTAGAGGCGCATCAGGTTACAGTTACAATTGGAGTAGAGGCAGACTGTTTATGTAGAAAACCATACACCAGTTCCTGATTAAAGTTAAACACAATGGAAGAATTCTAGGTGCACCAATATGGTAAAACCTGTAATCAGAAGGTGCTATCATAAGGCTAGTGCTCACTTGGAACTTACTTCCATTTCTACTTTATAAGGCGTAGTCAATTCCAGTCAAAGTAATATGTCTGACCATTATTGCACACACCTCATATTTGTTCTACTCTCTATCTAGTATGGAGGTATCCTTGTAGATGTCAACATCTTGGATCACTCAACCGTCGTCAGCTTCTCTGACTACTATGAAGGCGCCGCTCCTGCCCTGCTGATCAATCATGCATCCAGTGCCAGCATTCTCTTCCAACAGAGGTTAGTTAGTTTGCATCGAGTGCTGCATTCTCTTTCAACAGAGGTTAGTTTGCATTCATTCATCCAGTGCAGCATTCTCTTTCAACAGAGGTTAGTTTGCATTCATTATCAATGCAGCATTCTCTTTCAACAGAGGTCAGTTAGTTTGCATTCATTATCAGTGCAGCATTCTCTTTCAACAGAGGTCAGTTAGTTTGCATTCATTATCAGTGCAGCATTCTCTTTCAACAGAGGTCAGTTAGTTTGCATTCATTATCAGTGCAGCATTCTCTTTCAACAGAGGTCAGTTAGTTTGCATTCATTATCAGTGCAGCATTCTCTTTCAACAGAGGTTAGTTAGTTTGCATCGAGTGCCAGCATTCTGTTTCAAAAGAGGTCAGTTAGTTTGAATTCATGAGGGCGCATCCATGATTCTCACAAACCTGCCCAGACCATATAGCCATCCAAACGGGAGCACGCTTCCTTTGGACACGTAATATTGTACGTAATGGTGGTAAGAGCTCATTCAACATTGTTTTCTGAACCACCGTGGTATGGACACACACTCAGTCAATAAGGCAGAGATTTGTCAGAACAACAGCAATGAATGAGCGTGTGTGAGTCATCTGCTTTTACACACGCCAGCCAAGTTAAAACCAGTGAAGATTATTACTGGGTGATGTAAAATGGTGAGTGTGAAAGTTACTGTTGCTCATTAAAGTACAAAAAAGTTGGTTGCTTCTGCCATCTCAGTGTGCATCCATCTCGGTGCCTCCATCAGACCCCACCCCACAGGCCTTTTGCTGATTGCACCCTGATCTAGCCTCCTTCATTGCTGCATATATGGACTCCCCTTTTAAAAGACTTCCATAAGGGATGGTGGTGGCATTTGAGCACACTGATGCAGAAGGCCCTTTTGTTTTGACATTCCAGTTTATTAGCAAAATGGGATTGAAACCATTCTGTTATCCCTGATACAAACACCTTTTGATCAAAGCATTAATGCTCATCCTTCAGACCTTAGCCAAAATATGACCTTGGCCCTCGGATCTCCACCCTTAACACTAAATAAGTGACATGCATCTGAAGTAGAACTAGGTACACAAATAGATACGCACATCTATGCACTCAGGCATATAAACACAAATCCGTGCAAAAGTATGGATGGATGGTTTTTTTTGTGCATGAAAGATATGATTGAATGTTTTTGGTTTGTGTGTGTGATTTTAGTGGATGCAATGTACATCATGAGCTCCAGCCAGGGGAAGTACAGCGGTTCGCCTGGGATGACCCTTCAGGGGTTCGTAGACTCAGCTGGAGCTTCAGAGAACACAGCGGAGAACTAGACCTGGTCAAGGTATATCATATTTATTATGTTCCTGTTTTTCTGAAGCATCATAGCAGATTCCTTCAAGGCCTCAAATAGCTACTCTCTTAAGCATATATTTATTTTTGGTTTTATTGTTTGTCACAGTTGTAATGCATACATTATACAGTTATGAGACAATTTGTTTGTTTTGGCGCAATATAAATCAAATTTAATGGAATTAAATTATAAAAGCCACCCCTGCAATGGCACTAGTAAGCTGCTGACCCTTCTCTGATGGCCATTGTGCTGTTTCTCTATCTTTGTGTGCTAATGTGCTTTGACTTTTGTGTGTGTGTGTGTGTTTTAGTGTGCAGCTATTAGTTGTATAAGGTATGGTGCTATGTTATCTTCCAGGATGAGTACGGCTCATTTCCAATGGATGGCGGATGTCAGGTGCACTGGGTGAGCTTTCTGGACGGGAGGCAACGTGTGTTGCTCTTCACTGAGGACGTGGCCGTGGTAGCCAAAGCGCGTCAGGCTGAAGACCTGGAGCAGTTTCAGCAGGAGTTCAGTGTGTCTCTCCAGAACCTGGGGCTGTCCCTGATCAACAACAAGAACAAGAGAGAAATCGCCTATGTGGGCATCACCAGGTACATGCACATCTGTCAATCAATCAATGATGGCATGCTGACATTGAGCTGGCATAATTAACTTGTCTTACCTGCAAACATTACACCAGTTATCACAGATGGATAATGGCCACACCTGGTGGAGAGAGGTGCATGAGGTTGTGTGTTGTGCTATGTTTTCATACCTAAGGGGAAAAATGCCATAGCTACACAATATCAGATCCTCCTCAGTGTCAAGGAGGCTGGGGAGGGAGATCATTTAAGAAATAGATTCAATAGATTTCTGAACAGAAAGCAGGATTCTTGTTTACAAACATACTATTATGATTTAGTTTTATGATTTGGCACGTGGCAGAGACCTCTATGTGGCATTCTTGGCATGCTTCCGCACAATCTGCCAAGGAAGATATTCAGTTAATCTTAACTTTTTAGAAGAAATGTAGTTTTGCTTCAGCACAAGTAACAAGTAACACCACATCCTGACACAAATTTTGAAATTGACATCATGGCTTGATATACTTTATCAGCATCTACATTTGTAAGAGATGAGAAATTGCACCTGTCTTATAAGGACCTTATATGGACAACATGACCATACTTCCAATGACTCCTCAATAAATATGTAGAGGTAGGGTGACCAGATTTGAATTTGTGAAAGAGAGGACACTTTGTTGCGGGGGGGGGGGGGGGGGGGAGCGTAGTGTATAGAATACAGATGACCCAGCCCCCTCCCCTGCAACAACATTTTGAAGCTTTTTAAATGCAGATCAATCAATACACCATTGATCACATCATTATACAGATCACTCAATACACCATTTATCACATCATTATACAGATCAATCAATACACCATTGATCAAATAATTATACCAGGCATGAGAATCACTCACCGTTTGAAAACAAAATAGGTGACCTACGTGAATCGTGTATATTCAATGAGTTGTTTTTTTTGGGGGGGGGGGGGCGGGGGGGCGGGCGGAGATCATGAACTGCGAACAGCAGACCTGCCAACCTGCATGCATTTGTGTACCCGCCCCCTCCCCCGCAACAGAGTTTTTGGACATCTTTTTCATAGTCAGATGACATGCACTATTGTAAGCATGCAACTAGTGGTGGCGGTGGCAAGCTGCTCAGTGTTGCCAGATTGTAAATGGCCTATCATATCAAAGGCTCAAAATTATCGTATTTGGGGGATATAATTAATTATATCTGGCAACACTGGGAAAGCGGTTGACCAACGACAGAGCTGTCTACAGTCAGAGCTCGCGCAAGAAGGTGGAACGTTAGATACCCTTGCTGAGGTACAATGGGAAGTGGGGGAGTAATAATCAAGCACATACATTTGACCGTAATGTTAGCATATAAAACGTTAAAACATGTGTTCGGTAACTTAACAAGATGATGCATTTCTATAAAAAAAAAGTTAGCTGTAGTAGCAAGCATATGATGTGATTAGCCTGGTTACGAGACGGCTACGGTGTGAATATCTGATGGGTAAGCTAATTTAGCTGAAGTTACGTTTGCTCAAACGCCACGGAGACTCCCTGTTCTAACTTTGAATCGCTATGTTGGGGCAAAGTGACCATTTCAAAGGTGCTTGACTACAGACTACTAACGTAGCAAAGCATTCCTACTATTGCAGCCAGTCAGCCTACAAGCCTTGCAGGTATAAACCAAATCAGGACGTCAGATGACGATTTTCAGTCTTGTTACCATAAACAAGACCCAATACAGAGCAACCCTGAGCACTGACATGATAAGCACTTTGGTGACAAGAAAGGTGAGCATGGCTGCAAAAGGGACTCGTCACATGGAAGGCTTCAGTGATGCTCTGCTCAAAAAGGCCAAGTTGCCAAGCTATGAGGCAAAGCAGTCAAGAGGAAGTGCCACTGGAAGTAGATAGATGGATAAAAAAAAACTTTGTCCGTATGTATATTGTACCATATCTAAAGTACACATATCTAGTAAAAGAACAGTCAATTTTTATATTGTATTTTCAGAATGTGTTGGAATGTTTTTCCTCTACCAAAAATTGTCACTACCGAAACATCACATTTACTATAGTAAAAAAGTATTATTATTGACCTGTTCAGATTGTGTTTCCTTCCCTTCTCTAAAGAGTATTTTTACAAATATGTCTTGAAGGTTTTCACAATGAAATCCATAAAAATAAATTTTTTACCAAATTTTCAAGTTCAATTTATCTGTTTCGGTAGTGACTGAACTCTTTTGGTAGTGACTGCACTGTTGGATGGATGTTCATTTCTCTCCCAAAATCTTCCAAAAGGTGCTCTGGCCGCCCTTTAGTCCACATAACACATTTATTTAAAAAGTATGGAATTGAACTACTTACCATTTCATTTTGTCACTATCGAAATCATCTGGTCACTACCATATGTTTCCGTAGTGACTGTTTCGGTAGTGACAATTCTAGCTAACTTTAAGGATAAATAAAGAATTCTAGCAAGCACACGGCTTGCAAACAAATCTTTGAAGAGGTGTACACACATACAAACATAAGATTTTGCATGAAACCCCAAAAGGTTTACTTAATTGAAGAAAACATGGGTTTCGGTAGTTACAATTCTTTAGGTTACACGTCGATTTTCAGACTTTGGAACACATTTATATAAAACCTATGGGATTGAGCTACTTACCATTCAACCATGAGGGACAGGGATGCAGTGTCACTGCATGGTAAAATATGCAGGGTCGTGGCTAAAACACAGGCTCAGCCAATGGACTAAAACTGTTGTGTTTCGGTAGTGACATGAAAACTAGGGACATGATTTTTTGAGTATAGTTAATTGATTTAAAAATTAAACCCACAATAAATCTAAATATTCCATGTTCAGTTTCAACCCAATCATAAAGATCTTTGAAATTAAATCATTGAAAAAAATCTAAAAAAATTGAAAAGTGTTATTTAAAGGCATTGAAATATAGATGTCAGGGTTGGGGACAACTACTTCCCAATAGAAAGTACCCTATATAAATGATGATTTTGTATATATTTAGCTTATCACTATCTCATTTAATGCATTGGGTTTATATAGACCATAACATTTTCTTGGTAAATATCTATTCCTAAATACCTAATTGTTTTGTAAATAGTTTTTATTGTTGAGGGACTGCATATTACACGAATTCGGTAGAATGGCCCATATATATATATATATTATGGCATGCCGTTCAGGAAATTAACATTTGAATATAAATATACCAAAGTCTGAATATATATACAAAACTCTGAATAAAACTCTGAATATACAAAAGTCTGAATATATATACAAAACTCTGAATATATATACAAAAGACTGGATATATATATACAAAACTCTGAATATATATACAAAAGTCTGAATATATTTACAAAACTCTGAATGTATATACAAAAGTCTGAATATATATACAAAACGAAGTCTGAATATTTATACAAAACGAAGTCTGAATATATATACAAAACTCTGAACTCTGAAGCGCTCAATCCGTCTTTGTCCGCCATATTGGATTGAGCGTTTCCTATTAAATCAATGGTATCAAAATGTTTGTAATTCCGTATTTTCTGCTTCATGAAATACTGTTTTTCTGTTATATTGTTCAATTTTGACATTGATTTCTCACTAGAAATGCAATAATAACACGTTTATTTTACACCGTTTGACTTCACGAAGGATATTTTTAAAGGCAATTTCTCCATTCACTTGACTGGGGTCTTGTCAAAACCTTCGTACTTCCTTGTTTTCTGCTTCATGAAATTTCTGTTATATGGCTAAAATTAAACATTGATTTCTCGCTAAAAATGCAATAATAACACGTTCATTTTGCTTCGTTTGACTTAACGAAGGACATTTTTACGTTTAAATGGGATACATCATTTCCTCTCGTCAGATGATCCAATACAGACTTGACATTGGACAAAAAATGATTACCCAGAAATCCTCATTGCATATACCAATGAAAATAAGACATTATTCATTGATTTGAATAGTTTTTTTTAAATAGTTTCCATAGTTTTTGTAGGATAAGCATATAATTGTGTTATAGATTGCTACTGACTATTTCCCTTCTACAAAATAATACTCACCGTGACCTAGATAGGTTGGCCATTCCAAGGGTATAAATAACATAAGGTACTATGTTGTACTACAAGTTGTCTGCCCTTTGTTACTCGCAGAAGGAACATTTTGTGAAGCACCCGACGAGGCAAAATCCTGGACGATGGGAATCCCTGCTGGACGCATTTTTTAGGTCTCAAAAAGAGGACATGTCCGAAAAAGAGCACGTCTGGTCACCCTACCATATTACAGAAAAACAGTATTTCATGAAGCAGAAAACAAGGAAGTACGAAGACCCCAGTCAAGTCAATGGAGAAATTGCCTCTAAAAATATCCTTCGTGAAGTCAAACGGTGTAAAATAAACGTGTTATTATTGCATTTCTAGTGAGAAATCAATGTCAAAATTGAACAATATAACAGAAAAACAGTATTTCATGAAGCAGAAAATACAAACATTTTGGTACCATTGATTTAATAGGAAGCGCTCAATCCAATATGGCGGACAAAGACGGATTGAGCGCTTCAGAGTTCAGAGTTTTGTATATATATTCAGACTTTTGTATATATATTCAGACTTTTGTATATATATTCAGACTTTTGTATATTCAGAGTTTTGTATATATATATTCAGACTTTTGTATATATATTCAGAGTTTTGTATATATATTCAGACTTTTGTATATATATTCAGACTTTTGTATATATATATTCAGACTTTTGTATATATTCAGAGTTTTGTATATATATTCAGACTTTTGTATATATATTCAGAGTTTTGTATATATATTCAGACTTTTGTATATGGGCCATTCTACCGAATTGATGCAAAGTCATGTCGGATATATTTAGAATTTTTTTATGGTTTTTTCCCAAAACTTTGTCCATATGTATATTGTACCATATCTAAAGTACACATATCTAGTAAAAGAACTGTCAAGTTTTATATTGTGTTTTCAGAATGTGTTGGAATGTTTTTCCTCTTCCAAAAATTGTCACTGCCGAAACATCACATTTACTATAGTAAAAAAGTTATATTATTGACCTGTTCAGATTGTGTTTCCTTCCCTTCTCTGAAGAGTATTTTTACAAATATTTTCACAATGAAATCCATAGAAATGAATTTTTTACCAAATTTTCAAGGTCAATTTATCTGTTTCGGTAGTGACTGCACTGATTCGGTAGTGACTGCACTGTTGGATGGATGTTCATTTCTCTCCCAAAATCATCCAAAAGGTGCTCTGGGCCTCCTTTTAGTCCACACAACACATTTATTTAAAAATTATGGGATTGAACTACTTGCCATTTCATTTTGTCACTACCAAAATCATCTGTTCACTACCATATGTTTCGGTAGTGACTGTTTCGGTAGTGACAATTCTAGCTAACTTTAAGCATAAATAAAGAATTCTAGCAAGCAAACGGCTTGCAAACACATCTTTGAAGAGGTGTACACACATACAAACATAAGATTTTCCATGAAACCCCAAAAGGTTTACTTAATTGAAGAAAACATGCGTTTCGGTAGTGACAATTCTTAAGGTTACACGTCGATTTTCAGACTTTGGAACACATTTATATAAAAACTATGGGATTTAGCTACTTACCATTCAACCATGAGGGACAGAGATGCAGTGTCACTGCATGGTCAAAAATGCAGAGTCGTGGCTAAAACACAGGCTCAGCCAATGGACTAAAACTCTTGTGTTTCGGTAGTGACATGAAAACTAGGGACATGATTTTTTGAGTATAGTAAATTGATTTAAAAATTAAACCCACAATAAATCTAAATATTCCAAGTTCTGTTTCAACCCAATCATAAAGATCTTTGAAAGCAAATCATTGAAAAAAAAAAAAAAAAAATGAAAAGTGTTATTTAAAGGCATTGAAATTTAGATGTCAGGGTTGGGGACAGCTACTTCCCAATAGAAAGTACCCTATAAATGATGATTTTGTATATATTTAGCTTATCACTATCTCATGTAATGCATTGGGTTTATATAGACCATAACATTTTCTAATTTAATATCTATGCCTAAATACCTAATTGTTTTGTAAATAGATTTTATTGTTGAGGGACTGCATATTACACGAATTCGGTAGAATGGCCCATATATATTCAGACTTTTGTATATATATTCAAATGTTAATTTCCTGAACGGCATGCCATAATATATATTTACACATATATATATATATATATATATATATATATATATATATATATACTGTATAAATATATAAACACACACATATTCACTGTATATATTCTTTAGAAGTGCTTAATGATGCAAAATGTAAAGATTTTATTGTTTTCTTTGCCACTGATTTATTATGTTGAATAACTGGATGATATGGCCGTGAGTGGGGAATCGACCGCGTGCAAAGCCCCTGCCAAACTGAAACACCCCTGGTTCTCAAAAACTTTCTTCAAAGTTGGCAGGTCTGGAACAGGTGCGCGTGCCAGAAGGGAGCGCGAGTGCATGGAAATATTAACGCGAAGGGCCTTGCCAATAAAATGTATTGAAATCTGAATTACATAACATTGTATTGGCTGTCAATCATGATGGAAGAGTAGACAAGTTAAGGTACAGCATGTCCACCATCTCTTGTGGAGGTTATACATTAAGCCATTTATGGTGCCCTCATCACGTTGTGCCTCATATACTGTAAATGTTAGACCCAGTGACAGGCTGGCATGAAATGGCTTGCATAATACTTTTCTAAGTAAGGACGCCATAATAATTTTTGACTCATGGCTGAATTTAAGGTTCTCCAGCTCTCCCCAGGTTGGAAAACAGAATCTCAAAATGCATCAGATTGATGCTTTAAAATATGGTATATTTAAATTTTGCTTACGGGGGAGCATGCCCCCGGACCCCCCTAGAGGGGTAGTATCCTCCTCACCTTTTTCACCCCTGACCCGTTGTTATGCCTGTTATACAGCTCAATCAATACACCATTGATCAAATAATTATACAGATCAATCAATACACCATTGATCACATCATTATACAGCTCAATCAATACACCATTGATCACATCACTATACAGATCAATCAATACACCATTGATCATGTCATACAGGTAAATCAATACACCAATGATCACATCATTATACAGCTCAATCAATACACCATTGATCAAATCATTATACAGGTCAAATACGTTTTAACTGAAAATAACAAAAGACAGTTAGTGTACAAAAGGCTACTCGGTTGACAAATTGGCAAAGGATGATTTGAATGATCACTAATCTGTAGCCAACTTATTAACCTACTTACTATTTTTACTGAGTAAAGAAAACGATCTATATGAAGTCATGAATGTAATACACATTAAATATTTAAGCAATAAGGTTCGAGAGGCAGTACTGTATCGTCAATAATGTACTTGTTCGAGGGAGTTGTTAGGCCCGACGCGCAGCGGAGGGCCGGCAAACCGTCGAACAAGTACATTATTGACGATACAGTACTGCCTCGAGTACCTTATTGCTTTTATAACACGGTTGCCAGTGACTTTATAAATATTAAGTACAATTAAAATATAAACAGTAAGCTGCCTTTCAGCACAAAAAAAGTTGTAGACACCAAACGTTGTGTATCGCATTTCAGTAGCCAAGAGAAAATAGTCCCCCTTTGTGTGGCTGTTGCTATGCAACAGACAAATAGCATTGGGAACTTCACGTCTGTTAGACTAGCACAAACAGTTTGTTGATGATTAGCTAGGAGATCGACATTGATCTCGCAACAATTACGACAATGGGACACTTTCAACTTTGTTAATATTTGTTTATATTGATTTGGATATCGCCACTAACATCGCGTGTGAGAGCTACGTCTGTTTCAATGGGTTTTTGGTCTAGCGTTAGCAGTCACCTACAAATAATATTCGAGACTTTCAGTAAAGACTTACAATACTCTGCAACATTCGTGTAGCACAGAAACAACCGAGTCAATGTAGACATATAAAAAGTCGTGTAGATAGCTTAATTCACATGAAACATTCCCCACTACATTCCCCACAACACGCCGCCATCTTGAATAGATATTTCTTTTTGAGTGCGCACTGATATGGAACGCTCAGGTAGATGAAAACAGGTCGTACAGTTACTATATCGTTGATTAAGGCACACCCCGGAACTCACTCTCAGAATGGTGGATTCCATCTACCCGTGTTATAATTCCATCTACCCGTGTTATAAAATAGAATATATTGTACAGTAACCTAGCTGTACACACCATAAAACTGAGTGATTTGTTGTGTGAACTGTGATGCCCTCATGTACGTCAAGTAACATTGTAAAGCTCTTATGTGAATTTAAATATCAGCATGAACATCCCAATTCAAAATCTGAGTTCAAGCCAAGGTGAAACTACTGGGTTCACAACAGGTGACTGTTAGAGTGCTTATTTACAATATGTGGTTGTGTAGTCATTCTGAACAGGAAAGAAAGATTTCATAAGCTAGCAGTCACTGGAAAAGGAAACTGTCTGTATTTGCCAACATGTGTGAGTGTCTGTGTGTTTTCTGTTTGTGTCTAAATGTGTGTGTGTCTGTGTGTTTTCTATTTGTGTCTAAATGTCTGTGTGTCTTTGTGTTTTCTGTTTCTGCAGTTCAGGGGTGGTGTGGGAGATGAAGCCGAAGAACCGGTGGAAGTCTTTCAACGTTAAAAACATCAGCTTACTTGAGAAGGCATACCAAAACCATCTTTCAGCAGCTAAAGAACCTTCCTGGGTGAAGATAGAAAGCAATCTAGAGGTGAGGACACCAGCTCTTTCAAACCAACTGACAGAGACAATTATTTAGACAACATTTAGACTTCCAGGCAGCAAACTATATAATTTTTTTTTTTACATGTTACAACATTTTCAAACTAAATATCACCTGTAACTTCATTACACTGAACATCACCTGTAACTGCATACATTAACACACACACACACACACACACACACACACACAGGTGCAACCCTTCCTAATGCAGACACTATACAAAACTGCTGCAAATATATCAGCCATATATTTTCCCCAAATAACTAATCATGTAATAATGATAATAAAATTGTATAATAATTGTATGTTCTACGTGGATGCATTGATTTGGTTTAGTCTCAGACATGGTGTTGTAGAAAAGTTAGGCTGTGGTCATGTACAGAGGTGCTAGCAGTACTACAGTTTTTTCCCATCGTTTTAGGTCTTGTACCCATACCATGGTCACTTTTCCCTAACACTTAACACAGTGGGCTTTAGAGACACACACCTCTGCATATCTGTTAACCTTTGGTGCAAAATGCTCTACAACAACCACACCACAACCAATTCTGCCGTTACTTTAACACATGTTCCTCTCAGAGTACAATTACCTAAAAAACACTAACAACTTGAAGCATTGGCAATTGCATATATAAAATGTTGCTGTGTCCTCCAGTTTGGCATAGATTTCCTGTAGTGTTGCATTGAAAAAGGAGAAAAAACACAGACAAACACTTCTTTGGACTACAGTTATAAAGTTTGTAATATGACAGTAAACAAATTATTCTAAAATGCTGAAATATGTCAATCCAAGCCAAGAATCTGCTGACAGTGTTCATGTGTCGGTTTCCCTTTCACAATAGATGTCACAATTGACAAGTGTTGTAAATGTACTTTACTGTAATTGCAAATACAGTAAATGAGTGTTTTATCAGAAACCTAGAATAACATTTTTTGGGGGAAATTACGTAATATATGATCAAGAAACAACTCACAAATTGACCTGTTGCTAAGCGCCGCCCTTAGAACGCAGATGAACCAATGACATTCCAGCCTGAACTGGACTCGGACATCGGCTCCGATAACTCCATTGAAAACAACAGGGAGGAGACCTTTTTCAATAATTTAATGATCGATTGATGTTGCTTATGAAAAAAAAAAAAACATGGTCAAACGATGTGCTTGGGGTACACGTAACACCGACAGTAGGTATCCCGATAGGCTGCAGAATGGGGTATATTTCATCCCTTTCCCCAAGCCACAACGGGACAAAAACAAGTGTGTACTGTAGGCTAATTGTGGTAATGTAGTTTCAACATAAATGGCCAAACGATGTGCATGGGATAGATACAACACTGATACGAGTTATCGTGAGAAGATAGGCAATGGGGTATATTGTATCTCATTTCCTAAACGAAAACAAGACCGGTCCAAAATATCTCCGGTGGGTGGATTAAGCTGTGTGACAGACCGCACAGTGAACGCTACGCTACGTTCATTAGCTGCCATACTCTTGTTAGAATTTCCCATTGCTAAAGCAATCAACTAAGCCTACATGATAAAAGGCATATAGGCCGTAAGGTGAACACGGTTTTCGTTTCAGCCCGTTCCACTCACTGGCATCTACACAATCTTTAGCTTATAAAAAAGAACGAGTCGTGGTTAGTTACCAAAAAAAAGTTCGTCGCTGATTTTCCAGTCGATTGTCTATATGGCTTTGTTTTATGCAGAACTAGAGACTTCAGAGCGTAATAAGATTTTTGTCGGGAGCCGTGCCACGGTTCGACACGTGATCATGCTACACCAATGAGAAGGCTGCATTTGTCAACAGAATGGAAAAATGGCGGCTCCCGTGTGGTTAGAAACATCGTTAAAGATAGAGGAAAACATCCGAACATCCTCAAAAGTGGGCTAAATTAATTCTAATTAGTGCTATATAGATAGCCGCGTCCAAGAATAACAATGAGGCAAATATACGATAATGTTATTTTTATGTTAAGTTATTTACATCAAGTTTGACATACATGGGAATGGATAATTCTGGCAAGGCTGATGATGTCATACAGAAAGCCTTGAACCTAGCTTTATTTACATTATCAGCAGCCGACTGATCATATAAGTGGCATACATACTGGCAAAGAAATGCAAATGTTGACTGCTCCAAGTTTAAGTTAGTACCTAAACTTTTAAAAGCCTTTAGGTACTCATCTTTCTCACATGCAACAGAAAATGTCTTTCTTTTTCCTTTGCCATAAAAGGCACTTGTGGACACGTGATCATGCTACACCAATGAGAAGGCTGCATTTGTCAACAGAATGGAAAAATGGCGGCTCCCGTGTGGTTAGAAACATCGTTAAAGATAGAGGAAAACATCCGAACATCCTCAAAAGTGGGCTAAATTAATTCTAATTAGTGCTATATAGATAGCCGCGTCCAAGAATAACAATGAGGCAAATATACGATAATGTTATTTTTATGTTAAGTTATTTACATCAAGTTTGACATACATGGGAATACCCATTACTGAAGATCTTACATGGACTGTGAACACCCACCGAAGAAATCAAGGCAAAGACTGTACTTCCTACATCAGCTGAGGAAGTTCAGCACCATCAGCTGTGTGTCCTGACAGCATCACTTGGTATGGGAACTGTACAGCCTGTGACTGCAGCACCGAATCATCAGAGCATCTCTCCATATTCTGCAGGAGACCTATAAGAAAAGACCTACCTACCAGCGCCCAAGGTATTGTAACTAGGATTCCTAACATCCTGACCATGGACTTTTCAAAACACTGAGGTCAGGCAAACGTCTCTGCTGCTACAAGACCAGAACAGAGAGACTGAGGAGGAGCTTCTTTCCTCAAGCATTCCTTATCCTGAACACACACAATGACTATAAAACATCAATTACACCTTTTTTCACACACTGCTCTTTAAACTCCCTCTTGCTATTTATGAAAAATATTTCTTGATCTTTCTTTCTCCACACTCGCACAGAAAAAACAGTAGTATTTTTATGTACGTGACAAATAAACCTCCATGTATCAATAAAAGGCAGTAATTGTAAATACCAATGACCATCTGTTTGTTCATTCATTCTTCCACAAATGAAAACAACACTAATGAACCATAAAAACACTCTTCATGAAACATGAAATATGATAAATAAAACTGTACAAAACTGAATAAGAAATAACAGATTAGGGACACTCAGTCCTCACTGTTAGTGTCAGTGTCAGGACAGTTATCTTCCAGTTCCTACAGCAACAACATAGGTCAACTACATGCAACACAATCCTGCAGAAAAACATCTGTCTGTCTCACAGGCACCTTTGCAGCCACCGTGTATCACATGCAAAACACTGTCAGGGGCTGGATTTCTAGTCATCCAGGTGACGTGCAAGTTCCCATCCTCTATTTGCCAACCATATCCAGCAGGTGATGGAGCACTTATATTATGTTTGAGACAGGACCTCATTATTGCAGCCTGGTAGTTTGCCCTTTTGCAGTGCTGATGGAGGGCATCAGTGGTAGGGGGAATGGATAATTCTGGCAAGGCTGATGATGTCATACAGAAAGCCTTGAACCTAGCTTTATTTACATTATCAGCAGCCGACTGATCATATAAGTGGCATACATACTGGCAAAGAAATGCAAATGTTGACTGCTCCAAGTTTAAGTTAGTACCTAAACTTTTAAAAGCCTTTAGGTACTCATCTTTCTCACATGCAACAGAAAATGTCTTTCTTTTTCCTTTGCCATAAAAGGCACTTGTGGAGTCACACCCAGAGAATGTTTGAATTCCGATCAAGGCTGAACACACACTGGTTCCAAGAGCTGATGACACCTTGGTAATGTCAATGATACATGTCCTGTTGCCAGTCCCTGTGATAACATATAAAGTGCATGGCAAATCTGTCTGCACACTTACAGCAATGACTGCCACATCTGTAGATGCCAGACAGTGTAGCGGGTTAAAACGGAAACAGGGTTCACCTTACAGCCTATATGAGGATGTGCATGTGTGTGAGTGTGAGTGTGCACACACTGGGCACCTTCACGAGGCTTCTCTCCAGTCTTCTCTTCCACACACACACACACACACACAAACAGAGTTGAAGACCTTGCATATGAAAATGCCAGTGAAAATGCCTTTACATATTGTAAACATATAAAAGGTCAGGCACATTTATGTGGACCTTCCCTGCCATGTACTATCAGGTGACGTTTTAAAGACCCAGCTTGTTTAGAAGTTTTTCCACATGGCATGAGTATCAACATATGCATTTGAGAAGGGCAAACTTCACACTTCAGAATTCAAGCATTTAAGTGGCTTTTCTTCACTGTGCAACCGCTGATGGCATTTCAGACTTGATGTCCTAGTGCAGTGTTTCTCAACCACTGGGCCGTTGCACTTATCATCCTTATTACTACTGTATTTTGTGCTGTGTCTTATTGATATAATGTATTTAACCCTTATTTAATGTTAATC
The DNA here is from genome assembly GCF_963457725.1 of Sprattus sprattus. Lineage (NCBI taxonomy): Eukaryota > Metazoa > Chordata > Actinopteri > Clupeiformes > Clupeidae > Sprattus > Sprattus sprattus. Next base: position 1,955,258 of record NC_137927.1, on the reverse strand, counting down.
ACAATTACAAACGAGGGTCTGACAGGGCTTACAATTAGGTGTGAATGCTCCAGATCAATGAGGAAAAGTCAACCCCCTCGCTGGATTTCTAAAGTTGGGATGATTATTGTATTTCTGTAAGTGTGTGTGTGTGGGAGAGAGAGAATCTGGGAGTGGAGCTGTAATGTTATAGGGGAATGAGGGTTTATTGTTGTGAATGAAATCTCACCTGTGAGTGTGTGTGTGCGTGTGTAGGCTATGTGTCGATGTGGAGTGAAATGTGTGTGTAGCCTACTGTATGTGGGGTGTGTGTGTTTGTATGTGGAGTGTGTGTGTGGTTGTTGCCACCTTAAGTTTTTGCCCATTTTCTTAAATCCATAGTGTCAAAGTTAGTTAAACTCGCAGGCAAACATAGTTTTTGCAGGGGCAGTGAACCAGCTCAAGGATCACCTTTGGAGCTGGTGGAAGTGACATCCAGAGTCATAATTCTTGTCTTTGTTCATCTGTCAGACGATGTCATCATTTCTTTGTGATTTCTAAGAAATGCTCATGAGTTCTTACAATGTTGCATGGAATTGTTTGTGTATCATCTAAGCCTATGATTTCTCATAGTAAAGATCACCTCAGCTGACGTAGGAAGTAGTCTTTGCCTTGATTTCTTCGGTGGGTATTCCCATGTATGTTAAACTTGATGTAAATGACTTAACATAAAAATAACATTATCGTATATTTGCCTCATTGTTATTCTTGGACGCGGCTATCTATACAGCACTAATTAGAATTAATTTAGCCCACTTTTAAGGATGTTGGGATGTTTTCCTCTATCTTTAACGATGTTTCTAACCACACGGGAGCCGCCATTTTTCCATTCTGTTGACAAATGCAGCCTTCTCATTGGTGTAGCATGATCACGTGTCGAACCGTGGCACGGCTCCCGACAAAAATCTTATTACGCTCTGAAGTCTCTAGTTCTGCATAAAACAAAGCCATATAGACAATCGACTGGAAAATCAGCGACGAACTTTTTTTTGGTAACTAACCACGACTCGTTCTTTTTTATAAGCTAAAGATTGTGTAGATGCCAGTGAGTGGAACGGGATTCGTTTTCTAAAGGACTTTTCGTGCTTCACCTTGCGGCCTAATAGGCCTACTCATTATTCACAGTACCTGCTTACTTTCACCACTGATGTTATGCTAGGCTTAGGCAAGTTATCTCTGGTTCAAATTAGCTAACGTTAATGATTCAATAGCTGCGCTAGCGTAACTTTGTCAGTTATGGGACAGTTTATTAAACAAACGATAGGTTTAATAATGGATTAACATGAACGTGAACGAAACACACGCATGCCGGTAATTAAAAAGGTTACATTAACAAGCTAAACAGTTAGGAACATAGCCATGGTTTGGACACTGTCCTGTCAGGGGCAGGTTCCTGCTAGTTAATAAACGTAGGTGTACATCTCGGTGCCTTCCAGATTAGTTAAATTAACTGACTGTGAATTTATTGTATCTTTCCCATGCGGTGCATGAACAATGCTGGTATTGGATGTATTTATCTGCAATCGCGATGACCGTGAGTTAGGCTTCTCCCTCTTGCATTGAGCTCTGTAAATTCTCGCCTCAAATTTAAGCTTGTTATCCACCATATCGAGTTTTAAATTGTATACATATCCCTCCATTGCATAATTAAGTCCCTTTTGAAGCCTTCTAGGCGAAATCAGGTCCTTTTGTCTCCAAAAGTTGTCTAGAGCCTCTTAGGATATAGTTTTGTCACTGATAGCTGCCATTGTAAACTCTAGTCAGCTCTGATAAAGTGTCCGATTTAGCAGCTGTCACAATGGGGGGCGGGGCTTAGCGATAGGTCAATTACAAACACAACAGATTTTCGTCAACATCGTAACACATGGTTTCTCTTGCCATTCATCGTGGATGAAATCTTTGTGCATGCCTTATCCAGGCCTGGATGTCTTCGGGGGCTATGTCCATACACCCAGCAGCCATTGCCTCTAAAAGTGCCATCTGGTCCTTTGGGCGTTGGTCATAGACCTTCCATCTCCATGCGGAGAAAAAAATTCAATGGGGTTGAGGAAAGGAGAGTACGGCGGCAGGACACCATCCTAGGATGCGCTGAAAACCACCCTGTGACTTGGCGGGAGTTGTGAAAGGCCACAATATCCCATACAATCACTAAAGTTGCTAAATTATGCCTGTCTAGCTGCATTTCAAAAAAGAAATTCCATGCCAATTCACCAAGAACTATGGCACAGGAAAACAAAAATAATAATAATTAAAATAAAATAAATAAACTATCTGCTAAAATAAGAATAATTTTTCTTATTCAAACATATTACTTAATTTGTCTGTCCAAATGCAGCATTTTTCCATCTACAGTGATCTCAATTACTGATAAGTAAGGTTTTGAACTGAAAGTTAACTGTTTTGAACAGAGTATCTCAACATTGGTAAAATATGCTGTAGTTGCACAGCGGTTTGCCGGGAGTGAACATTGACTGGGACAGGTATCCATGAATTTTTGAAGAAGGTGTCATTGACAGCATTTGCATCTAAGCAAAGGGGCAAGTATCCACAGTTTGGTTTACATGGTTTACTGGTGTTAAGTGTTTTGGGAATGTGAACATGGTTTAGGTAAATTGACTAAAACGATTGGAAAAAACTGTAATAGCCCATATTAGACATACTGTCTCTTTAACCATGAGGCATAGGGAAAGATAAATCATTTTTTTTTTTCACAAAGTTATTTAGAAGGTGTTTTTGTCCAAAATAACTTATATCCTGAAAAACATATCCTGAAAAAAAAAAAAAACAGCCATAAAGTTATCCATATTGCACAATGATGAACTTAATGTGTGTCTTCATTGGGACATAATGCACAATGATGAACTTAATGTGTATCTTCATTGGGACATAATGCACAATGATCAACTTAATGTGTGTCTTCATTGAGAGGTTACAGTCAAGCCGACTGCGGTGTTCAGAGCACCAAAACAAGTAGCTAGCCACCTACCAATTCACACCTAATGGATGTTCTTCTTGTTGTTCTGGGGGGAAGGTCCATTTTGGAAAGGTGCCAATGCAGATGCGTCAGCCTTACTTCTGTCACATTCGGAGGAATTCCCTGGCTGGGATTCAGGTTGAATACAAGCAGTCGCCCCACCAGCGGTGTCTGAGGGCACAGCTTCACTGGTTACAGGTGAAAACACCCACACCCACACCCACACCCACACCCACACCCACCCTTACCCCATAGAGGAAAGTAATACATGAAGGACCACCACAGGACAAATAGCTGCAGATAATTTTTCCACTTAGTTGGAAACTTCTAATCATCTATTTCCAGACAGTGAGTGTACCACTAAGGCAAAGCCACATATGTGCATTGATAAGAGTCATCCTTGCCGTAATCAGTAGACAATCAGATTTTTTTTTAATAAATATCGTGCACACATATAAGCAATATGATGCAAGTTAGTGTGGGGTTGGTAGGGGATGTCCCCACGTCTGATGCGGCTGTAGGCATGAGGCCCAAGACCAGAGGTAAAGGAATATCTAAATAAATGTGGTGGATGGATTTTGTTTACCATCTTTTCTACACAAAAAAACTAGTGGCAAATGGAGCCTTCACTGCTAATTTGATCTCTTGCTTTTTGAGACTGAGAGGAATGTTGCTGCACCACTCATGGAAAGATTCTTGTCCAATCACAAAATCAATTATTTGTTCAATTGGAACTGACTATTGTATTTATTAATGTATCTAACTATTGTATTGTAGAATCCTATAGAATGAGGCTATAGGCACTCCAAGCATTGAGGTGATGCACACAAACGCAGGCTACTGTGTATTAAAGTAATGTAAACTCTACTTGTCTGATTTTATTATTTGTGACTGATCAAGAGGCTCGAAAACGTGTAATTCATTATTTATTGAGAAAATGATTTCCAAGGACTGAAATTATTTCAGGTGGACAACCAGCTCCCTGGCGCCATGTTCCCTGTGGTGTTCCACCCTGTGCCTCCACCCAAGTCTCTGGCCCTGGACTCAGGTACGCCCTTTACACTTCTGCACGTAGATGAGTGGACGTTTGTTTCATTTTCCAAACGTGTACAATGAAGTAAGGCATTGGCATCTTAGTTACATGGACGATTGGATGGGTAAAGTTGTGAATCCTGTCCATCTTAATAACCACTGCTTTTAGTCAAATAATTTATTTTTACACACACTATTACAAATAGCAGAACTCTGTCCTGTTGTACGTGTGTCTATGGGTGTCAAATTTTTAAATGTTAGCTTTTTTATATTGTTGTAATGTTAAGTTGATAAAAATACTCATTAACAAAGGTAAAGGCCAATCAGTATGGAATGTTGCTAATGTTAAAATGAGTCATATTTCATTGTGCATTATAAAACAATTGGGTTCTAGCGCGTAATTTAGCTGTTTCTGATTGGACGAGAGACGTTCCATGCTATAGGTTATTCGTCAACATACCTACAGTTACGGGACTTTTCACAGCTAAAAATGACTCACTCCGCGATGAAACATTCGCATTGATGATAACCGTTAATTAAAAGTTTTTAAAATTCCAAACCAAGATGTTGACAATGGAACTATTTTTTTGTTGCGGAGAAACAATGGCAAAATAAACCATTTTTAATCAATAACTTCGTGTTGAAATGTTAATTTGTTGACTGGAGAATTGTTTTATAAAAGCAATATAGCACGAGGGGGAGTGGGGTAGGTAAGGGATAATCCCACGGGTGTTATTGCCTACGCCACTTGGCCTTCGGCCTCGATGGCTACGGCCGAACACCACCCGTGGGATTATCCCTTACCTACCCCACTACCACTCGTGCTATATTGCTTAAATATTACACTGAAATGATGCAAAAAAGAATTAATGTAAAAATAGCACGTCATGATTAAAGCGAAAGCACCAGCAAACAGACACCAGCAAAAACATACAAAGTATGTTTCAATAGGAAAAAACTACATTTTCAAAAGTTACCAGATCCCCCTGTCCATGCCGTTGTCGAGGTCCAAGGGAGAGGCAAGAGCAACTTAGCACCAACGTCATTGGAGGGCCGCCTTGGGGACTCCGACTCCCAAAGCCTTTACCATGGACGAGTATAGCCGGAAGGTAGCGGAGGTTTAAGATCAGAGTTTTCCTTCTCCTAGTCGAGCTACCTTCCCTAGCTGAAGCACCCCAGAGACACCAGTGGCCCGCATTTATCCCCTTTCCTGTCAGTATTTACAGTTCCAACCACCCGAAGGCCAGGAGATGGGCTTTGATTGTCAGAGTTTATTTGAGATGCAAGCCTTCAGGAGCATTTGTTTTGTGTCAGGATGTCATCTGCTGGCATTGATATCAGGCCAAAGGTGGAGGACAGACAACACATTAGATGTGTAAGAATCAGGGCTGAGGCACAAATCATTCATTAGATGTTTGAGAATCAAGGCTGAGGCACAAAGCACTAGTGGGCTGGCCGAGCTGGCATAGGCTACTCTTCTAAGTCCGTCCTCAACCAAACCCAGGGAAAGACACCAGCTCAACCAAGAGAAAGTCCAAGCAGGCATCAAGGAGGAGCGAGCCAACAGTCTGGCAGTCTCACTACTACAGGTTCCTAATACAGTCTGGCAGTCAGACCACTACAGGTTCCTAACACATGATGTGGTCAAAGCCCTCCCAAGCCCAGCTAATTTTCAAATTTGGGGAGTGAGACATCTACTTGCACAACCAAGTGCTAAAGGCAATGGTGGCAAGCATAGCAAAACACTGCATTCCAACACAAGCACTATGGTGGCAGTATCATGGTTTGGGGCCGCTTTGCTGCCTCAGGACCAGGACGGCTTGCCATCATTAACGGAACTATGAATTCTGGATTGTACCCGCATACTACAGGAGAATGTCAGGGTATCCGTTTGGGAACAGAAGATGGGTCATGCAGCAAGACAATGACCCTAAACACATAAGTCTACCAAAGACTGGTTAAAGAAGAAGGAATTTCATGTTTTGGAATGGCTGAGTGAAAGTCCAGGCCTTAATCCTATAGAAATGTTGTGGAAAGACCTGAAGAGATCATTTCATGCACGGACCCCACCAACATCCAAGAGTAAAGAGGAATGGGCCAAAACTCCTCCAAGACGATACATGGGACTGATTAACAGTCACCCCAGGTACTGAAAACAATAGGGACAGGAATCGGCAGGGACCTCCCGATACGAAACTATCACGATACTTAGGTGGCGATTCGATATGTATCGCGATTCTGTGGGTATTGCGATTTCTGCAAGTGATTCAATATTACGATTTCTTGCGATTTCTTTTGGTTATTATTTTTTAAAAGCTGGACCATGGAAAACAATTCAATCATACATTCAATACCAACACAGTCAAATTCACTTAAAGCTTTCCAAGTTTTATTTCAAGTTTGAATTCCTAAATCTTAACATTAATCTTAACATTAACATTAACTTGGCAGGGCAGCCAAAAGAGAAAATAAATACAAATGTGCCCTTTTATTGTAACACCCCTGTCCACTGCACACAAACTGACAGATTAAGAAATGAATGCCACTTAGGCTACTGTTAAACAAGAAATAAAAGGTAAATTACATAGAATCAGTACAAGTTTTCTTAAAATAAGGGCTGTCAATAGATTTTAAAACATTTTGAAATTCATTAATCTAGATTTATCGCAATTAAAAGTTTGCTTTTCTTCTCAAGACTACATCTTATAAATTAACGAGTAATCACTTCAGACAACGTGTATTTTAGACACTGTTGTTTAATTGTATTTTTTTCATGCTCTCTCGCCGTCATACAAGGAATGTATGCGAGACACAATGGTGCCCCTCGAGGGGTAAGCAATTTGAATCACCTCACAGCCCACCGTCTTCAACTACCGACAACCCAAACTGCTACAGAGCTGGTCTAGTTATTTTCCTAGAGAAGTCCAGGAGTGTGGGTTGGCGACAATCTAATCTAGGACTGCTTTCGGTCGGGTGCTGAGTATTAAGGTGATGGCTAAATTCAGCTTGACAAATGCTACATACAATTTTAGTTTTGTCGCGTAACAACTAGTTTGTGAAGGACTCAGAGAAACACAAATATACGACAAAAATCCGAAGTGGCAAAATCCTGGATGTTTTTGGAATCCCTGCCAGACGCATTTTTTAGGTCTCAAAAAGAGTACATGTCGGGGTAAAAGAGGACGTCTCGTCACCCTATCTAATGTGTAAATCATGTTACGAAAACCTGTATTTTTGACCACACTATACGGACGAAGGCCTTTGCATATGAAATGAGAGCTTGATTCTGTGATGCGATTAGCTTTTTCTGAACTGCTGGGGAGTTTACTGAAACATGTATCCAGCGTTTGTTTCCTCCTTTGGTTTGGCTTCCTCTGTTTGGTCTGATAACTCAGGATAGTGTCGAGTGATATGGGCACGTATGTTGGTCATATTAGCAAATATATTATTATTATTATTATTATTAAAAACGTTATCTTACCGTGGCATAGTTTGCAGACAGCATTGCTCATGCAGCATGAATTTCGGGACTAAAGTCTGACATGTTTGCTGTCCAACATGTAAGCCTTTGTATTCCTACCCAGATACTATGCGTGAAGCTGAGTTTCTAGCAGTGAGGAACTCACAAACGGAATGCATTGCGCAATATGTAGGATAATAAACGGCAACGTTTTCGATTTTGGAGGCAGGGTGGCGATTTAAAAATCGTCACACACAAGAATCACGATTTGTAACTGAATCGATTTCCCCCCCCCATCCCTAGAAAACAAGGGTTCACATACTTTTTCCAACAAGGCATTTAATAAGAAGAATGTTTTCTGTATTTTTTGTTGAACTGAGTTAACTTTATCAAGTTTTAGGACTTAGTTCCCCTAACATTTTAAATACTGTAAGTTTTTATGTATCGATGATATGGGAGGGAGTGTCAGCACCTCTCTCACAGCCATCACATGCGGATGGACCCTGAATAAGATCTCAATAGAGTTCCTCACATGCGGGCCGACACTGAATACGATTTCAATAGAGTTCCTCACATGAGGGACGGACACTGAATAAGATCTCAATAGAGGCCCTCACATGCGGACGGACACTGAATAATATCTCAATAGAGTTCCTCACAGCCCGACTTCCGGGTTGGTAATGGCATGAGTAGGTGTATGGTGAAGTGGCTCCCGAGTTTTTAATTTGTTCTTGATTATTTACCCCATTTATTTTAGAAATATCAGTCAATGCTGTAAGTTAAAGTCATTTCGACAAGCCAGCCGACACGTATTATGTCAAACAAGCAGACTCGTCGCCTAAAACCGAGTGAAAAAGAAAGTGCTTCTGTGACCACCAGCCAGACTAGCCAAGCTAGGATGGAGCTAGCTGAGCAGTTTGACCAACTCCGCTCAGGGCTGCTTTCAGAGCTCACTCAAGCTATCCACACGGTTATAAGGAAGGAGCTAGGCACAGCTTTCTCTCCATTCAAATCGACTCTGAATGAAGTAAAATCCCTTCACGAATCACACGAAGATCGGATCTGTGGAATTGAAGCTACTCTTGACCATAGTGAACAGAGACTTGGTCAGGTTGAGGCTAAGCTAACCTCTGTTCTGACTGAGAATGCCTGGTTGAAGGAGAAAGTTGACGATTTGGAAAATCGCTCGCGCAGGCTCAACTTAAGAGTCGTGGGCAGTCCTGAGAAGGTGGAAGGGTCCAACCCGGTTGCTTTTTTTGACACATTTTTTCGAAGAAATATTTGGAAAAGATTTTTTCTCGACCCCTCTCCTCCTCGCTCGTGCACACAGACTGAGTCCAGCCAAGTCAGACGCAAACGGTAATCAACGCCCGAGAGTCTTTATCGTTGCATTCCACAATTTCCAAGACAAGCAGCGGATGATCGATGATGAACGAAAAATGATCAACAGTAGTGTGAGACATTCGTCTTCTCTACGTGCAGTATGAGATGAGAGGGTCAAGTTCAGAATGGTGTACCCTGCCCGCCTCCGAGTGCTGTTTAACTCAAAAGAATTGCATTTTGATACACCTGGTAAGGCGATGGCATTCTACCGCGAGCACTGGGGCTCTGTTGACTCTGATGCACCTGCATCCACTGAGACTTGAGGTAGGCTATTACATCCTGTCATCTTAATTGATCACACTTTGGAAATGAAGTCGGAAAAGGCCTTTTTTTTTTCTTTCTTTCTCTCAGTTCATTTAAAGCCTCCCAAGATAACAGTTTTTTCAATACCTCCAAATTCGGCATTTTCTTAAGGCTAATTTCCCCTCCTTTCCTTCCCTGCCTGAGCAGGGACTCTGGGAAGACATCACTCTTTTAAAACCAGAAAAAGGAATTATTTCAGTTTTGTATCAGAAAGTGCTCTCTTTGGAAGACCACAACTTGGCCAAAATTTAGGCTGGTTGGGAGGAGGAGTTAGGGAGATTGGGAGATTATTGGGATGCACTGGTTATAATGAATTCATCATCATCCTGTGCTCGCCTTGCACTCATTCAGTTTAAAGTGCTACACAGAGCACATTATAGTAGGGCAAAACTTGCGAAAATGTATCAGGGGGCTGATGCTAGCTGTAGCAGGTGCTCTTTTTCTCCTGCAAATCTTACCCACACGTTTTGGTCCTGCCCTTCTCTTGAATCATATTGGTCTGGTGTATTCAAAACGTTATCTGAGGGAGGCTCTTAGCATTACCATTGATCCAAATCCTTTAATTGCAATATTTGGTGTTCCTACAGATACAGTCACTAGTATTGCATGTCTTTGGATTTTTAGTTTTGATGGCATTGAGCATTTTGTTTAGTTTGGTATATGTGCAGCAGTGCCCATTTGGCTGGTGACAGTCGCAACACGCGCCGTTTGCTGTACCCGGGAACCGTAAAGGCCTTCCTACACGGTACAACATGCGCTGTCTGTAGCACATATTTTCATTTTCATTTTTATTACAACATTATTTGTGTTCGGATATGTCTGGGTGGCTGGCACAGCAGGTGATGGGTTTGTCGACGCGATTACTTTTGGCTATAGGATGCACTAAAGAGGAATGTCTTAAGTCTTGATTTGAATATAGGTACGGTGTCTGATGGAGGCAGGGAGATTGTTCCAGAGGAGAGGGGCTCGGTAGCTAAAGGCTCTACCTCCTATTGTGGTTTTTGATATTCTTGGAATTACCAGGAGGCCTGCACTCTGGGAACGGAGCAGCCTTGGAGGGCAATAGAGGACAACTAATTCCTTGAGGTAGCCAGGTCGTTTAGGGCTTTATATGTTAGCAGGAGTACTTTGAAATCGATTCTACTTTTGACGGGGAGCCAATGCAAAGAGGCGAGTACCGGTGAGATGTGTTCATATTTTTTAGTTCTGGTGAGTGTACGAGCAGCGTTCTGTATAAGTTGGAGGCTCTTTATTGTGGTGATGCTGCATCCGGACAGGAGAGCATTACAATAATTGAGGCGGGAAGTAATAAATGCGTGGATTAGTTTTTCTGCATCTTGGAGGGAGAGGACCTTTCTAATTTTGGGAATATTGCGTAAATGAAAAAATTATGTTTTTGAGATCTGTTTTATGTGTGAGTCAAGTAGGAGGTCTTGGTTGATAGTTACACCAAGGTTTTTGATGTTAGTGTTGGGTGTTGGGAAGCCATTGAGTGTGGGTAGATAGGTAGATAGTGTAGTTCTCAGTTGATCAGGGCCTACAAGCATAACCTCAGTTTGATCAGAGTTGAGGAGCAGGAAGTTGTTAGCCATCCAAGATTTTACATCATGGAGGCAAGCTTCTATCTTGGGTAAATGTAAAATTTCATCAGGTTTCATGGATAGGTAGAGTTGGGTGTCATCAGCATAGCAATGGAAGTTAATGCCATGTTTCCTTATGACAGCACCTAAGGGTAGCATATAAAGGGAAAAAAGCAGTGGTCCAAAGACAGAGCCTTGTGGAACACCGTAGCTTACTCTGGTGTGATTTGACGACTTCTCATGGACATGAACAAATTGATGGCGATCAGAGAGGTAAGATCTAAACCAAGATAGGGCACAGCCTTTGATGCCAACGTGATGTTCAAGTCTCTGTAACAGGATATGATGATCTATAGTGTCGAAAGCAGCACTAAGGTCTAGGAGAACTAATATTGTGGTGCACCCTTGAGCAGATGCGATTAGTAGGTCATTCAAGACTTTGACTAAGGCCGTTTCAGTGCTGTGGTGGGCCCTAAAACCGGATTGGAAGGTTTCTTCAATTTTATTTTGTTGTAGAAAGGAAGTAAGTTGCTTAGCTACTAGTTTTTCAAGTATTTTTGACAGGAAAGGGAGGTTAGATATGGGTCTATAGTTAGCGAGATTATCGGGATCAAGGTTAGGTTTTTTAAGGGATGGTTTTATCACTGCTATTTTGAATGATTGTGGGACGTATCCTGAAATTAGAGAATTATTCATTACATTAAGTAATGTCTCACTTAATAAGGGAAGTGCATGTTTAAGTAATTTTGTGGGGATAGTAAGCACGTTGATGATTTAGATGAGAGGATCAAGGAGTTTAGTTCAGGGAGGTAGGTGGATGCGAAGATTTCAAGGAGAGCACCCGGTTGAGGGGGTGTTGCCATGGCACATTTTGGAAGGGGTGTAGGGTCACAGAGGGGGAGGAAACTATGAATTTGTTCTCTTATTTTAAGGATTTTATTATTGAAAAAGGTCATGAAATCATTACCACTAAAGATTATGGGAACCGAATGTTCGATTGTGTTGTGGTTTTTTGTTAGCCTAGAAATAGTGTTAAATAGGAACTTTGGGTTGTTTTTATTACTATCAATCAATGAAGAGTAGTAAGCTGATTTCGCCTCAGAGAGTACTCGTTTATAGCTTAGAAGACTATCCTTCCATGCCAGGAGGAATACCTCAAGTTTGGTGGAGTACCATTTTTTTTCTAGTTTTCTTGTGGTTTGTTTAAGTGCACAAGTCTGATCAGTGTACCATGGGGCCAGTTTTTTCAGTTTTCTTATTCTCTTTTTTAGTGGTGCAACAGCGTCAAGGGTTGAGTGCAGCGCATGTATGACGCCTTCAGTTAGTAGGTCGATATGAGGTGGGGGAGTGCATATGCCATTTACTTTGCCAGCGGTAAGAGCTGAGGTGAGGGCGAAGGGTAGTTTTGATATAAATTCAGCTGTAGTCCTGTCGGATAGACAACGGCTGTTGAAGTGGGTTAATTCCGATGTTGGACGGAGTTTTAATTTCATGTTGAATGTAATTAGGTGGTGATCTGAGAGGGTAGTATTTTGGGGTAGAACTACAGGGCGGTCAATTTCTAGGCCATGTGTTAATACAAGGTCAATGGTGTGATTATGGTAGTGAGTTGGTGTGTTTACATGTTGTGAGAACCAGATAGAGCAGGGGTGGGCAATTATTTTTCCCAGGGGGCCAAATGAGCAGCTGAAAATATTTTGTAGGGCTGGGCCAAAATGCCGAACTCAATTATGCATAATATACATTTTATTTCTATATAAAAAGCAATAAATGGCATTGTTTTGACCGCTGGTAAGAGTGTATGTTATTATTCAAAAATATAATTTATTCAAATAGAACTTCCAAAATGATAAACAAAACGAAAACATTTGACTCATTTGTAGCCAAAATAAACAAGACATGTCACTGCACTGTGAAACTGTAAAAAAAGAAGAAGAAAATAAAAAGATCAAGTGTCCCATTTCACTTGTTATATTTCCACATTTTAGTGTTCTTCAGTTCTTCTTATTTACTGTGCAGAAAAAAAAGAAAAAGATCAATAGTCCCATTTCACTTGTTATATTCCCACATTTTAGTGTTCTTCAGTTTTTTCTTCATTCAGTGTGAGAAATCCAGTCTCTGTTGAGCTTTAACAAGTCCATCAAAGTCAGGTTCAATGTCTGAGGTGGAGATGCGAAGCACAGCTGACAGATGTTCATCAGTGAGAGAGGCTCTGTACCTGGATTTGGTAAACTTCATGACTGAGAATGTTTGTTCACATATGTAGGTGGATCCAAAGAGAACCAACATCTTCTGAGCATGTCTCCTCATGTTTGGAAAGTTCTCCTCCTTTAGAGCAGAGTAGAACTCTAGCAGTGATGCTGACTTAACCCATTTAGGCCTAAAAGCCTGGAAAAAATGCCTGTAAAACCTATGGGCGATTTCAGAAACCTCCCCTAAAACCTGAAGTTTTTCTAGAAATTCAGCAATTGTGTCAACGCCTACTACATTACTGATTTATCAGCCCCTGTAACAGATAGGAACACAATTCAAAAAGTATTTGAGAGCTTACACCTGTGGCTTTCATGGGAATTTGAATTTTTATTTACAAATATTTACAATATTTACATACACCTTCTCAAGAGTAAAACAAATATGTAAAAGTGCAGGATCAGCACAAAACAGTAAAAAAAAAAATTAAATAGGCTATATGACAAAGTATATAACAAAGTGAAATAAAGTATATAACTATATCATTATAAGTATATAATTCTTAAAGGGAAAGTTTTAACTTTTGAGTTGTTTACTTGTTTTATTATGAGCAGAAGGGAATACGATTAACATCTATTTTGTTGTCCGTGTAGTTTTTACATACCAGGGATATTTTATGCTCATTTGGACACTATGGATGGAGAATGGACTTGACAGTGTCAACCTCTGAGTTGTTTACTTGTTGTATTATGAGCAGAAGGGAATAAGATTTTGATCAACAATTATAACTATTTTGTTGTCCATGTAGTTTTTACATACCAGTGATATTTTTATGCTCATTTGGATACTATCACTGAGATACAGATGAACTAGTTTAGTGTCAAATATTCCATTCAAGGGAAAAAACAGGAATAATTCAAATAAAAAACAAAACAAATTTCAAGTACATCTTATTTATCAACTGATAAATACTGTATGCTGGGCTGAAATGGAAGGCAACCAAAGCATTCACAATAATAAAGTCAAACGAGGATTCAGTAGCATTAACTGATTATAAACAACATTCTATAAGGACTGATTATTGTTTCGAAATACTAGAATATATAATAATATATATGTCGATATAATTCGATATAATTCGCTCGTTCACACTCTTGCTCACTGGAGAAAGTTTTAACAACATAGCAAGCTAGCTTAGTGTTAATATAGCACTCTATGATACCATATTTCCTTTCATTTACCTCAAGTAAACCTACATTTAAGCAAGTAACAATCGTTAACAACTACAGATAACCATATTCTGTAACTACCAGTACTCACAACTCACTCCTTGCCTAATTTACTTTGAGCTGACTCCTTGGCTATAATCCTGGCTGTCGTGGAGGAGACGTTACTTAGCAAAGCGAGAAAGCCAACGATTTTTTTTTAAGCTAATAATGGCAAAACATTTGGGGCACTATCACGTGTCTATTCTGATGCATTTCATTGGCCCAGAGGCCGACAATTTGGACAAAAACCCCCCTTATACCGGAAAATGACATAAACGCTTTCCTGTCCTTAAAGGTAGAATGACGCAACAGCGCTCCTGGCTTTAATGGTAGAACAGCGGTAATGCTTTCCCCGCTTAAATAGGTTAAAGTGCTCTTTCAGTAGTGAATCAGACTGCAGGGCAATTAGTTCAAGCTGAACATCAGTGGGTGCACTATCAACACTGCAGGTAAAGGGAGAGGAAACCAGCTGCATTTCATCCTCAACCTTTTTGAAATCTTGAAAACGCCTTGAAAATTCATCATGCAGTACTCCTAACATCGATGAGTACTTGTGCCGGTGATCAGCTGATGGTTTGACTTCTTTCAGGGTTTTCATGTGTTCGAGATTGTTGCTGCCTAGTTGCCTTGAAATAAATTGCAATTTTGTCATGAAGGCTTTCACATGGCTATGCATTTCATGAGCAAAAAGGCCCTTGCCCCGCAGTTGTGTGTTCAGTTCATTCATCATTGCAGTCACATCAACAGCAAATGTTAAATCTGCCATCCAGTCCTTATCAGACAGCTCTGGGATGATTTTGCCTTTCATCTCACAAAACTCTTTTATCTCTGATTTCAGAACCCAAAACCTTTTAAGCACTTTGCCCAGGCTGAGCCATCTGAC
Organism: Sprattus sprattus; assembly: GCF_963457725.1. Lineage (NCBI taxonomy): Eukaryota > Metazoa > Chordata > Actinopteri > Clupeiformes > Clupeidae > Sprattus > Sprattus sprattus. The sequence continues at coordinate 1,940,167 of NC_137927.1, read as the reverse complement.
AGCTGTGTGGTACCTGACATCACCATGTTCGCTCTCTTGCTCCTCCAATAGTGAAACAAACTGCCTGTGATTTAATGCTCGCGCTCTGATGAAATTAACTGTTGTAGTAACAACATCAACAACATGGCTTAGAACAGACTTGCACAACGCTTGCTGATGAATGATGCAATGTATAAACACCAATTTCTGCTCTGCATTGAGTTCACTCACTTTATCTTGCATTCTTTTCAAAAGCCCGACATTTTTCCCTGTCCCTGACATCCATCCGTAGTGACACCTGCCAGTCTGTCCCATTCGAGCCCCAGTTTGTCCATGCATGTGTTTACCTCGGTGAACAGGTCACTCCCCGTTGTGGTTCCTTTCATTGGCCGCATTGCTGCCAGCTCCTCCGTAAGCTTGAAGTCGTGCGTTATCCCCCGGATAAATATGAGCAGCTGGGCTGTGTCACGGACGTCACAGCTCTCATCCAAAGCCAAAGAAAAAAAGTCGAAGCTTCCCACTTCACTTTGCAGCTGAAACTCCAGATTCTCTGCAATGTCCTCCACCCTTCTCGTCACGGTGCGGCGGGACCGCGGGATGTTTTCAAACGCTTCTTTTTTTTCTGGGCATAGCAGTGCTGCAGACTCGACCATGCACTCTTTCACAAACTCCCCCTCCGAGAATGGCTTACTGTTCTGGGCGATTTTGTGGGCTATCACAAAGCTGGTTCTGGTCGCTGCATCTCTGGCTGCATGCAGCTTTGTAAAACAGCCTTGTTGTTTTTCTAGCTTTGCCAGTAAATCCGTTGATGTCCGCGCTCGTTCGGCAGCAGTCAAGTTTTTGAATTTCGCGGCATGTTTCGTCTCATAATGCCGCTTCAAATTGTATTCTTTAAATACGGCGACATGCTCCCCACAAACCAAACACACAGGTTTACCCTTGACTTCACTAAAGAAAAACATAGTAGTCCATATTTTTTGGAAAGTTCTGCATTCGGCATCCACTTTCCTCTTTTTGGCATGAGCCAACATTTTCGGATTTTTCAGGGGTGACAGGTAGACAGTTCAGGGGTGACACAGAAGGAAGACAGGTTCTCATTCGCACGCATTTTACGTCACAGTTGACGTGCACGATTGCGTGCACTGTGAGAATAAATTGGCTTCAAAATAAAAGCGGTTTGCGGTCCACCCATAAGATAATTATCATGTAATCTTTCACGGGCCGGTCAGAATCACCCAGCGGGCCGTACAATGCCCAGGTCTGAGATAGAGTCTATCAGTGATTGGAATGCAATTGTAAGGCTATTATTTTCATTATCCATGTGGATATTAAAATCTCCCAGTATCAGGATTTTATCAGAATTTACAATCAGGGCGGAAAGGAAATCGGAAAATTCGGATACAAATTCAGTATAGGGACCTGGTGGTCTATAGCCTGACGATGTCATACTCATAATTCTAGTCAGAATATGAGTCTGAGACCGGACTATTGGGCTGTGATTATGGGGCGTGTTTCAACGAACCAGGAAAGAAAATTCCTCTTCGCTGAATTGGATACCTAGAACCAATCAGAGCAACGTAGTATTTCCATCTGATAGATTAAACTTTTACCTGATCCCGTAGGAAGGACGGCAAAAACATCTTTTCAATCGACAAATGCCTTGATCGCGTTTCTCTGTTCCTCTTTCAAAATGAATGCGCTGTCATATCTGTTGAGATATGCCTCACGTTACTTAATTAGCACTCAAGGCTAGAAGCTACCATTCGTTTGAATGTTTTTTTTTTCTACGCGTTAGCATAACCTATCAATAATGCTCTAGAGTGCTTCAGTTAAGACCCATAATCCTGGGCAACACTCGTTTTGCGTATACACAACTAACCGAGTCAATGTAGACATATAAAAGTCGTGTAGATAGCTTAAATCATATAAAATATGTCCCACTAAGCTTCCGAGACGGCGCCATCTTTGTTCGATGTATACCGGTATTCTATCTATATCTGTCCATCAACGTATAAAGCCCGCCCTTACAATTTTAATGGTCAGATCACTTTTCGGGGCCGTTTAAACCCTCCCAACTAACTCGACTCCAGACTGAATCTCCAGAACAAAAATTTTGTGGGCGGAGTTCAGGCTGGTATCCAGGCTAGGTGGTCTATATAGTGTCACAAGAATGGCCGGGATAGTGGCTTTTGATTTTGGATGCATAAGATGAAGTATGAGGACTTCAAATGATGCAAATTTAAATTTAGGTCTTGGGGAAATACATAGATTAGCGAGGGAAATTGTAGCAACTCCACCTCCACGTCCAGTGCCGCGGGGGATGTGGCAGTTAACATGACTTGGAGGGGTAGATTCATTTAAGTCTATGAATTCATCTGGTTTTAGCCAGGTTTCAGTTAGGAAAAGTATTTGGATGTTGTTGTCTGTTATCAGCTCATTTATAAGTGCACCTTTTGATGTTAGGGACCGAATGTTAATAAGGCCCAGTTTTAGTATTGTGCAAGTTTCATTTTGTGCTGATAAGGTTTGTATCTTTATAAGGTTTTCCTGGTTAATACTTCTACTAGTGTGATTTGCGTTGGGTTTATGTATTCTAGGTATGGATACCGTTTGTATGTGATTTACTATGGGCAGAGAGTGTACTGGTGCAGCAGAGGTTAGTGTGGGGTAATAGGTCTGCCTTCCAGTTCTAGTTATTGGTTCTCAGTAGTACGTTTGGGCTAGGTGGTGTTTTAAGTTTTGAGAAAGGCGAATAGCACCCTCTTTGGAGGGGTGGATGCCATCCTTCTGTAGTAGCCCAGGCTTCCTCCAAAAAGTTGGCCAGTTATTTATAAAATCGACGTTATTGCGTGAGCACCATTCTGCTAGCCAGTTATTAAGTGCCGATAGTCTACTGTATATTTCGTCGCTGCGGTAATAGGCATAGGGCCAGAAACACACTACAGAGTCTGCCATTTGTGTTGCGGTAGTGAATAACGATTTCAAATTTAGCTTAGTGGTTTCCGATTGCCGTAGGCGGACATCGTTTACGCCTGTGTGAATAATTATTTTAGAGAATCTCCGATGAGCGATTAGTTGCTCTAGTTCCCGATATACAGTTCACTGTTGGTGACGGGGTTGCGAGTTGAATTTGCCTCAGGGTGGAGTCACCAATAACAATAACATTATCATCAGTATCAGTGGTATTAATGGGAGAGAAACGGTTTGAAGTTGGGATGGGATTGGGATACGAGTGTGATACAGGCTTTGAGTGTCTTCTACTTCCTCGATTTACAGTCACCCATTTATCGTGGGGTTTAGGTTGCGGTGTTAACACGGGTGAACTAGAAGGCGGAGTGACGTTGTTTAATGTAGTTAGATCTGCATGCTGAATTTCACTGGTTTGGGTTAACGAAGTTATAAGGTTTATGCTGACGAGACGCGACTCAAGTACAGATATCCTCTCTTGGAAGTTTGCCAGTAGCCTACACTTAGTGCAAGTATTGTAGCCATTGAAGGCTGTTAAGGAGTCGCTAAACATATTACATGTCGGGCAGCGGACAGAGGACAAATGAAACACCATGGCGATAGGAAATAGGGGGAAGAGAGAGAATTCACAGATTCGATGTAGTGTGAAAGGTAGTGATAGTGAGCGCAGTCACTGGGATACTTAAGTACAAAAACAGATAAGCAGCGTTCCGGGACCTAGACAGCACGACTCAGTAGCAAGCCTGTTAGCAGGAAGTGGCGTCCGGAGCTTCTGAGAATAGGGTCCGTGGGGAAAACACACACTGGAACATACACACACTCACTCTCTAAATAAAGATATGTAATGAAAATAAGTGATTGCATAAGTATTCACCCCCTTTAAATAGATAATTCAAATTCAACAGAGGTCCAGCCAATTGGTGCTAGAAGTCTCACAATTAGTGAAATGGGGATCAGTGTGAATATTTTATATCTGTTTGGGGAGTGAAATATTGACTGTTTCTGTGTAAAACCCTGGTTTGGAATGAAATATTGACTGTTCCTTTGTAAAACTCTGCTTCGGGAGTGAAATATTGACTGTTCCTTTGTGCGTTTTCTCTCATTTTCCCCAGAGCCCAAGGCATTCATTGATGTGAGCATTATCACCAGATTTAATGAACACAGCCAAGTCATGCAGTTCAAGTAAGTCTGCCTCTTCTCATTCCATCACTTCTCATTCCATCTCTATCTGTCTCTGTTTCTCTCTATCTCTCTCTCTCTCTCTCTCTCTCTCTCTCTTTCTCTCTGTCTCTTATGCTCTCTGTTTTGCTCTGCTGTTTTGTAAGTGTTGTCTAGAACTAGGGATGCACGATATTGAATTTTAGCCGATATCCGATATGCCGATATTTACAAGCTCATTTTGGCCGATTGCCAATGCCGATACCGATATATACACCTCAGCTTTTTAATTATTGAAAAGTCTCCCCTGTACTAGAATTAATCTGTTATTATGCTAGGGTATTGCTGTAAATACAGGTCATTACAGACATTCACTCATGAAACTGAAATGGTTTCAAATATGGCAGATTTATTTATATTTTCACGTCACAATTTTTATACTTGAACAGTACCTCCTTGCACAACTACAGTCTGGAAATGCAGCTTGGCTTACTTGGCAAGCTAACGTTGGTTAACTGACACACAGTTTAATAACGTCCCTTCTAGGATTTCTAGACTAATCTATGTAACGTTATTGCCAAGCTAGCTGTATAAATTCCATATATGGAAAAGTAAGCCATGTACAGATAGAGTGGGCTCGTGACATAACGTTTCACATCGCGTCAAATGAGGCATCATCAACATCTCTGGTGTCACGTAGCATGCTTGGATAACTTTGCAAGCTAACCTTGGTTAACTGACTTCAGGTTAATAACGTCCCTTCTAGGATTTCTAGACTAATCTATGTAACGTTATTGCCAAGTTAGCTGTATAAATTCCATAAATGCAAAAGTGAGCCATGAACAGATAGCGTGGGCTTGTGACATAACGTTTCACATCCCATGAAATGAGGTATTATCAACTTCCTTAGTGTCACGTAGCATGCAAGCTAACAAGTTTGTGTTGTCTAGCTAACTCCGTAACTTATTAACGTCTATTAGCGTGACAGGTAATGTTGTAAAGTGTGGCACGCGGGTGGTCTGCATTTATGCATGCAACCTACGTTATGGCCAAGCTGCATCTCCTCCTCCTTCTCCTGAAAAGTTTTCTGACAAATAGGCATTTTGTCATCATCCTCTGATACTGTGAAGTAGGCTACTGCCACACAGCCGACACTCATAAACATTTGCTTTGCGTGCGCATAATAAACACGTCACCTTATCGGCCAGGATCATCGGCAGAAATGTTTCATATCTGCATACCGATAATTACGTTTTGAAGCCGATATCTGCCGATACCGATGTCTTGCCGATATTATCGTGCATCCCTATCTAGAACTCAAAGTACAGTACCTTGCGTAAGTATTCACCCCCTTGGATGTTTTACTCTTTTATGGCTTTTATAAATCAGTCATGGTCAATATAAGTTGGCTTTTTGGACAAAAAAAATCACAAAATAGCTCTCTTTAATGTCAAAGTGAAAATATATTTCTACACAGTTATGTAAATTAAATACAAATATGAAATGAAAATAAGTGATTGCATAAGTATTCACCCCCTTTATCACCCCCTTTATATAGACTGACCTAATTCAACAGAGGTCCAGCCAATTGGTGCTAGAAGTCTCACAATTAGTGAAATGGGGATCAGTGTGCAGTGAATGTGTCTCAAGTGATTGTAGTATAACGACACCTGTGTCTGGAAGGTCCATTCACTGGTCAGTATTCAGTAATCAGTATTCCTGGCTACTGTTACACCATGAAGACCACAGATCACCCTAAGAAACTCAGAGAAAAGGTTATTGAAAAGTATAGGTCAGGGGAAGGATACAAAAAAATGTCCAAGGCACTTAACATCCCCTGAAATTCTGTTCAATCCATCATCAAGAAATGGAAGGAATATGGCACATGTGTAAATCTGCCTAGATCAGGCCGTCCTTACAAACTGAGTGACCATGCAAGAAGGAGACTAGTAAGAGAGGCCACCAAGACACCTATGACTACTCTCAAGAAGTTTCAAGTTTCAGCAGCTGGTATGGGAGAGACTCTGCATACCACCACTGTTGCCTTGGTTCTTCACCAATCAAAGCTTCATTGAAGAGAGCCACTGTTGAAAAAATGCTCCACTTTGGTCTCATTAAACCACAGAACCTTCTTCCACTTGACCATGGAGACTTCCAAATGCCTTTTTGCGAACTGTAGTCGATCCTTTTTTTCAACAGTGGCTCTCTTCCATAAAGCTTTGATTGGTGAAGAACCAAGGCAACAGTGGTGGTATGCAGAGTTTCTCCAATCTCAACTGCTGAAGCTTGAAACTTCTTCAGAGTAGTCATAGGTCTATTGGTGGCCAACTTATATTGACCATGACTGATTTATAAAAGCCATAAAAGAGTAAAACATCCAAGGGGGTGAATACTTACGCAAGGTACTGTAGCAGGTGATGGGATTAAAAATGTTTTCCAATAGTTCAGCTATTACAGTTTTGTGTCAACAACACCCAGACTAAGGACTTGATTTCCAGTGAGCGTGCATGCTAATACAGTAGATGTACTTGATGTTGTTTTGTATGGAAGCTCCTGTTAAGTGAATGATGCATTGATAATTGCAGGTACTTCATGGCACTCGTACAGGAGATGGCAGTGAAGATTGATCAGGGTTTCTTAGGAGCAATTATCACTCTGTTCACACCCGCTGTGGACTCCGAGTTCAGTAAGAAGCAGGTAAGCATAACTCTCTTATGTGTATGTACATACTAAGTTAGCATGATTTGGCTGAACATGTCTTTGTCTTTTCAAACACAGCTCATTGTGAAAGATCTAGACACACTGCAGGAGCAGCTGATGGAATCTTCTAGAACAGACAGTTCAGGCCTCAGCTTCTTTGAACATTTTCATATCTCTCCTATTAAAGTAAGTTGTTTTTTCTCTGTAGCTGCTAAATTAGTTCAATGTAATACAGAAAGAATATGCCAACTAATCATTGTCAATGTCATCCATTTTAGCCTGAAATTTCTGGTGGGGCAAATTAGTTTGACGTCATGTAGTCGTCTTAATAATAGAGGTAGCTGATTATTATAAGCAGTAGGCCTATATGGGCCATTCTACCGAATTTGTGTAATATGCAGTCCCTCAACAATTAAAACTATTTACAAAACAATTAGGTATCTAGGCATAGATATTTAATTAGAACATTTTATGGTCTATATAAACCCAATGCATTACATGAGATAGTGATAAGCTAAATATATACAAAATCATCATTTATAGGGTACTTTCTATTGGGAAGTAGCTGTCCCCAACCCTGACATCTAAATTTCAATGCCTTTAAATAACACTTGTAAATTTTTTTAGATTTTTTTCAATTATTTAATTTCAAAGATCTTCATGATTGGGTTGAAACAGAACTTGGAATATTTAGATTTATTGTGGGTTTAATTTTTAAATCAATTTACTATACTCAAAAAATCATGTCCCTAGTTTTCATGTCACTACCGAAACACAAGAGTTTTAGTCCATTGGCTGAGCCTGTGTTTTAGCCACGACTCTGCATTTTTGACCATGCAGTGACACTGCATCTCTGTCCCTCATGGTTGAATGGTAAGTAGCTAAATCCCATAGTTTTTATATAAATGTGTTCCAAAGTCTGAAAATCGACGTGTAACCTTAAGAATTGTCACTACCGAAACGCATGTTTTCTTCAATAAACCTTTTGGGGTTTCATGGAAAATCGTATTTTTGTATGTATGTTCACCTCTTCAAAGATGTGTTTGAAAGCCGTGTGCTTGCTAGAATTCTTTATTTATGCTTAAAGTTAGCTAGAATTGTCACTAGCGAAACAGTCACTACCGAAACATATGGTAGTGACCAGATGATTTTGGTAGTGACAAAATGAAATGGTAAGTAGTTCAATCCCATAATTTTTAAATAAATGTGTTGTGTGGACTAAAGGGCGGCCCAGAGCACCTTTTGGATGATTTTGGGAGAAAAATGAACATCCATCCAACAGTGCAGTCACTACCGAAACAGTGCAGTCACTACCGAAACAGATAAATTGAACTTGAAAATTTGGTAAAAAATTCATTTCTATGGATTTCATTGTGAAAACCTTCAAGAAATATTTGTAAAAATACACTTTAGAAAAGGGAAGGAAACTCAATCTGAACAGGTCAATAATAATACTTTTTTACTATAGTAAATGTGATGTTTCGGTAGTGACAATTTTTGGAAGAGGAAAAACATTCCGACACATTCTGAAAATACAATATAAAACTTGACTGTTCTTTTACTAGATATGTGTACTTTAGATATGGTACAATATACATACGGACAAAGTTTTGGGAATAAACCATAAAAAAATTCTAAATATATCCGACATGACTTTGCATCAATTCGGTAGAATGGCCCATATAGACCATGGGCTACATTTAGAGTGCCAGCAGGGAGCAGAAATCCTATTTCAAATACATTTCACATGCTTTAGCGCTCAGCGCGACACAAAGATGTTGCCTATAATACAACAGTAAAAGTAAAAAAGTAAAGTAAAATGATTGCAACAAATTAAAAAGATTAGACAGGCACATAGCTCAAATAACTTGCATAATTTATTAAGCTTGTGGCACACGTGTGGCATACAATATGAAGCAAAAGGCACAACTGAAACAAATAACAGCAACAAAACATGATGCTGCTAAATGAACAAAACTTTTCCATCAGCTCCAAAAAAAAAGAAGGTTTGACTCACAGAATCGTGGTGTCTTTTTAGCCTGGTGTCGCCCTCGCACGTCTTCTCAAAGTTCGCACTTCCCACAGAGCTTTGTGCACGATATCAGCCTCCCCAGTACATAACGATTCTCCTCCGTCTGTTTGTTATGCTCAAAAATGTTCCACTGATATGCACTATCTACCTGTGTCATGATGTTGACCTGCCCAAATGTCAGGGAGCAATTTATATGGGTTTTTCAGCTTTCTGCCAGATGCTCCAGGTCTTTCAATCCACCCGTTGTCCGAACTGAGTCTGCATAAGTACCAATTCCAAACAGACGGCATGGGAAACAGAACAGTGCTCGTTTTGATGTGCTAGCAGTTAGCCATGTCTTTCTGTCATATCATTCCGTCTTGAAAGTTCATGAAAGTTCAAGTCGCTTTCTCACCATGCTGCAGTCTGACTGGCCCAAAACGTTTAATTTCGAATTCCTCTTCCAACCAAAATGTATTAAATTGCCCTCTCAGCAAATAGTCTACATTATTCATTGTAGTCTGAATTAGAACACTTCCAAAATACTCAACAACTAGCGATAGCTAACTAGCAGTAACGTCACTGGCAAAGGTCTGTTTGATTGATATGATCTTTGAGTGTGTTCCATGTCGACCACTTGAGCCCTTCGAGCCCCGACTTTCAGGGGTTAGGGGGCCACACTGACAAAATCAGCAGAATGCAGGGCACTGAAAATGCCCGTATCATACCCTGAATTCGGTCGATTTATGTAGGGTTATTTGATGGTCACTACTCGCCCCAAAACGGCTGCGTACGGAACAGGAGGAGCCAAAGCTAGCTTTTCATTTTATAACGATAACAATGGCGGACATGATGGTTAGCGGTGGCTAAGGTGGCAGAGGCTGTAGATCACCAGGCTACAGACCGTAAATGTAGTAATTAAACAACTGTACTGATATTAAATGTACTACTAACATGCCATTATCAAATTAAAGCCAGTGACATCAGTATTTTGGTTGATTTCACGATGTATAGGCTACCGACAGTTAGCATACCAAGCTAGGTAGCATTACCATTAGAATTGCATGGCAGATATGCTAAGCTATCGGGCTATTCCCCCACCCAGTGCCTGTGGCTAGTCCGAAAAAAAGTGCATCTAAATAAACGACAGATGGCTATGTCAGTCATTGGACAGTGTTAAACAACTGTACTGATATTAAATGTACTACTAACATTAAAGCCAGTTACATCAGTGTTTTGGTTGATTTCACGATGTATAGGCTACCGACAGTTAGCATACCAAGTTAGGTAGCATTACCATTAGAATTGCATGGCAGTTATGCAAGATAGCTGGCTATTTAGTTTTCCCGGGAATCGCGAGCAGATTTGCGTCCGTCACTTCCACCAGGTGCTTCTAATTGATAAAGCACCCCCTGAGCGATGAGGAGTGCACTGTAGATGTCAGGGCCCTGTACTTCAGGTCCCTGTATTACAGGGGTTAGTGCAAAGTGTAGGGTTGGAACACACTCTTTGACTATGTTTTTTTTCTTCTTAGTCTCGGGGTACAGTTCTCGCGGGTTTCGCATTATCCCAGTCTATATTACGTAGAATACGTAGATTACGCAGTTTACGTCTAGGGGCAAATTTGAAATTGCCCCTGGTCTCAATGTTAACTTTGGCCTGTGTGGTTCGCGCTCATTGGTGTTTCTATGGTAACGGAGGGTCTTTGCCCTTCCGGAAACCGGAAACGTTGCACAAAGCAAGCGCCATATAGACATATAAAGCTTTCATTCATGTCTATGGCAAGCACACAGGCAGAAAAACACATGAATCAAATTACTCCAAAACAAGACTATAATGCTTGTGAGTCAAGTTTATTCACAGAAATATTTACGCTACTTTGCATATAAAAAATATACATATAGTTTGCCACGAAGTAGGAATGGATTGAGCCTTCTGCTCAACAGCGCCATCTGGTGGGGCCCCTAATGTAGAAACGCCACTGATGTCATGTATCTTCACGGCCTCTGTATATCTGCATATACCTCCCATAACCCTAGCCCTAACCCATCATGTACACAATATGGTCTCTAGACACACACAGTAAGAACCCAATAAAGAAAAACAGAGGAAAGGAATGAAACTCCAAACAGGAACAGACATAATGACTAAGCGTTTTGTGGATGTAAGACCAAATCAGTTTTGGTGAAGTATCTTTGAGGTGACACAAATTAGCTAAATGGATTTATGTTTCTCTAAAAACATTTTCTATGTCGTAATTTTCTGTTTTCAAAAAAACCTGTCTTACATATGTTATTCATAGTAATGTATTTTATATGATTTCCACACATGGGTACGACTACCTGCCTTTTTGGCCCTCAAATTGGCCAAGTAATCAGTGAATCAGCTTAATTTCATTTTTACCCTGGACCAAAAATGGCCATTCTTACATTTATTTATTTTATTATTCAGTTTTAATCCGTTTGGCAGCCCAAGTTGTTACAGTATGAAATCAGACATGGCAGCAAAATCACGAAGATAAATGATCTGTTCTTGGCAGGATAAGTTAAGTGGGAATCCGTTTTCCCACTCATACCCATGTTGTCATACTATGTTAATTTGAATATATAATTTCCACATTTTGATCAATAATAAAGACTCACCTCCCTTTCCAGCACACCAATTATTTCAGCTATTTCAGCATTAAAATTCAGTTTCAAACTTTAGCTTATGGGCTAAGGACTAGCGACCTACTCCAAACGACCTACTCTCCACTACTGTTGTTCATGCCACTATAGTCTCAAAAATGTTGTTAATGACGTGATTTTGCATGTAGAGGAAAGAGTTACTCACACTACTACACATTAACTTGAGCAGCTGATGGAGCTGTCATAGACTCGTCTCATCTCAAACTGCATGTAGAGAAGATGAATGTCTCACACTACTACACATTAACTTAAACAGTTGTCTCAGACTCGTCTCAACGTCTCATACTGCATGTAGAGGAATGAGTTACTCACAATACTACACATTAACTTGAGCAGCTGATGGAGCTGTCTTAAACTCGTCTCATCGTCTCATCTCATACTTCATTTTGGAGAATGAAAGGCTAGCTTACAATGAGTGTAAGAAGAGTTTAATGTTGTTTGTAATATTGCATTAATTACAGCTACCTGCACTTGCACAGTGGGAAGAAGATCCAGTAACAGGTTACATGGGTCTACTTCTCACAGTTAAGCTGTTTGGAGTTGTTCACAGTCACTATAATACATCATTTTGGATGGTGTACCAGACCATATAAGAAACTGTAAAAGCTTATGAGGATTGGTAGGAAATTGGTAGGCACATCTTGTTGCTTTTATTTCACTCCAGAGTGAGGCTGTGCAACGGATTGTGGGCTATCTGCAGCTACAAGGACACATCAAATAAATCTTTGAAAAGGAAAGACCCATTGGATCAAATGAATCCTTGAAAAGGAAAGACCCATTGGATCAAATGAATCCTTGAAAAGAAAGACCCATTGGATCAAATTAATCCTTGAAAAGGAAAGACCCATTGGATCAAATTAATTCTTGAAAGGAAAGACCCATTGGATCAAATGAATCCTTGAAAAGGAAAGACCCATGGGATCAAATTAATCCTTGAAAGGAAAGACCCATTGGATCAAATTAATCCTTGAAAAGAAAGACCCATTGGATCAAATTAATCCTTGAAAAGGTAAGACCCATCGCTGGGCTGCATTCCAAGGATCATTGACTCTTGGAATGTCTTGTGTGATGTAATAACTGGCAAATGCAGTCTACAAAGGCTGGACCTTTGACCATATTCTGTGTTTTTATGTTCTTGTCTTTAGTTTATTTTGTAATTTTTGTCATTGATTGAACTACGCCAACAGCCTTGTGAGAGGTAACTCATGAAGTAGACAAAATACCCACAAAACCCTGGAAACATTATGCCTATGCGCCTGGTAAACTGGGAACATATTATGCCTATGTGCCTGTTAAACCAGGAACATTATACCTATGTGCCTGATAACCTGTTAAACCATTTTCAGCCAACCACAAGTGCTGTGTTCTCCGGGAGATCACGAGAAAGAATAAAAAGGCATAGTAATATTATGACCATAGCTATGCACCTACATTTGGACTAGTCAGTTTTGGATATCTGACTTTACACCTACAAATATAGTTTTGGGTGCTAGAAATAACATTTTCAGAGCAGCACCACCTTCAAGTCCAAAAGTCAAAAACTGGCTAAATTCAGAACCACCACAATACCATTACTGGACATATATCCTCACAGATCTTCAGTATGAAACTTTAAAGACACAGGATAATAAAGTTATCTTTAACAATGATATGTTACATTTTAATTCTGGTCATCGATGTTGTTGATGACTTGTATTTGTGTTCTTATTGATGAATAAAAAGAAAATTGTAAAAAAAAAAAAATGATATGTGATAATAAGTTGAGATATGCCAGTATCATTTTGTCAGCCTGGCCTACTGGTTAGGGTTTCAGGCCGGAAACCGGAGGGTGGCAGGTTCGATCCCCGACCAGTAGGAAAAATGTGGGCGGGGAAGTGGTTGAGCACTGCTCTCCCATGCCCACATCCACGGCTGAAGTGCCCTTGAGCAAGGCACCTAACCTCGATCACTGCGCCCCGGGCGCCGCCAAAGGCAGCTCACTGCTCCGGGTTAGTGTAACGTCACTTCACTGTGTGTGTGTTCACTGGGTGCTGTGGGTGTCGCTTCCCTGGATGGGTCAAATGCCGAGGTGGAATTCGGAGTGTGTGTGTCTACACCAACTCTGCCATAGAGTCTCTTTAACTTTTGATTTCAATTTTGAATTTTGATACATTTAAGAAGTTGACTATACATCAATGACACCATAAAGTTAATTAAGATATATAAAAAGTTGGTCTATATTTCTACAATTATTAAATGTATTATTTTAGTATGTCTGTTGTGTTGACCTGTTTGCGTGGCCTTTTGTGTGCATCCCCAGCTACACCTTAGCCTGTCTCTGGGCTCCAGTGGAGAGGAGGCAGACGGGCAGGAGATGGCAGCAGTCCAGTCCTTCAATCTGCTACTCAAGAGTTTTGGAGCAACCCTTACTGATGTGGATGATCTGATTTTTAAGTAAGCATCTCTTTTATACACTTAGAAACATAGCTGCAAACCTAGGACATAACCCACCAACCATGTTGAGCCATTAAAGGCTTGTGATGCCCATAGTGTATGGTGGAGCAAACATATAGTTCAAGTTCAAGTGTTTTTTATTTGTCACATACAATAAATTGAAGTGAAATGTTAAAGGGTCAATACTCCACACTGTGCAAAAATAAATAAAAATATAAAATAAAATAAATTAGTTAATTTATATAGATAAAATAAAAAAATGTAAATAAAATCAAATTTAAAAATAAGGTGTTGAATTAAAAATTTGAATTCAAGTGTCTCACTGCCTGTGGATAAAAACGTCTCTTAAGTCTCTCAGTCCTTGAGTTAAGGCTTCGTAGGCGTCTACCCGACGGCAGCAGGGTGAAGAGGCTGGCATTGGGGTGTGTGTCATCCCTCCTGATGTTTTTTGCCCTCGACTCCACCCTCTTGTGGTAGATGTCCTTCACGTTGGGTAGGGACGCTCTGATAGTCCGCTCAGCTGAGCGCACCACCCTCTGTAGGTTGTCCTGGTCTTGAGCGGTACAGCTTCCGTACCAGACGGAGATGCATCCTGTGAGGACGCTCTCCACGGCTGAGGAGTAGAAGGTCTTCAGGATGGAAGGGGAGACCTTGAATTTCCTCAGCCTCCGGAGGAAGTACAGTCGCTGCCTAGATGATTTTGTCACATGTTGTGTGAGGAGGGTCCAGGTTAGGTCTTCAGTGATGTGCACACCCAGGTACTTAAAACTAGGAACCCTCTCCACAGGCTCCCCGTTGATGATGAGGGGGGTGAACCCGCTGTCCTGCTTCCGCCGGAAGTCCACCACCATTTCCTTTTTCTTTTTTATATTTAGGGCCAAATTGTTAGACTGACACCACAGTGCCAGGTCTGCCACTTGGTTCTGGTAGGGCTGCTCGTAACCACAGTGTCGTCTGCAAATTTAATGATGGAGGTTGAACTTCCGGAGGCTGTGCAGTCATAAGTGTAGATGTTGTACAGCAGCGGGCTCAGAACACAGCCCTGGGGGGAACCAATGTTGAGGGTCAGCGGCCCAGAGGTTACACCACCCTCCACTTTCACCACCTGGGGGCGGTCAGTAAGGAAGCTGAGCACCCAGTTGCACATTTGGGTGTTGATCCCCAGCGACCTCATCTTGTCGATCAGGCGGAGGGGGACTATGGTATTGAAAGCTGAACTGTAATCAATGAACAGCATCCTCACATAGTCCCCCCCCCCCACCATCCAGATGAGTAAGAGTGGTGTTTAGCAGGTTGGAGATGGCATCGTCTCTGCTTCTGTTTGCTTTGTATGCAAACTGGAGGGGGTCGAACGAGTTTGGCAGGGAGGTGCAGATGTAATTTTTCACCAGCCTTTCGAACCATTTCATCACTGCAGAGGTCAGGGCCACTGGACGGTAATCGTTCAAACATGATGGTTTACTATTTTTGGGCACCGGTACAATGATAGACTTTTTAAAGCAAGATGGGACGACAGCTTGGGCTAGGGATGTATTAAAGATCATGGTGTACACTGGAGCTAGTTGGTCAGCACAGTATTTAAGGACCCTTTCAGGGATCTGGTCAGGCCCGGCAGCCTTTTTCCCATTTACCCCTTTGAACACCCTCCTCACATCACTCTCACTTACTATGAAAGGGGGTTTGGTGTTATTCCCAAACATGTCGGCCATGACTGCCATTGAGTTGTGATCTTCACTCTCCATCTCAAACCGTGCAAAGAAAGCAGGGATTAAAAACGAAATATTTTTCATTTCGTTTCGTTCTGACCAGAAACGTTATTTTTCTGTTCCGTTCCAGTGTTCCTATGCTTCTCTTCATGTTATTAACCGGTTAGAACCCTATAAAAGAACGGTTAATAACGTTCTTTTCAAAAATGTCATAAGGGGGGGGTGTGCGCGTGCCTAATGTTTGTCATTATGCGGGTGCGTGCGTGAAGCCTATAGGCTAAATGCAATGCGCACTTTTCCAACGTTGTGGAAACGGAGTTCGCCTACAACTTATAATAAATAATGAAACAACATTATATCACCTTGCAGTTCAATTTTATTTGTTTCCAGTCGGCAACATGAAATTAGGCTGCAGGACCATTTAAACGCAAACATGTCTTTCGAACTGAAGTCCGTTCAAAAAAAAGAAAGCAAGAAATGCAGCAGCTTAGACCCATGGCTATTTAAAACAAAATGACAACAAACTCAGCCGGTCACATTTAGGCCTACATTCAAATTCGGAAAGCATCTCCAACAAAACTTTCTCCATTACGCGCAAAATAAACACAACTCATGTCCATAGCTAGAGGCCTATGCCTACTCTCTTCTATTAACTCGAGAGTTAGCCTATTTGAAATGGACAACAGATAGCTTACATACCAAATTGCTTATTCAGTTTAAGGAAAAGTATGTCCTCCAAAACATTCTCCTTCAGATTGCTGCACAAAGGAGACAGGATATATTTGAGAGGCGAAAAGGCACGCTCTACACTGACCTAGGTAACGGGCACAGGCAGCACAATCATTGCAGATCTGTTAGGCTACTAGCAGCTCGCTAGTGTCAACAGTAGTTTCACTTCAGCCAGGCGGTCTGGGTAACATTTAGCGGGCAGGTAGCCAAGCCCATCACTTCCGGAATAAAACTTTTTTTTAAGATTTATTTTAACAATTATTTTATTCCCACAATATTTCAAGAAAGGTTATTTGGAACGAAAAATAACGTTATTAACCGGTTATTTAAAATTGAAAATATTGTTTTCACTCCGGAACAGCTGAAATTGTTTTTGTTCCGGTTTTCGATTACGTTCATCACAAAATTTCGTTCTTTACCGGTTTTCGTTCTTTGAACCGTTTCTAATCCCTGAAAGAAAGTGTTGAGTTCATCAGCAAGGGAGGGGTCAGAGCTACACACCGAGCCGGCCTTGTTCTTAAAGTCTGTCATATATACAAACTTACCCTGAAATACACAAAAGCATCGCCTAGATATGCATTCACTGTCAGAGCCGGAATCGGGAATCGAACCCTGGCTGCTGGTTTTCCGGTTCAAATCGTGACATTCACTCCCTAAAACGGTCATGAGCGCTAACACAGGCAAAGAGATGCATCACATTTACTGTAAATGTCATACACACAGGGAGCAACTAGCAGCAATGTAGTGACCAGAGCTACTGGCACAAAGTAGAAGTGCAACTGCTAAATACTGACTTAAACTTTGACACAGATTATTTTTTTCTTCTGATCAGTGTCAAGTCAAAATAAATCGACCATGATTCAATGTTGTAAAACAATCGAAGGTGAAAACTTCCAATGAGAGTGAATCATTATAGGCATTGGTAGGAGAGTGAATCATTATAGGCATTGGTAGGTGAGTGAATCATCATAGGCATTGGAAGGAGAGTAAATCATTATAGGCATTGGAAGGAGAGTGAATCATTTCTATAGGCATTGGAAGGAGAGTGAATCATTTCTATAGGCATTGGAAGGAGAGTGAATAATTTCTATAGGCATTCCAAGGAAGATTGAATCATTTCTGTAGGCATTCCAAAGAGAGCGAATCATTTCTATAGGCATTGGAAGGAGAGTGAATCATTTCTATAGGCATTGGAAGAAGAGTGAATCATTTCTATAGGCATTGGAAGGAGAGTGAATCATTTCTATAGGCATTGGAAGGAGAGTGAATCATTTCTATAGGCATTCCAAAGAGAGTGAATAATTTCTGTAGGCTTTGGATAATGATTTCTTTACCTATTTTCATCTACCAATATTGAGAAGTTGGATAAAATCGTTGGCTAGCTGCATTCAATTCAGTGTTAGAGCTCCTAATGATGTCCTCCTAACTCCACAGAACCTCAGTGAACTCAGAGAGTTTTATCTTGAGTTGTATCTGTATGTTGCTGGTGTTGACGGGCTGGGTCTGAGATGCCCGGCACCACTGTTGAGCCCTCTGGAGGTATTGAAGGCTTAATTCAAGCCAACGCTGACCAAGGAAGGTGCCCTCTTGGCAACCCCAGAGAAATGCTCCAGAAGGCATCTTTGGTGTTGTTGTTAACCCTTAGAAGGCCATTTCCGGTGGGAAAATGTGTTCTTGTTGTCAATGCCTTTAAGTTTGTTAAGTATTGGCCTGATGGTTTGGTGCACTGTGCACCACTTGCATGTGTCAGTGAGAGGTTTGGCTGCTGCTGCGGGAAGTCCCCAACCAATAGCACAAGGAATTTCATATATCGTCCTGTTTGTAACTTAAAATGCATGTACTAATACAAAGATGCCCTATACAGTCCTGTAAGGGAAAACTTCCCTTCAGACATTGGAATATTTAATTTGGTGCTAGACAGTCTTCAGGATGGGCAAGCTTTATTATCTAATTTCTGATTTCCATTCCCACCCCTCAAGACTTGCATTCTTTGAAGTCCGTTTCCAGTTCTACCGCAAGGAAAAGTTGATGTCAGCGGTCATTCGCCATTACTCTGAGCAGGTGATTATTTACATGCAAAATGTGATGAAAATGTTGGTGCATGTTTTGTAGTTCCTGAAGCAGATGTAATGTTCCTACATGTTTTGTAGTTCCTAAAGCGGATGTAATGTTTCTTCATGTTTTGTAGTTCCTGAAGCAGATGTAATGTTTGTATATGTTTTGTAGTTCCTGAAGCATATGTAATGTTTGTATTTATGTTTTGTAGTTCCTGAAGCAGATGTATGTATTGGTGTTGGGACTGGACGTGCTAGGGAATCCGTTTGGTCTAATCAGAGGCCTGTCAGAGGGAGTGGAGGCCTTTTTTTATGAACCATTCCAGGTGAGTGAGTGAGTGAGTGAGTGAGTGAGTGAGTGAGTGAGTGAGTGTACTCATATTCATGATCTTGTATGGTTGATATAGGGAGCGGTACAAGGGCCAGAGGAATTTGCAGAGGGCTTTGCCATTGGGGTACGCAGTCTTCTGGGACACACAGTGGGTAAGATTCACACATATGCACAGCCTGTGATTTTCCACTAACTCTCAGAATTCAACACTGTGTTCAGTATCATTTACATGTGTACACAAGTACTCAAGTGTGTGTGTGTGTGTGTGTGTGTGTGTGTGTGTAGGAGGAGCAGCGGGAATGGTATCACGGATCACTGGCTCTGTGGGTAAAGGTTTGGCAGCCATGACCATGGACAAGGAATACCAGCAGAAACGCAGAGAGGAGAGAAACAGGCCTCCCAAAGATTTTGGAGAGAGTCTCGCCAAAGGAGGGAAGGGTTTTCTGAAGGTACACAAGATTGATATGCTGCCGTGCAATTACTACAATGAATGAAGTGTGTGCTCGGGTGACTATGTGGTTTGTGTATACAGTGGGGAAAACAAGTATTTGAAGTTTGGCCACTTGCAAATAAATGTGTGATCTAGAATTGTAATGGTAGGTGTATTTTAACATTGGGAAACGGAATATCAACACAAAAATCCAGAAAACTGCATTTTATAACATTTATGACTTTATTTGCAATTGGTGCAGAAAATAAGTATTTGAACCCCCAAGCAAACAGCAAGAATTCAGGCTCCCAATGACCAGATATGTGCCCAAGAAGCACACAGATTAGTCCTCATTAGGTCTAACAAGGTACACCTGATCTCAACTGGTGACGTGTATAAAAGAAACCTGTCCAAAGAATCATACTTTACACCTTCAACCTCACCACCATTGGCAAGACCAAAGAGTTGTCCAAGGACATCAGAGATAAGATTGTAGAACTGCACAAGGCTGGAATGGCTACAAAACCATCGGCAAGCAGCTTGGTGAGAAGCAGACAACTATAAGTGTGATTATTCGTAAATGGAAGCAACACCAAACAACTGTCAATCGCTCTAGGTCTGGGGCTGCATGCAAGATATCCCCTTGTGCGGTATCGGTGATCATCCGAAAGGTGCAGAATAACCCCAGAACTACACAGGGGGAGCTTGTGAATGATCTCAAGGCAGCTGGGACCACAGTCACCAAGAAAACCATTGGCAACACACTACGCCGTAATTTTTTGAAGTACTGCAGCATTCGCAAGGTCCCCCTGCTCAAGGAAGCACATGTACAGGGCCACCTGAAGTTTGCCAATGAACACTTGAATGATTCTAAGGAGGATTGGGAGACAGGATGTGTTCAGATGAGACCAAAATCAAGCTCTTTGGCATCAACGCGACTTGCCCCCGTTTGGAGGGGGAAGAATGCTGAATATGACCATCCCCACCGTCAAGAATGGAGGTGGAAACATTATTCCTTGGGCTGTTTCTCTGCCAAGGGTTTAGTAAGAATCCTCATTCCCTCATTCCCTCATTCCCTCCCATTGAAAACGCAACCTTTAGGATTTGGAGAGGATCTGCAAAGAGGAGTGGACCAAAATCCCTACTGAGATGTGTGTAAACCTGGTGACCAACTACAATGACTGACGTCTGTGCCTGTCTGTTCCTGCCAACAAGGGTTATTCCACCAAGTACTAAGTCATGTTTTGCTAGGGGTTCAAATACTTATTTTCTGCATCAAATGTAAATAAAGTCATAAATGTTATAAAATGTAGTTTTCTGGATTTTTTTGTTGATATTCCGTTTCTCACTGTTAAAATACACCTACCATTCCAAGTCTAGATCACACATTTCTTTGCAAGTGTCCAAACTTAGGAAATCGGCAGGGGTTCAAATACTTATTTTCCCCACTGTATATGAGTGCGTGTGTTTGTCCCCATACCCTTGGCAACTGGCGACACACTCAGTATTATTAGTGCAATTGCCAAGCACAGAGTATTATTAGTGTGATTGTTCAAGCACAGAGTATTATGATGTGATTGCTCAAGCACAGAGTATTATTAGTGTGATTGTTCAAGCACAGAGTATTATTAGTGTGATTGTTCAAGCACACAGTATTATTAGTGTGATTGTTCAAGCACAAAGTATTATTACTGTGATTGTTGAAGCACACAGTATTATTAGTGTGATTGCTCAAGCAAACAGCATTATTAGTGTGATTGCTCAAGCACAGAGTACAAAACAAATTCCGGAAAATGTGGGACATTTTTTAAATTTGAATAAAATGAAAACTAGAAGACTCTCAAATCACATGAGCCAATTTTTATTCACAATAGAACATAGATAACATAACAAATGTTTAAACGGAGAAATTGTACACTTTTATCCACTAAATGAGCTAATTAAAATGTGATGCCTGCTACACGTCTCAAAAAAGTTGGGACGGGGGCAACAAATGGCTGAAAAAGCAAGAAATTAGGAAAAGATTCAGCTGGGAGAACATTTAGCAACTAATTTAGTTAATTGCGATCAGGTCTGTAACATGATTAGATATAAAAGGGATGTTTTAGAGAGGCAGAGTCTCACAGAAGTAAAGATGGGCAGAGACTCTCCGATCTGTGAAAGAGTGCGTAAAAAGTTTGTGGAATACTTTAAAAACAATGTTCGTCAACATCAAATTGCAAAGGCTTTGGAAATCTCATCATCTACAGTGCATAACATCATCAAAAGATTCAGAGAAACTGGAGAAATCACTGTGCGTAAGGGACAAGGCCGAATACCTTTATTGGATGCCCGTGGTCTTCGGGCCCTCAGACGACACTGTATCACTCATCGGCATGATTGTGTCAATGACATTACTTAATGGGCCCAGGAATACTTCCAGAAACCACTGTCGGTAAACACAATCCACCGTGCCATCTGCAGATGCCAACTAAATCTCTATCATGCAAAAAGGAATCCATATGTGAACACCTGCTCTGCCAGACTGACGTCAAGCTCTCAAACACTTTTTTGTTGGCCCCCGCTCTTCTTATAGTTACGGTGTTCGTAGATTTCCTTTATTTGTTGTTATTCGTGCAACTGCTCTTACTTGCGCCATTATAATAATTCCTGCACTGTTTACTTTTATAATACACTAACATGACCTGTATGACGTATACACAAAGAATGGACAAGAACTACAGTTGCAATTGCAAGACATCTTTATCTGAAATTCTGACATTTTTTATCTCTATCTTGAAAGGAATGCATAATGTGTGCACTGTTGCACTTCTGTAAATAACTACCACACCTATAAGATGTACACAGAAAAAAGTTTTGAGAAATAGATAGATAGCTAGCTAACTAGCTAACTCAGGGTTGGTTGTTTGATGAGATCACACAAAGTAGAACAGCATCTGAGTCATCCTAAAGTTAGGGCAATATTTAGCATATTTTGGCAAGTAAGAATCATGCCCGTATTAAGACTTCATGGTGCCCCTGGGCAACATTGACTCTCTGGTGCCCACCTACCCCCACCCTGCAGAACACAAACCATACCTATCCACAGGGGTGTATTGGTACTTGAGTAGAAATACTTTCTGACTGCATTCAAATATTATTTCTGAGTATCTGTTGACTTGATTGTTTTTTTTTTTTAATACTTTTTGCTTAATACTGCTCAACTTCATTTTCCATACGTTGATGTAACCTATGTAAGGAATAATGCACTGGAAGCAACCGTATACCCCCCTGAAGTGCGGCTATTTTACATAACTCACTTGCTCCCAGTGCATTATCCCACTTATATCACAGCTTACTTGCCAAAGTAATGAATTCATATGCTGTAAATTATGTTTAATGCAAACTTAATGAAATATCATTACTAATCTCAACATGTATATTATTCGTCTAAATCATAAGAAAGTTTATACTTTTACTTTTGGTACTTAAATCTGCTATAATCTGCACAGAAAAGAGCATGAGCACATGTACAAAACCAACTGTAGGAGGCACATTAGTTACACACAAACTTCATTATTTTCATAGCCAGCCAACTTTCAAAACTTTGTACATCTTCTTAAGTGCAATTTATTGGCACCCAAAACATCCCAATTAAAAGCATCTCGTGCGAACGTTACAGTAAACTTACCTCATTAATTCTCCACCAGGCTGACATGCTATGCCTACCGAATACGCTAACAATTAAAAAAAAATTAAAAATACTTTGGTTGCTTGGTGCCCCATGGAGACTTGGTGCCCCTGGGCAGTTGCCCATATGGTTAATCCGGCCATGGTAAGAATACTTCTGGAATATCCTTTTTCTATCCAGAGTTAAGTTTGGATTTTGAATGTGAGCTCTATCCTTCTGTAATAGCTAATGTCTTAGCCTAACGGAAACAGTTGAGCCTTACAACTGGCGCCCCATTGTTTTGGTAGTCTATTATATCACTTAGGCCATGGCTGGTGCATTCATTTGGACCTCCCCCCCCCCCCCCCCCCCCCCCCCCCCAATGTCAATACCACGCCCTTGCAATGAACATTACTTTTCTCTGAGAGTAACAACATCACATTGAAATGAATAGACCATATCAGAATACTGACAAAAGTATCATATGATTGTTATGATGAAAGTATTTTATGATGGTTAGGGTATTAACGTATTAAATGATTGTTTATGTATTTCTTTCTCCAGGGCTTTGTTGGGGGTGTGACTGGAATTGTCACCAAGCCTGTAGAAGGTACGCATCATCAGTACTTAAAAACAGAGCTGTAACATTCAGTTACCAGTGATTTCACATTCAGTTACCAGTGATGTAACATGGAGTAACCAGTGACGTAACATGGAGTAACCAGTGCTGTAACATTCAGTTGCCAGTGATGTAACATGCAGTTACCAGTGCTGTAACATGCAGTTACCAGTGATGTAACATGCAGTTACCAGTGATGTTACATGCAGTAACCAGTGATGTTACATGCAGTTACCAGTGATGTAACATGCAGTTACCAGTGATGTAACATGCAGTTACCAGTGATGTAACATGGAGTTTTCTATGCAATTGGAGTAAACTATGCAGGAGGTGTAGATATCCATGAAGTAACACATTATATATAATATTATAGCCTAGCAGTGTAGCTTGCAGGACAAAAAAGTTTTAGCCATGTCATATGAAAGTATTGGAAGCCAAAGGCCTGTCAAAAAGTTACTGCCAATTCAATGAACCTAAAAATCACATTTTCTGAAATCAATTGTGGCTAGTTGCACACCAGTATGATCCAATACCTGAATGATTTTGGGGATGCAAAATGAAGACTGCTTAGCACCAAGTCTTGCATCTACACTGATCAGCAATATAATCGCTTCATAGATTGGAGGAGGTATAAAAATGAATGACATAAGATGCCGTGCCAGTAAGGTTACCTACTAGCTGAGGTGTGGACATATTTTGATGTCTGGTTTACATCAAAACGAGGCAACTGATTAAAAAGATGACGAGAAGTACATTATTTTCTCATGCAACTACATTGCTACAGCAGTTCTTCTAAGTGATCAGCTAACGGTAATTCTGGAAATGACTTTAGGTGCAAGCTATTATTAAAATCTGCATGTTGTGTGTTATGTTGGCAAACGAAAACAGACATCGACAAAAACAAAAGAGAAGAGAGTCTACACAGACTCTGTCCGTTGTCCCATGGAAACATGAATGTATAGTCTACACAGAGTATCACAGAGTCTGTCCATTAATGTAGTCTACACAGACTCTGTCCATTGTCCCATGGATTGTGAGTTGCATTCCTATTCTTGATAGTTTATTCAGTCTTTTGATTCTCATCCTTGCTAAGTTTGCTAAGTTGCTGATTTTGCAAATGCTTCAAATGTTCCTATTACTGTTCTCCCTCTCAGACCAGGGACCATATATTCAGTGGTGGAAGAAATACTGAAGTTTAGTACTTAAGTAAAAGTACAAGTACCCAGGAAAATGAAAGTAAAAGTAAAAGTACTACATCAACAATCTTACTAAAGTAAAAAGTAAAAAGTACTCAGTTTTAAATTTACTTTAAAAGTAAAAGTACTCACGCAATGGGTTGTCTCTCAATGTCTAGGCTGTGCCATTTTGATAAAGAAATAGCGACTGGTAATAAATGCCTCTACAGATGTCACTACTAGTAATAATTATAAGCAACAACATTTGTTAATTGGAAAGGTTGGTGTACTTATTGGGCCTATTGTCTGTAAAACTGTTCACACTCTATCTTATAATTCTGCAGATGACGAGTTATCTACCAGGGATTATTTACCATTAGGCTAAGCCAAACCAATAAAGACACAATTTTGTATCTTTTAATCTTTTATTTAATTGTAAACGTGTAAAAAATGGAAATATGAAACATGAAAAACAAATGGAGTTGTTAAACTGGTCAATGCAGAGTTGTATGCTCTATTGATTGCAGAAAAGGAAAAAAAAAACATATTGAGTTACCCAACACTAGGCATTAAGGGCCTGATTTACTAACAGGATTGCGCCCATTTCTGGCGTAAAATAGCGGTCGTAAACATAAAACGGTATTTACTAAGGGGGCGCAGCGCATATTAACGCCTGTGGGTGTGAACAGGCGAGGTTATGTGGACGTGGGTGGTAACGTAGGCGTGAAGCACACTTTACATGGGAGTAGAGAAGGTAAGTGGCCTAATGATGTAATGCGTGGTATTTACTAAACTGCCTGTCGAGCGCACGTCTCCAATTTGCGTGATAATTCTCCGCCTCATAAAAGCACGTCTTAACCAGGAAGCGCATTTACAATGAGTCTGAATACGTTGATATGGCAGCAGTAATAAGAGCAAGGCGAAGAAAGACAGCGCGCACAGAAAGAGACAGCGCACAGAAATCATTTTTTCAACCGGTATAACACATTTTCAGTTAAGCGAACCACAAATCATTAAACGGTACAGGTTAACCAGCCACGCAATACTTCAGTTACTAATCCCAGATCAGAGACATCGAACTCTCCAACCGGAGATCACATTCCATTCCATCAGTTGTTAAACTCCGGACAACATTACAAATATTGGCATCGGATCATTTCAAACAGTTATAGCATCAGCAGTTGGTATATATCTCAGCCTTCACTCAGCCAAATATTCACCCAGGTACTCGACGCATTGCTACCGCACACTGGTCAATACATTTCCCCACTGCCATAGCTGAAATTAGAGACATCAAACAGGATTTTTTTTAAATCGCAAACTTTCCGAACGTAATTGGAACCATTGATTGCACCCATATGCAAACAGTCCCACCTTCAATCCACGAACACGGTTACCGAAACAGAAAGCACACATATTCAATGAATGTCCAGGTCATATGTGATGCCAACACGACCATTACTTACGTGGTAGTGGTCTGTCCATGACAGTTTTATCTTCCGGAATAGTGCCATCTATCCATGATTGAGCAACGGTGATTTTGGAGAGGCCTGGCTACTTGGTAAATGTATTTGTTTCAGTGGGGATATATTGTAGTGAACCCATGTCCCTTGTAGAACGTATTAATCTCGCCATGTACACATCTATATTGTTATAATAGACAGTTTATGTATTAATGCCACCAATAGCATATTATTTATAATCGTGTTCTTTTAAACATCTCGCTCTTGGTGATGGCGGGCAAATCAACAATATAACCCATTGAATCAGGTTCAGTGATTGAGCGAACGTGAACCAATATATCTATCTCCTCTCCGCTGAACCATAGTTTTTTCTTCCTCGAATCTCCATGGTGGGCAGTAACTTGCAGGCAATTTCTCCCGTCTTTTAACGGTGCGCTAAATAATGATTGCCCAGCGCTGATCTGGCTTGATACATATCACGGAAAATGTGGGGAAACACCGTGCGTTAATGTGCGCCTGGCAAAGGCGCAGATTAAGCTGCGTTCGCAAATCAATGTTAGTAAATCAGGTCCTTTAAAGGGCGGAGTAAGCACACAGTGCCCAGCGCAGATGTGGTTTGATAAATACCACGGAAAATGCGCACCGTGCGTTAATTTGCGAACGCAGATTAAACAGCGCTCGCATATTAG
Organism: Sprattus sprattus; assembly: GCF_963457725.1. Taxonomy (NCBI): domain Eukaryota; kingdom Metazoa; phylum Chordata; class Actinopteri; order Clupeiformes; family Clupeidae; genus Sprattus; species Sprattus sprattus. The sequence continues at coordinate 1,913,387 of NC_137927.1, read as the reverse complement.
TAAATCAGGCCCTAAGTTTGCATGCCAGGCAATAACCAGTCAATAAAAAAGGCAAATCTTCAGGTTAGCTTGACAATGCTAAACTACCAGCTTTATCTTACCACTACGTTAAATAAATAATCAAGGTACAATCGTGTTACTTTGATGCTATTGCTGTATGTCAACATGTATTTTGCTAGATAACAGTATAAAATCATGTCCGTAACCGCATACGATATTCATAAGTCATAGACACTAACTTAGCATAGCAAGAACTCCGCATAACTCCGCCTGTTTCTCCAAATTTGAAGCAGAATCTTTGAAGGCTAGCAATTCCTTTTTTGAGGTAGACAAGAAACGCACTGAAACCTCCACGAGTTATTCTTGGGGCCTCTGAACTTGAACATGTCCTCAGATGAGGCTGACTCTGAATCCATGCTGAAAAGTTGTTTGTTAGTCAGGCTGTTTGTCGAATGTTTAAGCAAAACAGGCAAGGCTACCGTATTGCTGCAGGCAAATTCACACTCTGCTGTCATTGGAGCTGATAGAGCCACCTGATTGGCTGAAACGTCCTAAAGCAACGCAATCCATATTTTTGTGTAGGCAACATTTTGGCGAAACTGTGTTCATAAAATGTAACGAATAACGACACATATTGTAGAAATGTAGCGGAGTAAAAGTATAGATAATAGCTGCAAAATGTAATGAAGTAAAAGTAAAAAGTATGCACTATTATTTTTACTTAAGTAAAGTACAGATACGTAAAAATCTAACGAAGTACAGTAAGTATTTAAGTAAAAATACTTCGTTACATTCCACCACTGCATATATTACCTTTAAGTTTAAGGACACAGGTACTGATACTGTGTCTTAATATTCTTTGTGATGAACTTTAAAATGGAATGTACTAAGTGGGATCTTTGTTCCATCAGGTGCAATGAAAGAGGGTGCAGCTGGCTTCTTTAAGGGAATTGGAAAAGGACTGGTTGGAGTTGTTGCCAGACCAACTGGAGGCATTGTTGATATGGCCAGCACTACCTTTCAGGGGATTCAGAGGTAAGGACCACATACATACTATACACACAATGACCACACTACAGACTGTACACACAATTACCACACTACACACTCTACACACAATGTTTATGAGAACATTAAAAAAGATTTAGAATTATATAAAAAAAAAAAATACAAATGTTTTTTTTTTTCTTTCACCACTTTCGTTCTCTTACTAAAAATCTTGTTTGCAGTTTTGTGTCCATTTTTAATATCTATTTTTGTATGTAGACTCATTTATTCAGTGTCATGTGTTCTTTCTAAATGATGTCCTGAATATGATTATTATGATTATATGACTTGAAGTGTGGATGTTGATACAGCTTGTGTCACCAGGTGAGTAGTGCATCGTGGGTGATGGGCACGTGCATCATGCTTATTGATTCTGCTTGTGTCATGGCCACAGCAACTATCAGTTGGATGTGAAATCCAATCAAATAAATCTAACCCCTGACATCTGTCATCATAACACTGCATCTGATGCCCTCCTCTCCAAACCCCATCTGCAGGGCAGAGCCTCTAAGATGGAGACTGGAGATCCATATCAATAGAAACACTGAAATGAGCTTCTTTTTTCTGTTGCTTAGCAGGTTAGGAGATGTGTAAGGGGAACAATTGAATATGTATCATGCTTTTGTGTGGGTTAATTGACAGTAAGCATCAATGATTGCCATTTTGTGGCAGTAGCTTCTTACATTGTGGAAGAACAATAGGCGCCGTCTGGAGCCCACAAGTGCTAACACAACAACATGACTGCCCAGCTATAGAACCTGAGCAGCAGGATACAACAACAACCATTAAGCTGCCTTAATGAGCATTTCACTTGGGTTTTCAAACAGGCACCTTCCTTCATCAGTGTTTTGTTGAATTAGGCTAACAACACAACCAGAAGGCTCAACAGTGGTGTCTGGCGTCCCAGACCCACCCCCCTCCATACTCATGATAAGTTAGAACACATTCAGGTGAATTCACAACCACAAGTAGTCTCAGAGCGCCTAAGCCCCAAGTACCACTCACTTATTCAGCAGCCTCTGACACCTCTTAGAAAGCTCATTTGAGTGACCTTCCTCAAAAACCGAAATCCAACATAAGTGTTGTTGTTGATTTAGCTACAAAGCCTCTTAAACCTATCTCCACTGGTCTTGTGTGGCATGCAAAGCAACTTCGTTGCTTCTACCAGCTCTTCATACTTAAGCTTCTTCCTTTCAAATGCTTCTTCCTTTTCAAATGCTTCTTCAATCGTACCCAGTGCTGTAGTGGTAAAATTAGAGGTGGGTAAACTATGAATTTTGTGATCAGACAGACCTCGACGTGAAGCAACGCAACACAAAGTGTCGCTACTCTGTAAGGCTGTCCTGTCTATATTCCATTATGTTATAAGTTAAAGTCTTACTGAATCAATGAGATTGAATAAATGTGTTTGTAGTTTATTGCATTTCAAGAAAACAGTAAAGAAAAGTATATGTAGGCCTCACAACAATGAAGGGGGTGGAGGGGAAGACAAAAGAAACGACCTCTATAGGACCTAAACAAATATTAAGGCCTCTAGAAACAGGCCCTGGGTGTAATAGCTGAAAAGCATAATATAAAAAGAAACCATGTTGCAATTAAACACTTCCCCTGTTCTTTAACCATTGGAGAAACCTCCAATGTCAACACAACAACACAATTCATAATGGAAGTAAAATACAAATGTCTACTGATCTGTGCTATAAATGTATTTTCTGCATGATTCCAATCATTGTGAGCATTTATATAATCAAAATCGCTGAATTTGCGCTTGTCCTGTTCAAACTGACAGGAGACAACGAGACGGTGAGGCAGCAATGAGCTGTGCCTCATCTCACATTGCACAACCCCTCGCAAACTGGGTTGAGCGCATGCGTAGAAACTACTAGTCTTGCTGATCTGGCATTAAAACTAAGTGAAAATACACATAGGGAAGGCAAACAGTACCTCTGCCCATAAACATGAATGCACATCAATGAACGTTTATGTGACTATGCCTCTGCCTCACCGATCGGGTTTATGCTTGTTCTGCAGTTGCTCTTCTTCTAGACTTATTTGACCTTGACCTCGATAATGAAAGATTATATAGCTACGCTAAAACATTTCACCTAGCAATTCACTTAGCTATGTCTAACTGCCTTGCAAAGAATCTGCCTACAATTTTCAATGAATTCGCTTTTTATTAGCTATTTATCTACGCCGATATGCGTCTGGATAATTACTCATGCATCTTCAATTGCTGAAATAATTTACGTTTTATTAGGCTTATTTAGATGGGACCGGGAAGGCTGGCTTGTTACCTACATTATCGTAATCGCAAGCACGTTACTAATAGAGTTTGTCCCTGTTTTAATGCGAGTTTGCCAGTTCATCCATTGCCTTTGCTTTGCTTGAGAAGTTGCTGCTGCTCGTCTAGTTTCCTCTTCTTGCTCGTAAACAAAGCTAGTTACCATCTGCCTCCTCTTCAGCAATGTAGTCTTACCCCATGCTTTCCAAGTGTTACCTAGCCCAAACCCTGCTCTTCCACTGTGTACCTGCCCAATGATTTCCTTATGCTATATTAATAGGGCAACGTTTACTCATCTTATTTATCTTTAGTCAAGGTCGCCCTGAAACTGAGCTTAGCACCGTTTTCCAACTTCTCCAATTCCAAAGTAAATCTATGGCATACCACATTTCATGTGATAAAAAGGTTTTGACTATGGGGATTTACATGTTTAACTTTTCTGTGGTAGTAGTGTATGATTTGATGTTTTTACTACAGCCGTGGGTTGAACTGACCCTAAAATGTAGTCCTACTTAGTTAATTAGTGGCTTTGGGGAAAGTTTGCAGATCTATTGGGTTGATTATTCAAGCCCTGCCAGGTTTTCTCCCTTGAATATGAGATGCAACTGGATTTTACCTAGAACTGCATTGCATTAAAATCTGTCCTATGTGGTCAGAGAAAGAATGGGCTCGTGCAGTGTCTAGGATTAGTTTGGGAGAGAGATAGCTGCCAACAAGACACTCCATTAAACATTGCATTCAATGAAATATACCGGTGACTCATCAGATGAGAACAAGTGTGTCTGCCTTGTCAATGTGGAACTTTTTTCAAACAGCCAGCCAAAGGAGTTTGAAAACTTGTTTGATTTTGAATCATTTTTACTGGTGAGAATGATTTGGCCTTTTAAAAATGATTGTTTTATTTTTGTTTACTTAATGGGTTGAGTTTAGTTTCTTATATAAGATAAAAAATAAATCCTAATTAATTATGTGTTCTAATGTGCTTCAAAATCCAATGTGACAACTTCCCTACACTCAAATTAATGCATGATCACTGAAATACAATACAATTATTACGAAAAATGTGCCAGTTGAATTTTATTTATATAGCACCAATAACAATTGAAATTGCCTCTTTACAAAGCCCAGAGCCTGAAGTATCTACATGAAATATATTATACACAGGAATTTTTGTTTTAATTCCTCCTGCTATTTATTTTCCCTATATCCCTTACCCCTGTAACAATTCAATTCAATTCAATTCAATTTTATTTGTATAGCACCATAACAATACAATTGCCTCTAGGCGCTAAACAGAGCCCAGAGCCTAGACCCCCTTAGTGCATGCACAACGGCAACAGGGGCAAGGAAAAACTCCCTGTTGGGCAGGAAGAAACCTTAAGCAGAACCACGGCACATAAGGGGGGACCCATCGACCGGGTGGAGACAGGAAGGTGGGACGGGGGGAAAAGGGGAAGGGGAAGGGTTGTGTGGCAGAAGGGGAAAGGAAGCAACAGGGGTTATACACAGCCAGCATTTGGTCACTGGACATAATATGTATACAGACATCTGGTGGTAAATACATGATACAGGCAAGACCAGATTACTGTGCCAATAGGGTTACTTTAACAGGGGTAAGGGATGTAGGGACAAAGAAACATTTCAGTGGTGGCAATAATGTATATTGTATATAAATGCTAGCATAGGGTATTGGGTAGAGTAGGTGTACGGCAATGCAGTGGCGGTGGGTGCGATTGGCCGAGGGTTTCTCCAGGTAGACCAGGTGGAGAGACTACGGCAGCGTCCCATAGCGGAGTAGTCTTGATTAGTAGGGAAAGAAAAGGGAGAGAAGGAAGAAAGTGAGTGGGTAGAGTTCAGCTGTCCATGTGCGTAGATGCGGAGTGGTGGGGGTGAGGAGCAATAGTTCCACTTCCATCAGCGATTGGAACATGCTATAGGGGAGAGAGAACATTTATGTTAGTAGACATCAATTTCAGAAACAGATAGGGAGATGCATTTGGGTAGTAGATTTAACAGTAGGCAATATGGCTATTTTATCAGTGTTATTATAGGCAAAAGCAATATGATATGGAAGGAGAGAGAGAAAGGGAGAAGATATATTTAGTAATGCTGGCATTTGTTATTAGTGTGCTTGCAAGCACACTATTGTTCTTCTTAAGTTTTATTTATTTATGCCGGGGCCGTACATGCATCCACTCGGCAATGTTTGAGACGGTGAGATGATGGTGTGGACAAACCAAGAGGCTGTATTGTTCGTTACATTGAAGTATAAGCTCTTACTGTAACAGTAACCGTATGAGTACAGTAAACTGGTCTTGCCTGTATCATGTATTTACCACCGGATGTCTGTATACATACTATGTCCAGCGACCAAATGCTGGCTGTGTACAACCCCTGTTGTTTCCCTTCCCCTTCTGCCACACAACCCTCCCCCTTCCCCTCTTCCCACCTTCCTATCTCCACCCGGCCGACCTCTAGCAGATGTGTCGTGGTTCTGCTTAAGGTTTCTTCCTGCCTAACAGGGAGTTTTTTCTTGCCCCTGTTGCCATTGTGCATGCACTAAGGGGGTTTAGGTTCTGGGCTCTGTTAAGCGCCTAGAGGCAATTGTATTGTTATGGCGCTATATAAATACAATTTAATTTAATTGAATTTGGGACTTTTCAGTTTTAGGTAGGTTTAAGTTCCCATGGTTATTAGATACTTTTAACAAGGCAGACTATGTACTATGATGAGCCCTAAAACCTGACTGAAAGCTTTCAAAATATGTTATTTTGGTGTAAGTGGGGCAGCAATTGGCTGAGAATTACATTTTGAAGAACAAAACTGTATATTAAATTATGAATATGTAAAAAAACCAAGACAGACAGAGCGGCGATTAAACTCGCCAGCGTCCCGTTGCCTAGCTTACATCGTCTTTTTTCTTCCATTGAAATCGTTAAAAAAGTAAACAATTGAACCATAATTTGAACCATGTACACTCATTGCACCAGCAGACTCAGTGACAATGACTGAGTATTTCAAAGTAATTTAGGTATCATTGACACTTTAGATCTTGAATCAGAATCATAAAACACGGGACGAGATGTTAACACGGTCCATTGTGCCAATAGATGGTATGCACTCACATGAGATTTGCCGTGATGTTGACAGAGTGGCATGGGAGGTGTATTTCTTAGATTGGGGTAAGATGTCAATTTGGGACACATCCTCAGTAGTGTTCCTTTCTAATCAGTGGGTGTTTCGGCCTTCACTTACTAAACACCCTCATCAAAGGTGGCCAGCTAAAGGGTGATCAAGCCTTAGCTTGTGTACCATGCCCAATTAAGATTTCCCAAGGGACTATGCAAGGCAGGGGCGTCCTCTTCCCTGAGCCAGCCCTACAGCTAACCGCATACCTCATATGCCCTCCTCAAGTTGGAGGGATCTGGAATGGGTTCTCAGGTGGGGGTGGGGGGTCATGAATTATAGCCCAGCAAGGGTCCTTCCGTTTCACCCAGATCCACTGGCTGCCTCTTTCAGCTGCTTGAGAAACTGTTTTGACGGTCTGCCGCAGAGCCTGTCCATGGATTCCGAGTTCTTTCAGCAACCAGATGGTGGAAGAAGCCACGAATCCGCTGCATCCCACTTCAACTGGCCATTCTTTTGCATTCCAGCCACACTGAGTTGCGTCTGCTGCCAGTTCTGTGTAACACAGTTTCTTCCGCTCGTAGGCCTCTTCAACAGAGTTTTCCCATGGGACTGTGAGCTCTATGATGTACACAGTCTTTCGTGAAGGGGACCAGAGTACCATGTCTGGCCTAAGGTTACATTTACATTTAGTCATTTAGCAGACGCTTTTGTCCAAAGGGAGAGAACAATCAAGCTAAGAGCATTAAAAACCTGGTGTAACAATAAATACTGCTTATTTAAAAAAAAAAAAATAGAAAACGGCATAGAAAGAATAAAAAGAAGTGCGGGCCTGTTACTGCTTAAGTGCAGGTTAAGCCAAGGTGCCAGTTAGGAAGGGAGGTGCTCTCTGAAGAGTTGGGTCTTCAAGAGCTTCTTGAAAGTAGAGAGGGACGCCCCTGCTCTGGTAATGCTAGGCAGGTCGTTTCACCAACGTGGAACTACAACTGAGAATAGTCTGGATTGCCTTGCTTGCACCGGGGGCAGTGCCAGACGACGCTCACTGGATGAGGGCAGCGTCCTGGGTGTAACATTTGCCCTTACAAGAGCATTTAGGTAGGTGGGAGCAGACCCAGTAAGCACTTTGTAGGCAAGCATAAGTGACTTGAATTTGATGCGAGCAGCTACCGGCAGCCAGTGGAGCTCAGTGGCTTGACCTCGTGACAGAGGCGATGTGGGCTGTGAAGGTTAGTTGGTCATCAATAATGACCCCGAGGTTTCTTGCTGTTTTGGATGGAGCCAGGGATAAAGAGTCAGTGTTGATGTTGATGTTGTGGTGGATGAACTGTTTGGCTGGGAAGACCATCAGTTCTGTTTTGGCCAGGTTCAGCTGAAGGTGGTGGTTTTTCATCCATGTGGATATATCAGCAAGACAGTCTGAGATCCATGCCGAAACAGTGTTGTTCTCAGGAGGGAAGGATAGAACCAGTTGAGTATCATCGGCATAACAGTGGTAGGAAAAACCATGCGAGCGGATGATGGGGCCCAGCGAGGTGGTGTAGATGGCAAAGAGAAGTGGTCCCATTACCGACCCCTGGGGCACCCCAGTGGTGAGGTGGTGGGGTACAGATAGATGACCTTGCCATGACACCTTGAATGAGCGCCAAGAGAGGTACGATTCAAACCAGGAGTGCGCCTTGCCTGAGATGCCCATACTTGATAGTATGGACAGAAGGATGCGGTGGTTGACTGTATCAAACACAGCTGATAGGTCAAGCAGGACGAGAACTGAGGATTGAGCTGCTGCTTTAGCTGTTTTTAAGGCCTCTGTCACAGATAGCAGGGCTGTTTCGGTGGAGTGACCGCTTTTGAATCCAGACTGGTTTGGATCGAGGAGATTGTTTGTTGACAGGAACTCTGTGACCTGTTTGGAGGCTGCCCTCTCAAGTGTTTTAGATAGGAGAGTGAGAAGTGAGACCGATCGATAGTTTTCCACCTGAGTGGGATCGAGAGATGGCTTTTTGAGCAGCGCCGTTACCCGAGCCACTTTGAATGAAGAAGGAAATGTTGGTAGGTAGAAGGTTGGTAGAAGCAATCAAATGTGGAAAAATGAGTTGCTGGCCAATATCGACAAGCATCTTCCAGTCCCGGGCCATGGCTAGGTGTCCAGTGTCTGGCTTTGTAGGAGGATGCTTGGGCCTTTTCTGTCCCTCCCGAATTAATGTTGTGGTTTTGACAGGGTTGCTTGGAGGTAATGAATTGGTTGCACTCCTCTTGGTCTCAAGTGCTGCAGCCAGGCTCTTGAGGACCTGATTGTGCCTCCAGGTGTAGCGGCCTTGTGAGAGGCTGGTCTTGCAACCGGTCTTTAAATGCCTGAGTGTCGCTGGAGCTGGGCAGAGAGGGCAGGTCGGGTCCTCGCCATACCACTGATGTAGATTTGTTGGTGATGGAAGCACATCATAAACAGCTCTTATGATGAAGCTGATGTTGCGTGCCTCCATTTGCCAAAGCTCACTCCAGTTGATCTTTCTCTTCTCCAGGCCTTCCCACCGCATCCATTGCCCTTGTTAAGCAAGAAAGACAGCCTTTGCACTTCTTGCAGTCTCCTCCAGTCTGCGCACCTTCTCGACCACCAGCTTCCTGCGTTCAGATGTTGTTGCCTTATGGAATGTTGGTTTGCTTGCTGTCAGGCCAAAGCCTCCTCTTCCATGCTGGGTATTCCCCACAATGTCTTGGTGTCTCAGGGCTGATGTTGCTTGCTGCACAGCCTTGGATGATGTCCATTTCCGTCCGGTTTGTAGGGGAGGTGCAGCCTTGCTAATGTTCTGGTCTTTGGAGTCCTTCAATGTCATCTGAAGTCTTACTTTAGAGCACTTGTACTCCTCGGTTAGACTTGTAAGAGGTAGTTCAAGGACCCCTTTGCCATAGAGGCCGATGTTACTCAGACATCGTGGGACACCCAGCCATTTCTTCATGTATGAGGACATGGTTCGCTCCATTTTCTCCACTGTTGTTATTGGGACCTCATAGACTGTGAGTGGCCACATTACCCGGGGGAGGAGTCCAAACTGAAGGCACCAACGCTTGAGCTTCCCATCCAGTAGTGTCTTGTCGATGTTCTCAAGACCGTCGGCGATGTCCTGCCTTACTTGCTGCACTTGATCTTTATCCCGCAGGCTTTCGTTGTACCATCTACCCAGGCTTTTGATGGGTTGTTCAGACACCGTTGGTATCGGGTCTTCTTCAATGCAGAACCTCACATTTTTAAGCTGTCCCTTGACTATGGAGATGCTTCGAGATTTGCTGGGCTTGATTTTCAGCCGTTAACCTGCAGTTTTTCAAGTAGCCGCCTGGTGCATGCTGCAGTGGTGGTTAGTGTTGTCATGTCATCCATGTAAGCCCTTCCTTAGATCTCTCACCGCCGACCACCCATCTTGATGCCCTGATGATGACTTCCATGGCCATAGTGAAGGCCAGAGGTGAAATTGTACAGCCTGCCATTATGCCTACGTCCAAGCGCTGCCATGTTGTTGTGAAGTCAGGTGTTGTGAAACACAATTGCAGGTCTTGGAAATAAGCCTTTACCAGTGTAGTGATGGGCTCGGGTACGTGGAAAAAGTTGAAGGATTCCCAGAGGAGTTCATGGGGAACTGAGCCAAAGGCATTGGCCAGGTCGAGGAAGATGACATAGAGGTCTCTCTTGTCCTTCTTAGCTGTTTGGATCTGGTGCCAAATCATACTTGTATGTTCCAGGCAACCAGAGAAACCAGAAATGCCTGCTTTCTGTACAGATGTATCAATGTACTTGTTCCTTTCCAGGTAAGTGGACAGCCTCTGTGCTATTATACTGAAAAAGATCTTCCCTTCGATGTTGAGAAGGGAGATTGGCCGGAATTGACTGATGTCTGTCGCATCCTTCTCTTTTGGGATTAGCACACCGCCAGCCCTTCGCCATGCCTTTGGGAATATTTTCTTCTGCCACACTATCCTCATGAGCCTCCAAAGAAAGCGTAGAACATCCGGGGTGTTCTTGTAGAGCTTGTATGGTACTCCATTAGGCCCAGGAGCCGAGGCCGCTCTTGCTCGTCGGACAACGTTCTCTACTTCCTTCCACTTTGGAGGGTCAGTGTCCATGTTGAATTCTGGTGGTTGAATAGGTGGGATGTCATGTGGGATGATTATCTGCTCATGCCTTTTCGTGTCCTGGTGGATCTTTTCCAGATGTTCTTCAAGTTCTGGCTTTGGAGTTTTTAGGATTCCGCACTTTTCCTTCTCGAAGAGGTCCTTGACAAACTTAAAGGGGTTTTTATAGAACCGTGTTCTTGAGTGTTCCTTCTTCCTACGAAGTTTCCTTAAGTTTTCCGCTCTTCGCAAGGTTGCCAGCCGGCATTTGATGTCTGCTTGGAGTAGCATGAGACCTTCTCAGAGGCCTTCTTCCACTGCTTTTTCAGCTGCCTTCTCTCTCTGACAAGTGTCTCGATCTCTTGCTGCCTCCTAGATTTGGCTGGCGCGGGTGGTGTCTTGCCACTTCTCCTTTCGTTTACTCCAAAGCGCTCTTCTCCGTAGTGGTAGTTAATGTCTCCCATCCTTTCAAGTTTTTTCTCTGCTGTTCCTACCTGTTGTTCCAAGATTTTTGTCAGGTCGTTGTTGAATGTTTCCCACTCTCTCTTTTCAACAGCTTTGGGCCACTTCACACTCGGTCTGTGCCCTTTGATCTTTTCCTCTTTTTGAGGTCTCTCTGGTTGGGGCAGTTCATCCACAGGCATTTCTGTGCTTGTGTTATCCTCCTTCGTCACAGGGGTGCTGATGCTCTGAGAACTTTGGTTTGTGTCCCGTCGCTGTGCTTCATTCGACTGGTTTGACTGGCTGCTTCGTAAGAAGTACTGGTCAATGTGAGGTCCCTGTCTCTGCTCTCCCAAGCACCTTTTCCTCCCTTAACCCCCTTGCCGATGTTACTCTCTCCCAACCACAGCTGCACACCTGAAGTGTGTGTCCTGCTGCTGTTATGGTTGTCTCATGTGCTGTGTTCCTACTCGTAGTCGTTTCTGTTCCTGGGTCCGTAGCCGTGTGATCAGTCGTTGAGCCATCTTGCGCCCCAGCTCTCGCAGGCTCTAGGGGTATATTCCTTTGTTGACTTTCAGTAGCACTTAGCGGGTGTCTCCAACATATTGAACCTAATAAATGGAGAGAAGATAAAAATTTACATACAACATAAAATGGTATGTATATGACGCATACAAAATAGGAAAAATTTAAGTAAACCATTTACAGTTGGTAATATTGGCATTTTATCAGTATTAATGCCTTAGCATAAAGTGATAAAGAAGGAGATAAAGAGGGAGAGGCTGGCTGACATGGCATGCGGGAATTTAGTTTATGTGTAGTTTTGTTGAGTAATGGTTGGCTGACATGGTGCATGAGCATTTTAGTTGTAGTAATTTGACTAAACTAATGGTTCTTAGACATTTTTGTAAACTGAAATAAGTGATTTACCTGTAAAAAAAGAAATGGAAAACTAATAAAATATGAATAAGAAAAGACAAAAAATAACGTTACCATTTAAAGACAGCTCACGTCAAGTTCATTAAAGGGTGACACACTCCTTTAAACGCACTCCTTTAAACCCATGTCATGGTGTTTGCCTGAAGTAGATGGTTGTAATATGTATCCGTGTTTATGCCTTTTGTGGAGGCGTATTGAAGGTGACATCAGTGATTCTAAAGCTATACACCTTCACGCAAAGTCAGCAAATTGCTCCTCACAGTCTTCCTACGAATTCATTGTTTCCGCTCTAAAAACAATGGTATTCGTGTACAGTCTTGGCTGTGTAAATGGGAAAACATATAAAATGGCTCACACCGAGCCATAAACAATCCCAACCCCAACAGGGGGAAACACAAGGGAATCCAGAAATGATAGTTGTATAGGACTTTTATTAGCTATTTGACATTGATATTGTCATTCATTTTTTAAAGCATTACTGTAGTCTTAGATGACAACAAACAGAACCAAGTGTTATTACACCTATTATTTTTGCATTAGGACTTTTGGGCCGGTGTAAACTGTCTCATGCTCATGTTTCAATAATGAAGTATAATAAATAAGGACACACCGTAAGCATGTTAAAATGAAGTATGATAAATAAGGGCACACTGTAAACATGTTAAAATTAAGTATGGTAAACAAGGACACACTGTACGCATGTTAAAATTAAGTATGATAAATAAGGGCAGACATGTTAAAATGCTTACTCTGAAGTGAAGTCACCATTAACAATACTATCTAAAGATATTATGTTCAAAACAGTTTTCATTTAGTAATATACTTTTCTGCAATGACAAGGCATGAAGTGCACAAAGAGAAGTAATGATTTTTCTGACTGGAGAGGTCAGTCATAAATTCTTCTGACTACTACTACTTCTTTTCAGTCCTCGCAAGTATTTGAAAGTACCTGGCCAGTGTTGTACATCCTATTAATGTAACGATTTGTTGCCAGCCTCATTTTATTTTATAAGTGTTTTAAGCAAAGTGTTTTTTTTCTGAACTAAGGGCTGTTTTGCAATCTGTCCTTAATTAAAATGCATTTTGTCATTCAGTTTTTCTGTTTAAAATTCAGTATTATCATTTCTACACCATCATATTTAAATGCTTGTGTTTTTCTGCTAGTGCACTCAACATCAACATCTTTCATTTTACAGGAAAAACATTTCAGTTAAATCTCCCAAGATCACTCTTGCATATGTAGGCTATGCTTCTGAGCCAGGCTGTGGTGCATGTGCATGACGTGACACTTTCTATTGACAGGGTGGCAGAATCAGCGGAGGAAGTGAGTAAAATACGCCCAGTGCGTCTCATTCGGGAAGACGGGGTGATACGGCCGTACAACTTACATGAAGCCCAAGGCTATGACTTTTACCAGGTGAGATTGCTTAGGTATCCATAGGGGAGTTTGCATGTGATCAGGTGAGATTGCTCAGGTATCCATAGTGGCGTTTGCATGTGATCCAGACCCTACTCCTAGGGTACATTTTGTTTCACTGAATGTCAGACTTTCACTCTGGTGTTTTGAATTACAAACACAAATCCCAAATTTTACTCTCAATACCTTCATCTCGATAAATAGAACTGTGTTGATTGACTTAATAATTCTTCTGTTCTGTTTTTCACTCTTTTTCTCTGTTCTCATGCAGCCTGAGGAGGAATGAATAGTGTGCGGGGGTGGGAGTGTGTGTGTGTGTGTGTGTGTGCGCAGGGCCGCTGACAGGTTTGGCTGGGCCAGGGACAAAACCCCCCCCCCCCCCCCCAAAAAAAACAAATCTAAGTTGTTTTTTTTTGGGTTCCCAAAATTGTCAAACACCGAAACACAACCACAGAATTCCCTTGTGCAGCTCCCAAACACATGACGTCGGGATGACAAGCCCATTTATTACGGATAAACCAAAAGGATTATTTACAACTTTAATTGGATAGGCTATGGATATGGACTGAGTGAAGTTATGGCTTTCAGAATCATACCACAATAAAACTCACGCTATTGTATTCACTTAGAGCTCATTAACTGCACATTTCATCGACCATTTTTCACTTGACCAAGGGGAATCATGTCAAGGGTACTTTTATTTATCGCCAGACCCGCGTGTATGTCCACTGAACTTCCAGAGAATGTTTGGGGAACAAGGCGGAGCCCATTCATCTGGCGAGTGTCAAGTTAACGGCAATCAGAAACTAAGTTACAGGCTACCCCAAAACGTCACGTTTATAACCCATTCGTTACATCCAACTCTATCTAAATGGCAATTTCACACGTTGCCATGCCACTGGCTTATTTTAAACCATGAGCCGCGTTACACTGGCTGTAATTCAGCTTGATTGGAGTGCGCAGCGCGTGCCTGCCTGAAACATTTGATTTGGACATGGGCCTATTTGCGGGGTAATATGCATATTATAAGATTCAATTAGATATAGGCGTATAAAACACAGTGTAAAAAAGCCGTTGTGGTTATCAAATTATTCAATGCCCCCTGTCTGTCTGATATTGATCTCTGTGTGACTTGCTCATGTGGTGCTGCGCTAATATGTTTGACACGCCTCCTGTGCCTGTGTTACTTGAAGACGGGACTGGAAAACGTTGTCCGTGTCTGTCTTACCTGGCTCTGCTGTACAGCTGCCTTTACTGGTACCTGCAGCATCGCCTGAGTCTTTTCTGAAATATTTATAAAGAGATCCCCTCAGGCTTTCGGCTTCTTCCTCTCTTTTTCGCCTTTCTTTCTTTTTCAGCGCTCCTGACTTGTGCATGTTGAATCGACTCGCGCACTGACCACTAATGGAATGATGTCGTCTTTTTTCTTCTCCAAAGACCAAACCATTTTGGCATAGGGGTGATAGGGGGTTATTGGCCGTTTTTTCAAGGGCAATGAAGGCAAACAATCTAGGAGTCATTAATTGAATGCAAATAAAGCACTTTTCTTCTCTAAATCAACACATTTTGAAGTATACATACAATAATTAATCCCAACTTCATGGGGGTCCAGTTATGGGTCCCCCCCATAACAGGGCCAGTCCAGGGCCCGGGACAACGTACCCGTTTGTCCCCCCCTGTCGGCGTCGCTGTGTGTGTGTGGTTGTGTGGGTGTGTGTGGGTGGGAGGGTGGGTGTGTGGAGATAGGGATTTTCACATCTCACATCCTGAGGAGGAATTAATACTGTGTGTTTGTGTTTGTGTGTGTGTGTGTGTGTGTGTGTGTGTGTGTGTGTGTGTGTGTGTGTGTGGAAAGGTTCTTGTTGCTCAGTTGCTCTGTGTTTGGATGTGGAGTGTTTGGCAGAGAAAACCAGATTAGTTAACACTTTATAATAATGAACACATTAATAACCATTTATAATGAACTAATTATAAACAAATATTTATATATGTATTGAAATATTTATATATGTTTCTTAAAGATTAAGAAATGTTAACATTTCTTAAATAAGTTATACATCATATGTAAACCATTTGTCAATCATGAAATAATCATTAACAAACTATTAGTAAACTATTTTGTTGATAAATAATGAATTGCTTGAGTATTTATATGCTTGAGTACATATAAAGATCAGCAAAATGTGCCTCACCTGTTAGAAATCATTTTTAGATGTATGGGGAAATGATATACAACACATCTACAAAGCTTTCTGCAGCCCTTAATCTAAAGTGGAAAGAGTTTCCACTCTCACAAATGTTTCCCACAGTATTTATAGATCTCCCTTACCTTTTAGAAATGATGTGTAGATGTAAACAAGTCATTCCCAACCCTTTTTGCATCCTAGAGTGAAGACTTCTCACCACACACCATTGTGTAGCGGTGCATTTCCACTGTTCTATCTGTCACATAATTTTTTGGGCAAATCGTACACTAAAATATCAAAACAATATATTTTGATATATATAACACATTTTTAAACCATCTGTTGCTTAAATTTTTCATTTTCTCTAAAACTGTGTCTAATAACACTAAATCACTAAGGGCCTTATTTACTAACATTGCGACCGCAACTTTATCAGCGCCTTTGCCAAAGCGCAATTTAACGCACAGTGTTTTTCCGCATTTTCCGTGGTATTTATCTAACCAGATCCACGCTGGGCAATCAGTGCCTTACTCTGCCCTTTAGTGTTATTTAAAAGACGGGAGAAATCACCTGCATGTTACTGCCACCATGGAGATTGTAACAGCGAACATTAACCTTTTACAATGCAGGAATACACTGCCGCATCCGGCTTTTCTGGACACCAAACGTTCGCTCAATCACTGAACCTTATTCAATGTGAGCGCGGTTATATTGTTGTTCTGCTGTCAATGCGGGGTTGGGTATAGGTGTCATTATCCATGGCTGTTGGTGATACCCGCCATCACCTACAGCGAGATGTTTAAAAGAACATGATTATAAAGAATATACTTTTGGTGGCATTAATGCATAAACTGTCTAATATAACAATATAAATTAGAGATTAATAATTTCTACAAGGGACATGGGTTCACTACAATATATCCCCATTGAAACAAATACATTTACCAAGTAGCCAGGCCTCTCCAAAATCCCTGTTGCTCAATCTTGGATAGATAGCACTATTCCGGAAGATAAAACTGTCATGGACAGATCCAGGGTATTTGGCTACCACGTTAGTAATGGACATGTTGGCATCACATATGACCTGGACATTCATTGAATATGTGTGCTTTCTGTTTCGGTAAATGTGTTTGTGGATTGAAGGTGGGACTGTTTGGATGTGGGTGCAATCAATGGCTCCAATTACTTTCGGAAAGTTTGCAATTTGAAAAAAGTCCTGTTTGATGTCTCTAATTTCAGCTATGGCAGTGGGGAAATGTCTTGACCAGTGCGCCGTAGCAATGCGTCGAGTACCTGGGTGAACGCTGAGATATACCAACTGCTGATGCTATTACTGTTGGAAATGATCCGGATGCCAATATTTGCAATGTTGCCCGGAGTTTAACAACTGATGGAATGGAATGTGATCGCCGGGTGGAGGGTTCGATGTCGTCTCTGATCTGGTTCAGTAATTGTAGTATTGCGTGGCTGGTTAACCTGTACCGTCTAATGATTTCTGGTTCGCTTAACTGGAAAAGTGTTATTCGTGTTGAAAAAAGTCTTTCTGCGTTTTGTCTTTGTCTTTGTCTTCGCCTTGTTCTAATAACTGCTGCCATATCGACGTTTTGAGACTCAATCAAAATAGCGCTTACTGGTTAAGACGTGCTTTTATGAGGCGGAGAATTATCCCCACGTTTCCTTATACCCTCCCACCTGTTTGCGGCTCACACCCACAAAGCGTTAATATGAGCTTCTACTCAAATGCGCCTCCTTTGTAAATACCGTTTTATGTTTAAACCCGCTATTTACGCCTGAAAGGGGCGTAATCCTGTTAGTAAATCAGGCCCTAAATAAGGCTTTCACAGTCCAATTAGTCACTATTGAACATTCATTACACAACCTCAACTGTCACATTCTCATATCTGTGGGGAGAAGCTTTCCATTTCCAGATTATCACCCACAGATTGGAGAACAGTTAAGTGGGTATACAGTGTGCTCGTAGGGTTACTATTGAGAGGGTAAGTAGAGTAGGAACAGAAAACGATGTCGATGGTGGCATTGCAGGAACATTTTAGCACAGAGAATAGGTATGACAGAATGGTGGAATAAGTGTATGACAGTATGGTGGAAAAAGTGTATGACAGTATTGTAGAATAAGTATATGACAGTATGGTGGAATAAGTGTATGACAGTATGGTAGAATAAGTATATGACAGTATGGTGGAATAGGTGTATGACAGTAAGGTAGAATAAGTGTATGACAGTATGGTAGAATAAGTATATGACAGTATGGTGGAATAGGTGTATGACAGTAAGGTAGAATAAGTATGATAGTATGGTAGAATAAGTATGACAGAATGGTAGAATAAGTGTATGACAATATGGTGGAATAAGTGTATGACAGTATGGTGGGGTGACTATCAGTGTGTCTCAATGTTACACTTTGCACAGGACACTGTAATACAGTCTGACATCTACAGTGCACTCCCCGTCGCTCAGTGGTGCTTTATCAAAAAGAACACTTACGTTAAGCACCTGGTGGAAGTGACGGACGCAAATCTGCTCGCGATTCCCGCGAAAACTAAGTAGCCAGCTTTCTAGCATAACTGCCATGCAATTCTAATGGTAATGCTACCTAGCTTGGTATGCTAACTGTCGGTAGCCTATACATCGTGAAATCAACCAAAATACTCATGTCACTGGCTTTAATTTGATAATGGCATGTTAGTAGTACATTTAATATCAGTACAGTTGTTTAACACTGTCCAATGACTGACATAGCCATCTGTCGTTGAACTGGCCCATTGTAACGAGCGCCTGAAGCAAGCCACATGCCCCCGCTCGCCAAGCGAAGTAACCCGATTTAGATGCACCTTCGTCGGACTAGCCTCAGGCGCTGGGTGGGGGAATAGCCCGATAGCTTAGCATAACTGCCATGCAATTCTAATGGTAATGCTACCTAGCTTGGTATGCTAACTGTCGGTAGCCTTTACATCGTGAAATCCACCAAAATACTCAGGTCACTGGCTTTAATTTGATAATGGCATTTTAGTAGTACATTTAATATCAGTACAGTTGTTTAATTACTGCTGATATTTACATGTACGGTCTGTAGCCTGGTGATCTACAGCCTCAGCCACCGTAGCCACCTTAACCATCATGTCCGCCATTGTTTTCGTTATAAAATGAAAAGCTAGCTTTGGCTCCTCCTGTTCCGTACGTAGCCAAGATGGTGGCCGTTGGGTCGAGTAGTGAGCATGAAATCACACCACTTATTTTGACCGTTTTGGGGGCATCATCCGGGCACTTTCAGTGCTCTGGATTCTGCTGATTTTGTCAGTGGCGCCTTAAGCACTGAAAGTCGGGGCTTGAAGGGCTCAAGGGGTCGAATTGGGACACAGTCTATGTGTATGCCAAGGGTTTCTACAAGTAGATCTGGTGGAGAGACTACAGCAGCATCCAACAGCGAAGGGACGAGTTAAGAAAGAAACAAATATATATTCATGATTGACTAATGGTTTACAAAATGTTTGCAGTAATTTTCCACACTGTCAAGTACTTTGAGTATGTGAGAACGTGCTATTCAAATCAAAAATATTATTATTATTATTATCCTAATATTCATTATTATAAAGTGTTACCCAAGATTTTACTGAATCACATAATGTTGTAATTGTTGTGGTATTTTGTATATTTGTCTTGTCTGTTAAGAATATTTGTACCAAAAACACTTATTTTAACCGTCTTTATTGAGAATCCCAAAACATATTTTGTGATGTGTTCCTTCTAGATTTTTAAATTAAATGAGTTTATATATGAGTTTGTTTGTTTTGTATACTGTGAAATGCTTAGATAACAGCCCTGCTCGTGTTACCTTTAGCCTTGTATAGACATATCATATATTATCTTATACAACACTGTTGTATCAGTCATACATTTACAGATTATTTTACATTTTTGCATTTTGATGACTCCACAGTTATGCATGCCTTAGTTATATTTCAGTTTGGATGAGGGACATTATCTTGGTATTCAGTATAATTCCTCTACTTGTGACCCTACACTGGCTTCCTGTAGCTACTAAATGAAATGTATCACAGCCACTGGATCAACACCCACCTATTTCAATTCTATCATTCAGGTTTATTACCTCTCTCCACCACTTCACTCCTCTGTTGAGCGAAGGTTATCCTTGCTTTCTTCTTTAAGTCATGAAACCTTTGTGGTGGGATGATTTCCCTAGTGCTGTCCATCCCAGAGAGAGCCTTGGTACATTCAAGAAGCCCCTAAAACTTTTTTTTAAACAGTATTTGTGTAACTAGTTTATTTGTTACAGCCATAGTTTTTAAATATAATCATACTTTTTGGTTATTTATTATTATTTTTATTATTTGTATTCCTAGTATTCTTCTTATTGTTATTTTTATTGGTATTACTACAGTTATAGTTGTTTTTATTTTATTTTGACATTTGATAATTTTGTGGGACAAAATGCCTGCCCAATACTTAAACTATAGCTATAACTATATCAACGTAACCATGGAATGATGTTCTTAACCCATCTGAGTGTGACCCAAGTTTGTGCAGCTGAAATGTATAATAAAACACAGCGAATATTACATGTATTTAGTTTATGTGAGTGCACATGGGAATGCCTGTGTATGTGAATATGTGTGCTTGTTTGAGAGCGCTATCTCTGACAGATGTGAATGCCTGTGTATGTGAATATGTCGGCTTGTTTGAGAGAGATGTGAATAATAATAATAATACATTTTATTTATAGGGCGCCTTTCAAGAAACCCAAGGGTGCCTACCTGTGTATGTGAATATGTGTGCTTGTTTGAGAGAGATGTGAATGCCTGTGTATGTGAATATGTGTGCTTGTTTGAGAGAGATGTGAATGCCTGTGTATGTGAATATGTGTGCTTGTTTGAGAGAGATGTGAATGCCTGTTTATGTGAATATGTGTGCTTGTTTGAGAGAGATGTGAATGCCTGTGTATGTGAATGTGTGCTTGTTTGAGAGAGATGTGAATGCCTGTGTATGTGAATATGTGTGCTTGTTTGAGAGAGATGTGAATGCCTGTGTATGTGAATATGTGTGCTTGTTTGAGAGAGATGTGAATGCCTGTGTATGTGAATATGTGTGCTTGTTTGAGAGAGAGAGATGTGAATGCCTGTGTATGTGAATATGTTGGCTTGTTTGAGAGCGCTATATCGAAGAGACTGTAACTCAGTGATTCAGTCAGGGTTGGTGTCCAGTATGACAAAAAGGTTCCATTCTGTGTCTTTGTGTAAAACTATATGTGGTTCGTCTATATGTCTGAGTGTGTGGTGAGGGCAGTTGCGTTTCTTTCCATTATTCTGCCCTAGGCAAGATCTTCCTCTCCATTTTCCAAGTTTTCATCTCATATGAACAAAAGAAAAGTATCATTAGATTTACTCAGCATCTCCTTTTATACTATTTTTGATGGTTCTTGACCTCTAGTATTTTTGATGGTTCTTGACCTCTACTATTTGTCATGGTTCTTTTTTTGAACACTTTCTTCATCATTTGAGTCCAAATCCAAACTCCCTATGCACCCCATAAATGTATAGATGTGATATAGCATCTCAAATGAGCCTGCTTTCCAAAAATTATACTGGATGACCAACAACATTGATGCTGTATCTCCATTAATAGTATGGCTATGAGTAGTAGCTGCTAGGTAGCTTAGCACTTGAACTCTATGTAGTTCTAACTTATCTAGTTTGCTAGCTTAGGGCGCTTGACTTCAAATAGCTGAAACCAGAGACAGACAGATGGTTGTCCAAAATGTCCACAAATAACATACATCTATACTTTTGTGTCCTTTCTCCTCTTTCCTCTTCATTTCTTAACTGCGCCTGTGGTTGCTTTGATCTTTTCATTTGGACTGCCTAGCTGATGACTTCAAAAGATTAACTGTCTGTGCAGATACAGAAAAACTCGCCCTCTGTCTACACCTGGCCTCTACCCCACCGTCTCTCGTCATCTAACTCTTAACTGATAAATAAGTGTAATGCGTGTGTTATTCGTTTAAGTTTTATAATAATTAAAAGTACATATCGAAATGCCCCCAAATTATGTCTTTTAAAGGGCTGCGAGACTGCCTAAGTTGCCTTAGCCTAGAAATGCCCCTGGGTGAGTGTGTGGATGTGTGTTTGATGCCCCTGGGTGAGTGTGTGGATGTGTGTTTGATGCCCTTGGGTGAGTGTGTGGATGTGTGTTTTATACCCCTGGGTGAGTGTGTGGGTGTGTGTTTGATGCCCCTGGCCTGGGTGAGTATGTGGATGTGTGTTCTATGCCCCTGTGTGTGAATGTGTGTTTTATACCCCTAGGTGAGTGTGTGGGTGTGTGTTTGATGCCCCTGGCCTGGGTGAGTGTGTGGATGTGTGTTTGATGCCCCTGAGTGAGTGTGTGGATGTGTGTTTGATGCCCCTGGGTGAGTTGGTGGATGTGTGTTTGATGCCCATTGGTGAGGGTGTGTTTGATGCCCCTGGCCTGGGTGAGTGTGGGGATGTGTGTTTGATGCCCCTGGCCTGGGTGAGTGTGGGGATGTGTGTTTGATGCCCCTGGGTGAGTGTGTGGATGTGTGTTTGATGCCCCTGGCCTGGGTGAGTGTGGGGATGTGTGTTTGATGCCCCTGGCCTGGGTGAGTGTGGGGATGTGTGTTTGATGCCCCTGGCCTGGGTGAGTGTGGGGATGTGTGTTTGATGCCCCTGGGTGAGTGTGTGGATGTGTGTTTGATGACCCTGGGTGAGTGTGTGGATGTGTGTTTGATGCCCCTGGGTGAGTGTGTGGATGTGTGTTTGATGCCCCTGGCCTGGGTGAGTGTGGGGATGTGTGTTTGATGCCCCTGGCCTGGGTGAGTGTGGGGATGTGTGTTTGATGCCCCTGGGTGAGTGTGTGGATGTGTGTTTGATGCCCCTGGGTGAGTGTGTGGATGTGTGTTTGATGCCCCTGGGTGAGTGTGTGGATGTGTGTTTGATGCCCCTGGCCTGGGTGAGTGTGGGGATGTGTGTTTGATGCACCTGGGTGTTTGAGAGAGAGAGATGTGTGGATGTGGGTTTGATGCCCCTGGCCTGGGTGAGTGTGTGGGTGTGTGTTTTATGTGAGACTAATTGTATGTCCTTGACTTCCAGAGGTCAGAGATTAAGCAGGAGGAAGGGGAGGTCTTCAGGGAACACTTTGACTACCCTGGACACAGGAAGACTAAAATCATCATAACCAACAGGTATGCCCACCCTGAAAAGAGATACCATTTGTCAGCTTCATTCTTAGTGACTTCAAATTAATTTAGCTTTCTGTATTCCAATCTGTAAACATTATTTGATATGTCAAAAATAGTTGTAATGCAAATTTGAATGTAAACAGTAATTCTGTGTTTGTTGTGTGGCAGGCGGGTGATGTGTGTGAAGCAGATCGAGTTTGTTGGTCACTTCAGCAAAGACTGGGAGTATTTCCATCACCATTTCTCTCAGCCACCCAGTGTGGAGGGGACACACCTCAAGCTCTACTCTAAGGTAGGAAGTATGCATGTGTTTCCAACAAAAGGTTTGGTCCTGTTTTTAGACAGTGGACAGATAAATACACATGATTAATGCATAGCGCAAAACTATACAATTGTCTCAAATGCTCTACAAAGCCCAGGGCCTAACTACTAAATAGAGATCATACTAGAGACAGATGCTTGTTTGTTTTATGTCTGTACATGAATGTGTCTGTGATATGCTGTCTGTCTGAAGGAGCAGAATAAATTGAGGATCTCTAAGAAAGACAGCGAGGAAGTGAGGGTTGTGCCCATGAAACATGCTGAGCTTGCTGAGGTAAAACTAATACACAGTCAACTTGAACAGTTTCACTTATTTTTTTAATTTAAAATAGTAAACATCTTGATAATGTTTCATCCATTATACTCTATTACACATAGATTTAGATGTTTTATTTCTCTTTTCTTAGAAATTGCGTGATGCCATAGCGAGCGCCCAGGTGACTCAGCACCAACAGCAGATGACACGGCAGCAGTCTCAACGTCTCCACAAGCCTGGAACAGTTGCTTAATATTTTACACATCTTCTAAATATTGACTCTCTGACACAGTCAGAAAATATTTAAATGAAAAGGTTGCTATCTGTGTATTCATTTTGCTATCTGTGTATTCATTTTTCTTTCAAAACAATGATTTGCTACCAGATGAATTTGCTATCAGCTATTCCATTTTGAACATAAATAAAATGATTGATTAAAATCTATTTAATTGTAGAATATTTTTTCATGTATTAATTATATATATATAGAGATCTATAGATATATATATTTTGCTGAAGAGAATTTATACAATCACCTCTACAAAGACTGTAAATCAACAGCCTCCATCGGGAGGGACACTGAAGGTGTCAGAGCCTGCCTGCAAAGACATTTGCTGGAGAAGAAGATCCCATCATTGATAACCCCAACATCTCATAAAGACATTTACAACCAATGCACAGACACATTTAGGATCCTCAAATAACATGCAGGACTTAATAGCATACTGTTTTTAGCATGTACAGTAGGCTGCATTTGACATTTGGAAAATCTAAATATGTCCAACAATTCTATCCTGTATCATTTTATATTTCATTGTTGTACCGTTTAGGTGTACAGTGTTTTCCTTTAAATATTCAGCTGAATATCTCCACAGAAAATTAGGCAATTGTAATTTTTGGTCCACATATTATTAATACAGCTCAGTAAATATGTAGATGGCTAGTATGCACTCTTGCTATACAGCCCTACAATTTTGCCCAGTAACTATGCTGTGAAATTGAGAACATTGAGAACAAGTTTTTAAACTGGCCAGCCAAATTGATTCCATGTAGTTAATGATAATCATTAATGTGTACGTATTCATGAAGTAATATTTTATGATTTTGTTGATCTGACCTTTGAGCCTAATTATGAAATTATTGCACTCACTACTCTGCCTAAAGTGCAGGGACTACAATGTTGCTTTTTACTTTTATTTTTATTTCTCATTTGGTGTGGTATTTTCAAAATAAAAAATATTGTTTGCACTCATTGTTTAAGAATGTTAGTTATTATCTATTAACACCTATTAATTAAGAAATTGGAATGAAATGTCACTATAATTTTGAAGAATAATGTCATATTTTAGACTTTAGAATTTAAGATTTTTTTTTACAATACTTTTATTTTGCTAACCAACATGACCTACCAGCACTATATCATTTAAACTGCTGTATCATCATCTTTATTTTTGTCATGCATCTGTTCACAAGAATGTTACAGAACATTACAAAATACATGCAGAACATATTTTACACAACAAAGATGAAATGCAAGGATACACTGAATAACAACATTTTGCTGCAACTCTTTGTGTTCCTCCCACTTTTTGCAGTTAGAACTTTCTGGAGTGCCTGGTGTTCACATGCAGCTAATGCATGTGACGCTAATGCTCAAACTGCTCTTTTTCCAATTTTGCGAAGCTGCAGTTGTTTATTTATTACAGTGCTTGAAATGCCCTGTATTGTTATTCCTAGGCTTCTTATTCTTCATCTTATTACAGTGCATGAAATGCCCTTTATTGTTATTCCTAGGCTTCTTATTACAGTGCATGAAATGCCCTGTATTGTTATTCCTTCGTTTCTTATTCTTATTCCGCTTACCTTTTGAAACTTCGTTCAAACTTTGTCGCGTAGGTCTTGTAAGGGACACTTATGCTATGTATTTTTCACTTTTCTAAACTTTATACTTTTTAAGATATTAAAGAAAAACGAATTAAAATTTTCCCATTGACTTACAGTGGGCCATTATGATAGGGTAATTAAACTGGCTTGCACCTGTGCTTCACTGACACCTGCGCCAAGGTTCCAAGGCTCCTCTTCTCTCTTTCCCTCTCCATTCAACTGTATAACTAGGAATGAACCTTCCATACTCTACTTTTTTCTCTCTCTATCTTTCTCTCTATCCCTCTCAATCCACTTTCTCTCACACTCCATCTCTCTGCTTCACTCCATCTTCTTTCAATATTTTCCCTATTCACTCCCTCTTAACTGTCTTTATCCAGAGCCACTCTTGTTTACTCTTCTTTCCTTTCTTCTTTATTTTTTCCACTCTTCTTTTCTTTCTTCTTTCCTTCTTCCATTCTTCTTTCCTTCTTCCACTTTTCTTTCCTTCTTTCACTCTGCTTTCCTTTCTTCTGTCCTTCTTTCACTCTTCTTTCTTTTCTTCTTTCCTTCTCCCACTCTTCTTTCCTTCTATCACTCTTCTTTCTTTTCTTTTTCCTTCTTCTACTCTTCTTTCCTTCTTCCACTCTTCTTTCCTTCTTCCACTCTTTTATCCTTTAATATTTCCTTCTTCTTTCCATTCTTTTTCCACTCTCCTTTCTTTTCTTCTTTCCTTTCTTCTTTCACTCTTCTTTCTTTCCTTCTTCCAGTTTTCTTTTACTCTTCTTTCCTTTCTTCTTACACTCTTCTTTCTTTCCTTTTTCCAATCTTCTTCCCTTTCTTCACTCATCTTTCTTTCCTTCTTTCCTTCTTCCACTCTTCTTTCTTTTATTCGTTCACTTTTCTTTCCTTCTTCCACTCTTCTTTCCTTCTTCCACTCTTCTTTCCTTTCTTCTTTCCTTCTTTTACACTTCTTTCCTTCTTTCACTCTTCTTTCTTTTCTTCTTCCTTTCTTTACCTTTGCATTTCATGCACTAGTATTTCCTTCAGGAAATGCATTTTCTAGTTCTGATTCCGCGTAACTTTTTCTGCGATTAATTCAGCTCGAACTGCTTAACTTAGAAACTTCGTTCAAACTTTGCTGCGTAGGTCTTGTAAAGGACACTTATGCTATGTATGTTTCACTTTTCTAAACTTTATAGTTTTATAAGATATTAAAGAAAAACGAATATAAATTTCTCCCATTGACTTACATTGGGCCATTATGACATCATAATTGGGTCTTAAAACTGGCTTGCACCTGTGCTTTCACTGACACCTGCGCCAAATCCAAGGGAACCTCTTCTCTCTGTCCCTCTCAATTTAACTGTAACTAGGAACCTTAAGACACCTTCCATTCTCCACTTTTTTTCCTCTCCATCTCTCCATCTTTTTCTCTATCCCTCTCAGTCTTCTATATCTCACACTCAATCTCTCTTCTTCACTCCATTTTTATCTCCTTTTTCAATATTTTCACTCTCTCTTTATCTCTTTATCCATAGCCACTCTTGTTCACTCTTATTTCCTTCTTCCACTCTTCTTTCCTTTCTTCTTTCCTTCTTCCATTTTTCTTTCCTTCTTCCACTCTTCTTTCCTTCTTCCACTTTTCTTTCCGTTCTTCACTCTTCTTTCCTTCTTCCACTCTTCTTTCCTTTCTTCTTTCCTTCTTTCACTCTTCTTTATTTTCTTTGTTCCTTCTTCCACTCTTCTTTCCTTCTATCACTCTTCTTTCCTTTCTTCTTTCATTATTTCACTCTTCTTTCTTTTCTTCTTTCCTTCTTCCACTCTTCTTTCCTTTTCTTCACTCTTCTTCCACTCTTCTTTCCTTCTTTCAGTCTTCTTTCCTTTCTTCTTTATTTCTTTCACTCTTCTTTCTTTTCTTCTTTCCTTCTTCCACTCTTCTCTCCTTTCTTCACTCTTCTTTCCATTCTTCTTTCCTTCTTCCACTCTTCTTTCCTTTCTTATTTCCTACTTTCACTCTTCTTTCTTTTCTTCTTCCTTTCTTTACTTTTGCATTTCATGCACTGGTATTTCTAGTTTTTATTCTTTGTACCGAACTTCTAAGCTTAATTCAGCTCGAACCGCTTAACTTAGAAACTTCGTTCAAAATTTTATCTCTCTGTTTCACTCTTTTTTCTCTCCTTCTTTCAATATAATCCCTCTTCACTCTCTATTTACTGGCTTTATCCAGAGCCACTCTTGTTCACTCTTCTTTCCTTCTTCCACTTTTCTTTCCTTTCTTCTTTCCTTCTTCTACTCTTCTTTCCTTCTTCTACTGTTCTTTTCTTCTTTACTCTTCTTTCTTTTCTTCTTTCATTCTTCTTTCTATTCTTCTTTCCTTCTTCAACTTTTCTTTCCTTTCTTCTTTCCTTCTTTCACTCTTCTTTCTTTCCTTCTTCCCCTCTTCTTTCCTTCTTCAACACTGCTTTCCTTCTTTGTCTTCTTTCTTTTCTTCTTCCACTCTTCTTTCCTTCTTCCACTCTTCTTTCATTCTTTCACTCTTCTTGCCTTTCTTCTTCCCTTCTTCCACTCTTCTTTCCTTCTTCCACTTTCCTTTCCTTCTTTTACTCTTCTTTCCTTTCTTTTTTCCTTCTTTCACTCTTCTTTCTTTTCTTCTTTCCTTCTTCCACTCTTCTTCCCTTCTTCCACTCTTCTTTCCTCCTTTTACTCTCCTTTTCTTTCTTCTTTCCTTCTTTCCCTATTCTATTCTTCCTTTCTTAACTTTTGCATTTCATGCACTGGTATTTCCTTCAGGAAATGCATTTTCTAGTTCTTCTTTATTATTATTATTTATATTATACTGCTTTTCGGTCCATACTTTCTGGTCTTTCAGCTGCACAGTGACATTATATTAGATTCAACTTTATTGGCACTGCAGAGCACAGGTTGTAAGAAATGAATGAAGTTTCTTTGTTTCTGGTGCAGTGCAGTAATGAAGCATGAGGAACATACTCCGGATTCAGCGATGTAGGTCTGAACCACAAGCATCTCCAATTCTAGCCATATATACTGTTTTAAGACACCTCCTAGGGATGTAAATGAGCTAGGCTTGTAATGCAAAGGCCTGGCAACCTTTTGTTGTTCTGTATGATTATCAGGTTTCTCTGACCTGCTGCCTTCAATGGTTCTCAATTCCCATACTATAATGAATTGCAGTCACACACACCTTAGTTTGCTTCCTGACCTCAGGTGTCTGAGCAATCCAGTGCGGGGACCTTTCCTTTATCAGTATTATGTCCAGAAGTGCAGGCAACAGTAATTCCTACTGCATAAGTAAATGCTATATCTTACAGGATGTCCAGGCTGTCAATCAGTGTCAAATACCAAGGTAGCATGTGACACAGACAGTTTGTGTTTTTGTCATCATTTGTTGACCTTAATGAAATATCATTACTAATCTCAACATGTATAATATTCGTCTAAATCATAAGAAAGTTTATACTTTTACTTTTGGTACTTAAATCTGCTATAATCTACACAGAAAAGAAACCCTCAATACTTTGAATAAAGACTTTTGAATTTGGTAAATGTTTATATATCTGTTTTGCAGGTTAACTGTTGGGTGGGGTAGTGTTTAGTGATAATGCACTGGAAGCACCCGTATACCCCCCTGAAGTGCGGCTATTTTACATAACTAACTTGCTCCCAGTGCATTATCCCACTTACAGTGCCACTTGAAAGTATGTGAACCCCTCGAGCACTTACAAGTTTTCTATTGTTTTACCATGATTTTTCATTTCTTTCATCACCAATTTTCCATAGATGAAATGTCAGGTTGATGTTTATCATTTGCATGTGTTTAGAGGGAATTGTTTATCACAGCTAACTTGCCAAAGTAATGAATTCATATGCTGTAAATTATGTTTAATGCAAACTTATGTTATTAGAAATCATAACTTACAGTACAGAACTATTGTTTTATCTTTTGTTGACCTTAATGAAATATCATTACTAATCTCAACATGTATAATATTCGTCTAAATCATAAGAAAGTTTATACTTTTACTTTTGGTACTTAAATCTGCTACAATCTACACAGAAAAGAGCATAAGCACATGTACAAAACAAACTGTAGGAGGCACATTAGTTACACACCAACTTTCAAAACTACATCTTCTCAAGTGCAATTTATTGGCACCCAAAACATCCCACTTAAAAGCATCTTGTGCGTGAACCGACATGCGAACGTTACAGTAAACTTACCTCATTAATTCGCCACCAGGCTGACATGCTGTGCCTACCGAATACGCTAACAAGCTAAGTTGCCTGTTGAATGTTCTCGTTCAGATGACTTGCTAATGTTATAACCAAAGTAGTTCAATCTAACTGTCGTTACCGTGTTCACATCCACCGCGACTACAATTGTTGGCCAATTCGTTATCTTTCTAAGGGCC
Source organism: Sprattus sprattus (assembly GCF_963457725.1). Taxonomy (NCBI): domain Eukaryota; kingdom Metazoa; phylum Chordata; class Actinopteri; order Clupeiformes; family Clupeidae; genus Sprattus; species Sprattus sprattus. The sequence continues at coordinate 1,883,742 of NC_137927.1, read as the reverse complement.
TCATTTATAAAACGTACTTATGCACAGAATTGATCTTAGACTGTGCGTGCGATCAAATCCACGTCTAAGTACAGATTTATAAAAACCGTCTTAGACGTAGAAAAGGACGTATCTCTACGTCTAGTTTTAGTTTGTGTAAGTACATTTCCTTGTGGCAATACTGGAGTACTGCAGGAATTTAGAACTCAAAGCGCCGACACGCAGTTTCATCAACGTCAGCACCACCGTCACCATTAGGGCTAATGTTTCGCTCAATAAAATCAATTAAACTATTAGAACAATTCACACATGAATGAGATTCACATCTAATAGGTATTCCGTTTTAATTTCACAAGTGTAAAACATTTCGCTCAATTTATAGCCTATAGAAAGTCTAATAGTGGCTTAGTTTTCATTAGGAGATATGGCTGCATTGGCGTTGTTAGAGGATATTGCCAACTGCGCAATAAGAAGAGAAAGGGTTTCTTCGTGATCGCGCAGACTTTTTGACACAAGATGATGTATGGCTGATAAGCAGGTACCGCTTGCCGAGAGCGTTGTGCCCAAATGGCCTCTCGTCTACAGAGGCGCACCAGATGCAACCAGGCCATACACGTTCAGGTTTTGGCTGTTGGATTCCTGGCTACAGGAACGTTCCGAGGAGAAATTGGAGACCAGTCGAGCAATCCCCGTCATCATTAAGCAGAATTTAGCCTGATGTTCTTTGCAGTATTATCCCTCTATATGCCCGCATCCCCGTCATCATTGAGCAGAATGTAGCCCGATGTTCTTTGCAGTAGCCTATTATCCCTCATATGCCCGCATCAATTAGAATTCCATACAGTGCCCAGGAACAGCAAATTGTGTAAGAGTATTTCCTGCGTAAAACAGGGTTGCCAGTGTATTCTCATCCAGATTGTGCACACTCAAACAGCCAAGGAAGCCCAATACAGCACATGCCCGTGCGCGGTCGGTAGTGGAGCGCACCAAAGCCATGGTGCTGCTGCAGAGATGCGGCTACTGGTCTACTACATTTCACATACTTTGCTTTTGCCATTACGCCACCAGACAGGCTTTCTAACGATGCATCTGCTGTTCCATCAGCAGAACGTCGATGTCCGCCTCACTTTAATTCTTCCGTTTACATTTTTCTTTCTTGCTTGCCACTGTCACAGAGAGTTTGTGCATTGAGGATGCGCTCTGTTTGTGCATCGAAAATATGCTGATTAGATTAAATAGGGGCGTTTTGAGGGCGGAGATTCAGTTGCGCACAATTTCACGACCATTTGTGATTTATAACAGAAGGATTGGCGTACACGTGTTTTTTGTGTGTACGTCTGTTTACTGTGGATCTCACTTACGCTCATTTCAGGAAATGTCTTAGACAAAATGTAGGATGGTTTTTACGAAACGTTTTATAAATGAGGCCCTAAGAATCCTAGCTACGGTACTGTGAAATATGACTGTGCAACACAGAGAGCAGCGACTAGCTAGCCGGTTAGTGTTTAAGGTTTGATTTTTAGGTTTGCTATTTAAACGTGCCAGGTATCAATTCAGGAGGCACCAAAGGCAGACTGAGACTCATTGTGGGACGTTAACGTGAGTAATGTTTTGGGTCACTGTTGTCCCAAATGTACTGTAATTATTGCAATTACATTTATTAAAAAAAATATATATATTAAAAAAAAAAAAAACTTTGGTTGCTTGGTGCCCCTGGAGACTTGGTGCCCCTGGGCAGTTGCCCAGTTGCCCATATGGTTAATCCGGCCATGGGCCTCATTTATAAAACGTACTTACGCACAGAATTGATCTTAGACTGTGCGTGCGATCAAATCCACGTCTAAGTACAGATTTATAAAAACCATCCTAGACGTAGAAAAGAACATATCTCTACGTCTGGTTTCAGTTTGTGTAAGCACATTTCCTTGTGGCAATACTGGAGTACTGCAGGAATTCAGGACTCTCCGAGCACGACAGCCGACACGCAGTTTCATCATCATCATCGTCAGCACCACCGTCACCATTTGGGCTAATGCTGAAAGGCCAAATTAATGTTTCGCTCAATAAAATCAAATAAACTATTAGAATAATTCACACATGAATGACATTCACGTCTTATAGGTATTCCGTTTTAATTTCACAAGTGTAAAACATTTCGCTCAAACTTATAGCCTATACAAAGTCTAATAGTGGCCTAGTTTTCAGTAGGAGATATGGCTGCATTGGCGTTGTTAGAGGATATTGCCAACTGCGCAATAAGGCGAGAGAGGGGTTTTTTTGTGATCGTGCAGACTTTTTGACACAGGATGATGTATGTCTGATAAGCAGGTACCGCTTGCCGAGAGCGTTGTGCCCAAATGGCCTCTCGTCTACAGGCGCACCAGATGCAACCAGGCCATACACGTTAAGGTTTTGTCCGTTCTTGGATTCCTGGCTACAGGAACGTTCCGATGAGAAATTGGAGACCAGTCGAGCAATCCCTGTCATCATTAAGCAGAATTTTTTCGCAGTAGGCTACTATCCCTCTATATGCCCGCAATTTATTAGATTTCCATACAATGCCCAGCAAAATGTAAAAAAAGAGGCTCTCCGGCGTAAAACAGGGTTCCCAATGTATTCTCATCCAGATTTCGCACACTCAGACAGCCTAGGAAGCCCACTTCAATACAGCTCAGCACAGGTCGGTAGTGGAGCGCACCAAAGCCTGATGCGGCTTCTGGTGCTGTTCGTGCCGCAGGTGCTGGTGCTTCGGAGACGTGTCTACTACATGTCAAATACTTTGCTTTTGCCATTACGCCACCAGACAGGCTTTCTAACGATGTTTTGGCCCGCATCTGCTCTTCCATCAGCAGAACGTCGATGTCAGCCTCACTTTAATTCTTCTGTTTACATGTTTCTTTCTTGCTTGCCACTGTCATAGAGAGTTTGTGCATTGAGGATGCGCTCTGTATGTGCATTGATAATATGCTGATTAAGATTAAATAGGGGGCGTTTTGAGGGCGGAGATTCAGTTGCGCACAGTTCAACGATCATTTGTGATTTATAACAGAAGGATTGGCGTACACGTGTTTTTTGTGTGTACGTTCGTTTTCTGTGGATCTCACTTACGCTCATTTCAGAAAATGTAGGATGGTTTCTACACAACCTTTTATGAGGCCCCATGACTGTTATGCTAATGCCAGCATATAGGCCCAGAGTGAAAGTGGAAAAAGGAAAGAGATTACAGTGTGGCCGGATGGATCAAGGTGTGCTCTTCAGGACTGTCTTGCGACAACAGACTGGGGCATGTTCAAGCAAGCAGCTACACACAACAACCACATAGACAATGAGGAGCTTAAAGACTCTGTTTCTCCTACATCCGTAACTGCACTGATGATGTGACCCACACAAAGACCATCATCACTAGGGCTAACCGTGGCATTTATTGCCAGTCGCTATTTCTTGGCTGACTGGAGATGTCCATCGGCTGCTGAGGGCCAGAGACAAAGCCTTCAGAGCCGGGGATAGAATTGGCCTGAGAACAGCGAGGGCCAGCCTGTCCCGTGGCATCAGAAGAGCAAAACAGGACTACTCAAAAAAGATAACCAGCCACTTCAAGGACAGCAGAGACACGCGCAGCCTGTGGCAGGGCATCCAGACCATAACGGATTATAAGCCTGCATCACAGACCTGCGACGACAGCATCTCTCTGCTCAACGACCTCAACAGCTTCTTTGCACGGTTTGAAGCAACAAATAACACAAACCCACAAAAAACGACCCCCCCCCCCCCCCCCCCCCCCACGACCAGCCTCTGTGCCTGTCTGCCTAAAGTGTAAAGAGGGCACTCTCCACCATCAAGCAACAGGCCCAGACAACATTCCAGGCCGTTTACTGAGGGACTGCGCAGAGAAGCTTAAGGATATCTTCTCGGATATCTTCAACACTTCTCTGAGTCAAGCTGCTGTTTCATCACATTTCAAGACCTCCATCATCATACCTGTGCCAAAGAAACCGGCTCCATCCTGCTTCAATGACTATCGCCCAGTGGCACTGACCCCCATCATAATGAAGTGCTTTAACTGCTAGTCATGTCTCACATCAAGTCCACCCTGGACCCCTTTCAGTTCGCATACCGGGCCAAACGTTCCACAGAGGACGCAATCTGCTCTGCTCTCCACCCAGCCCTCACCCACCTAGAAAAAGCAGGCTCACATGTGAGAATGCTTTTCATAGACTGTAGTTCAGCTTTTAATACAATAATCCCACATCAACTCATCTGTAAACTGGACCAGCTGGGGATCAACACCTCTCTTTGCAATTGGATTCTAGACTTCCTTAGTGAGAGGCCACAAGCAGTACGAGTCGGCAAAATCACCTCGAGCAGCATCACACTGAGCACAGGGGCCCCACAAGGCTGTGTGCTCAGTCCCCTGCTCTTCACCCTGCTGACTTACGGCTGCACACCAACCTACAGTACCAATCACATGGTGAAGCTTGCGGATGACACAACTCTGGTGGGTCTCATCACCAAGAACGACGAGACCCACTACAGGAAGGAGGTTAACCACCTTTGACCACGTGGTGCCGAGACAACAACCTCTTGTTGAATGTCATCAAGACAAAGGAGATTGTGGTTGACTTCAGGAAAAGCCACACTGAACACCCACCACTGACCATCGATGGCGCTGCTGTGGAGCGAGTGAGCAGCACCAAATTCCTGGGGGTGCACATCAGTGAGGACCTCTCCCGGGCCACCAACTCTGCATCACTGGCGAAGAAAGGCCAGCGGCACCTCTACTTTCTCCGCAAGCTCAAGAGAACAAAAGCTCCCATTCCCATCCTGAGCACTTTCTACCGGGGCACCATTGAAAGCATCCTGTCCAGCTGCATCACTGTGCAGCACTGCAACCCATAGTGCACACAGCTGGTAAGATCATTGGTGCCTCACTCCCTTCCTTGCAACACATTTACACCACCCGGCTCACACGAAAAGCCACCTCGATTGCGAGTGACACCAGCCACCCCGCACACAGTCTGTTCAGCCTCCTACCCTCTGGAAGGAGCCTCCGTTGCCGCACCACCAGACTCAGAAATGGCTTCATACACCAAGCGGTCAGGCAGCTAAATTCTCTCCCCTCACTCCCCCCAGCCATATCCTCCAGTCTGACAGAAAGCTGAACCCCCTAACCCCCCACCCAAAAAAATCACTCAGGAGTCTGCACTTTTAGCACTTGTTGACGTTTAAGATTGTATTACTTATTCACAGTGGTGGAATGTAACAAAGTATTTTTACTCCGTTACTGTACTTCGTTACATTTTTACGTATCTGTACTTTACTTAAGTAAAAATAATACTGCATACTTTTTACTTTTACTTCGTTACATTTTGCAGCTATTATCTATACTTTTACTCCGCTACATTTCTACAATATGTGTCGTTATTCGTTACATTTTATGAACACAGTTTAGCCAAACTGTTGCCTTCAGAAAAATATGGATTGCGTTGCTTTAGGACATTTCAACCAATCAGGTGGCTCTATCAGCTCCAATGACAGCGGCACTACGGTAGCCTTGCCTGTTTTGCTTAAACATTCGACAAACAGCCTGACTAACAAACAACTTTTCAGCATGGATTCAGAGTCAGCCTCATCTGAGGACATGTTCAAGATCAGAGGCCCCAAGAATAACTCGTGGAGGTTTCAGTGAGTTTCCTGTCTACCTCAAAAAAGGAGTTGTTAGCCTTCAAAATTCGTCTTCAAATGTGGAGAACCCGTCGAGTTATGCGGAGTTCTTGCTATGCTAAGTTAATGTCTTTGACTTTTGCATATTGTATGCAGTACTGACATGTTTTTATACTGTTATCTAGCAACATACATGTTGACATACAGCAATAGCATCAAAATAACACGATTGTATCTTGATTATTTATTTAATGTAGTGGTAAGATAAAGCTGGTAGTTTAGCAATGTCAAGCTAACGTGAAGAGTTGCCTTTTTTATTGACTGGTTATTGGCATGCAAACTTAATGCCTAGTCTTGGGTTACTCAATATGTTTTTAGAGCATAAAACTGTGCATTGACCAGTTTAACAACTCTATTTGTTTTTCATGTTTCATATTTCCATTTTTTACACGTTTACAATTAAATAAAATATTAAAAGATATAAAATTGTGTCTTTATTGGTTTGGCTGAATGGTATTCATTTTGCAAATAATCCCTGGTAGATAAATTGTCATCCGCAGAATTTTAAGATAGAGTGTGAACAGTATTACAGACAATAGGCCCAATAAGTACACCAACCTTTCCAATTAACACATGTTGTTGCTTATAATTATTACTAGTAGTGACATATGTAGAGGCATTTATTGCCAGTCGCTATTTCTTTATCAAAATGGCACAGCCTAGACATTGAGAGACAACCCATTGCGTGAGTACTTTTACTTTTACTTTTAAAGTAAATTTAAAAGTGAGTACTTTTTACTTTTAATTAAGTAGGATTGTTGATGTAGTACTTTTACTTTTACTTTAATTTTCCTGGGTACTTGTACTTTTACTTAAGTACTAAACTGCAGTACTTCTTCCACCACTGCGTATTCATGAATATTTATGTTTACTTAGTTTTAGGAAATGTCTTGTGTTATCTGTTGTGCCTGTGCACCTTTATATGTTTCACCGTGGGAGAGTGGGAAACGTCCTTTCGATTCCTTTGTATGTCTTGACATTAAGTTATTGACAATAAAGTTACTTTTCCTGGGTACTTGTACTTTTACTTAAGTACTAAACTGCAGTACTTCTTCCACCACTGTACACAGCGCTTTGCCATCATTGTCTGATTTATTAAACTGTCAACTTTGAAGATTGAACATTGTTGCATTGAACTGAGTGCGTTTACAATTACATTTTAGTAAGAAACTTGTGATTGTGCTTCACTGAAAATCTTTGTCAGTCTTGGTGGCAGGGAGGCAACTGCTGTGATCAAGCTCTTCTCCAGGCAGAGTCTGTTTCTCTGCTTTGTTTGGATCAGTTATTGCAGAGAAGGAGGCCTCACATACATATGTGGAGGCCAGGGCCGGATTAAGACATTTTGAGGCCTGGGGCTAATTACCAGGATGAGCCCTCTATATCGCCCCGACGCACATCATGACACGCACACAAACCCACGCCAGGTGCACTGACACATTTGTGCTTTAAAGTCCACAGAACCACTCTATAAATATGATCAGTTTAAAGCCAAGGATAAAATGTATGTGTGTAGTAGACAGTGTTGGGCAAGTTACTTCAAAACTGGAATGCATTATTTATTACTTGTAACTGTCATTTTAAAGTAATTCGTTACATTACAATATTACTGTTTTTAAAATGTAAGGCATTACACTACTATTGTATTACTTGTAAGTTACTCGCACCAAAATCACTGGAAGTATGGATTTGGCAATCTTACTGTAATGAAGCTCAAGACGCTCAATTAGTGAATCACACATCCAGTGGAAGGTGATGTGGTATCTGTACTTATGGTAAACAGTAGAACATAATAGCCACAGTGATGGCTCATGGCACAATACAAAGAACAATCGTCGCAAGAACTGACAAAAGGTCAAAGTCTGGCAAATTGTGATAGAAATACTGTAACTTTAGGCCTATTCATATTAACAATAATTGGACCGTATTGTAATGTCTAAAAATAAAAAATATGACAGGATACAAAATTAGCATTTCTATGCCTTTATTATTTCAAACTTCACAGCATCAAGCATAGTTTATGCGTCATAAAAAATCAAAAATGGTTAGCAACTTTATTAGTGTATGGGCTGTACACCTATGGTGGGGAGGCAGTACACATAGCACCTGGGCATCCAAGTCCTTTGTGAAGGTTTTTCGGCTTTGAATTACATGCTGAAAATATAAGAAAATAGCCAGATTTCAAATTCAGAGGTCTAAGATATAAACACTACATATAAAGGGGCCTTACAATGTACAACCCAAATGAAACCAACTATTTTTGTAAGGTATGGCTGTGCTGAACATGAAGATTGAAATATTTGGGTGCATTAGGCTACCTGCCCCATGAGAACATTCACATTGAATATTTTTTTCTATGGGACAGGTAGCACAGGCTAGTGCACCCCAATGTTTCAATGTTCATGTTCAGCACGCCCTTACAAAAATGCTCCACATTATATTTCAAATTGATAAAACGCATACATGTATAGGCCCTAGGCTAGATCTAAAAAAATTAAATAAAAATCCATATGGGACAGAAACAGGCCTTGCATCACACATTTTCAATATTAACCTTCAAATTCAAGTTCATCTTATGGTTTATTGTATTAAACATACTTCTTGTAGACTACGTTTCATCTTAATACATTGACGTGGTTCACAATTACGTTATGTATCTGTTCTGATCTAGAACTATGTAGGTTAAACCAGATACATAGAAGGATTCGCATAGAAGGACGCTTTATCCTACATGTACACTGTTTGGTAAAAGAGCTCAGTTAGTAACGTTACCTAGTATTTTCAGCTAACAAGCTAGCAGGTTATTCAGTGAAGAGGTGGGCTTTTAGGCGTATTTTTGATATGAAACAAAATCCCTGTGTTCAGTTAGATATGTAGCGGAACTAGAGACTGTCAATACATTTGTTTGCTTTGATAAGAGTCTTAAGTCAAACGATACAGCCACAGTGGCGGGTGATGTAACATCACATAGCCTAGCCTAGGAGGGAGAACCTTGGTGCTAAATTAGGCTAACGTTAATTCTCTGAACTTGTCTGATCATGTTGATGGCCACATATTTAATCGTTTGTGATTCATTTTTTAAGCTATATTCTGAGAATGGAAAAGTACATTTTCATTCATGTCTGTTAGAACCAATGAATTTGTGGCTCCAAACCACATTTAATTTAATTGTGACATGGCTTCAGAAGGAAAGTTACCTTAGCCCAGTAAGAAAAAAACATGTTTACGCAATGGTAGTGTGGGTATCATATCTGCAAGGATACCATATCTGAAAGTTTTAGCCTTACCTTGTCATCATTGCTGCTAATGGCCACAGGGATCTTGCTGCCAATTTTTCGGAAAGCTGGCGATTCCACCGTTGAAAGCGGCATCGACTAGCAGGCCCGCTGACAGGGGGGGACAAACGGGTACGTTGTCCCGGGCCCTGGACTGGCCCTGGAATGGGGGGGGGGGGGGCATAACTGGACCCCAATGAAGTTGGAATTAATTATTGTATGTATACTTCAAAATGTGTTGATTTAGAGAAGAAAAGTGCTTTATTTGCATTCAATTAATGACTCCTAGATTGTTTGCCTTCATTGCCCTTGAAAAAACGGCCTATCACCCCTATGCCAAAATGGTTTGGTCTTTGGAGAAGAAAAAAGACGACATCATTCCATTAGTGGTAAGTGTAGCTGCCAAATGTATTCAGTGCGCGAGTTGATTCAACATGCACAAGTCAGGAGCACTGAAAAAGAAAGAAAGGCGAAAAAGAGAGGAAGAAGCCGAAAGCCTGAGGGGATCTCTTTATAAATATTTCAGAAAAGACTCAGGTGATGCTGCAGGTACCAGTAAAGGCAGCTGTGCAGCAGAGCCAGGTAAGACACGGCCAACTTGTTCCAGCCCCGTCGTCAGGCCCCGTCGCACAGGCGGCGTGTCAAACATATTAGCGCAGCACCACATGAGCAAGTCACACAGAGATCAATATCAGACAGACAGGGGGCATTGAATAATTTGATAATCACAACGGCTTTATTACACTGTGTTTCATACGCCTATATCTAATTGAATCTTAGAATATGCACATTACCCCGCAAAAAGGCCCATGTCCAAATCAAATGTTTCAGGCAGGCACGCGCTGCGCACTCCAATCAGGCTGAATTGATTTGAGAATCATCCCCACTACTAGTTAGCTGAATTACAGCCAGTGTAACGCGGCTCATGGTTTAAAATAAGCCAGTGGCATGGCAACGTGTGAAATTGCCATTTAGATAGAGTTGGATGTAACGAATGGGTTATAAACGTGACGTTTTGGGGTAGCCTGTAACTTAGTTTCTGATTGCCGCTAACTTGAAACTCCCCAGATGAATGGGCTCCGCCTTGTTCCCCAACCATTCTCTGGAAGTTCAGCGGACATACACGCGGGTCTGGCGATAAATAAAAGTACCCTTGACATGATTCCCCTTGGTTAAGTGAAAAATGGTCGATGAAATGTGCAGTTAATGAGCTCTAAGTGAATACAATAGCGTGAGTTTTATTGTGGTATGATTCTGAAAGCCATAACTTCACTCAGTCCATATCCATAGCCTATCCAATTAAAGTTGTAAATAATCCTTTTGGTTTATCCGTAATAAATGGGCTTGTCATCCCGACGTCATGTGTTTGGGAGCTGCACAAGGGAATTCTGTGGTTGTGTTTCGCGTTTGACAATTTTGGGGAAAAAAAAAAAAACTTAGATTTTTAAACTTTTGTAGTCTTTGGGATAGAGTTAGCCAAGTTGATCAGTCTATACCTCATTGATGACTTTGCCACCACAAAAGTCCGGCGCATGGCATTTCGCACCTAAATAGTTGCACACAAAGTTAATGTTAAAATGTTCAAATAAATAGTTTGTTGAGTAATGAGTATTTTTTTTAATTTACGTCATTTAAGGGTAGGGTAGGGACTGAAAAAGTAGAGGTGTGTGTGTTTTTTTTTTTTGGGGGGGGGGGGGGGGGGGCCCATTGAGAGAATTTTGTCCCGGGCCCAGCCAAACCTGTCAGCGGCCCTGTCGACTAGCCTTAAGGAAAAGGAAGTGAAACATTTTGCGCCGACGTTTCACCTCTGCTGATCTCGCGGTGATTTTGGCGAATTTGGATGAAGGAAAATAAAACACTTCATTCCAGGTTAAAAATGCATTGTAACGCGCGTTACTGACATTTGTACCGAGGTAAATATTACCAATTTTTTTTCTGTAATGCCTTACATTACTGCGTTACCGCAAAAAACAATGCATTACAGTATTTTGTTACTTTTGTAACACGTTATTCCCAACACTGGTAGTAGACTACACTGTAGACAATAATAAACCAATAATGTAAATGCAGAGGTTCGTTACTGTACTTAAGTAGAATTTTTAGGTATTTTTACTTTACTCGAGTATTTATTTTTCTGGCAACTTTTTACTTCTACTCCTTACATTTTAACACAATTAAATGAGGCTCGTTACTCTTGGTTCCGGTTTTGTTTTTAAAAGATTCAAATGTGCGCCATCCAATACAGTTCAATGGCGCCATCCAGATACTGATTTCGAGCATAATTGGATGAAGCATAGAAACCCATAACACTCATTGGTTAGGGCTATCCATCGTCTTTACGCATGACGCAAAACAAGACAACGGAGGCGAACAAATGATACAACGCGCGTCAATGGCAGTGTGAGAGAGATGGCAACTCTGGCGAGATGTCTGAAGGGCTGGCGAGATGTCTGAAGGGTCTGAAGACGCTAGACAGTAATGGCGATGGAGAACAGCAAAACCGTCCACATCCCTGGCCCTACCTCAAAGAATTGTTCGAAATAGTTGGGAGCAAAAAGGATCATGGAGAATGCGGTGCAAACTTTTCGAACCCAAGAACCACGTAGGAATTGCTAACAGCTAGTAGCATGCTGACATTAGATAGGTGGCTCAGACACCGTGCAAATCCTCAGACATATTTTTCAGTTACAATAATGGGGTTTTTACATTATACAGTGTAACTCGGTAACTTTCTAAAAATCAAAGCAAAACAAATTAAGGGAACAAGTACAACAAGGCCATTACAGCTGTTTACAGTGCACTAAAAATACCCATGTATGTACCTGCCCCTTTTAATTTTTAAAGCTGAACTATATCTATATTCTTTCACTTTGAATTGAAAAGCTTTAAAACACTATACAGTATATTTACTCACCCTCATTACAGATGATTAGCATTACATAATTGGTTTGTTATTGAATTGAAAGTGTGGTAGCACTTTATAATAACCATCCCGTATAAATGGTTAATTGATGCTTTATTTAGCAACTATAATTAAATATTTGATAACTTATAAATCATATATTAATCATAAGTAGACAACAATCAATGGTTACTAAATGTATAATTTATGAATACTTTATCATCAGCTTATGAAAAACTGAACAATTTATTTATACCTAACATACCCCAAAAAAATCTGTTTAGTAATAACTTGATTACATTTTCTTTTATATTAATAAACTACATTTTTATTGCAAATATTGTATTATTATTAATGATTTACTGAGTTACTGTTAATGATTATTAAGTTGATTGTAGGCCTTTATATAGCTATTTAGATTTCACCTATGCAGATGACATATAGGTTAATAACCTACTGAACTACAAATGATGTTTTATTGATTAACAGTTAGCTAGAAAAACAGCTACAATATTTCTTTTTCAGATGAGCATTCTAAAGTTGCGTCTTAGTCTTTTAATCGTTAGTAAATCATTTGGAAACTATCTAAAAGTGCCAAGATATGACTGCACAAAACTTTTTGTTTGGATGGCTATTATAAAGTTGGCTCTTACTCTTTTATTGGTTAATAAACAATTTGTAAATGACATAAAGATGTCTGTAAAAAGACCTGATGGGAAATACCTGGAGAGCAAAAAGTATATAGTTATCCTGAAGTTGTAACTAGTGTTCATAGTTCAAACATTACTTTCATGAATCTCATGAATCAAGTCAAATACTGCTAAATGGCAATATAATAACATTTTACATATACAGTGTAATCTGATTGCATCTGATTGCTAAACACATTACAAAGCATTGTCACACGTCACAATTGGTTTTAATGTCAAGTGTTTATTGAGGTGAAAACTACTGATCAATCAGAGCAGGGCAAAAAGAAAATAAATATTACACCAAAAACAATAGCCACATTCTTTTATAATGTGTAGAGAGTGTTATATATCTAGATATAACAAGAGGGTGGTGGGGTGAGAGGCACTTCACATCTATTATTTCGGGTGTTTTTTCATTTAAGGTATAAGCTTGCCCTCAGCTTTTTATTTTGCCATCTCAGCTCTGTTCACACTCACAAAGAAAATCATACAACATATTAAATTGTATAGACAGTATAAACATTGCATACCACATAAACATTGCAACATGAACAAACGCTGCTTGACCATAAAAGGGTGCTGAGTGTGGCAACCTGTTTCTGCATTGACAAACACTTGACTGTGGTTGACGGTGTAATGGTCATACCCGAAGGCAGGCAGTACCTGGCGATATGCTCGCCATTCGTCACTTAAAATTGAAGTCCCTCTTTTTACATGGTGGACGATGAGGGGTATCAGCTCTTGTCTTGTCCTTTTTGGCACTAGACGTAGAACAGGTCGACGTCCTGTGCGCTTCACTCCAATCATTCCAAAAACCCATTTCTTTCTTTTCCATCCACCGGTTATTCGGCCACGTCCATACTGTCAAAAAAGCACACCTGGACGTTACTAACGATTAAGAATTCTTTTTATCTTAACAAATAATTATGGAAGAAAAAAAGATGATGAGGAATAAGAAAAAGAAGAAAAATAAATGATTTTTGTTGTGTTTGCTTTCTTTTGTGTCTGAAGTGGCTTTCATCTATCACCACAAACTCTCTTCGCCCTCCCAGCCTCTGTCCTCTCTTCCTTCGCATTCTCTCCACAGCCTCAACACAAACATTTCTCCGAAGTTTAGCCATTCTTGTCAATGTTGCTGAACTTGCGGCAATGTCGTCAGTTATCATGTCGATTTGCCTTAACCGTAGGCCTTGTGCAAACCTGCTAATACACAATATTATAGCAATAAGTAGAAGTAAAAATGGCTTTATAATTCTAGACAAAACAGTGAGCAGAGTCCTAATAAGGACACATGAAATATGTTTTCATGTGTCTTGCTGTAGTCTACATAGGCCTACACTTGTTTTGAAATTCAACCTATGTAGCCTTGCATTATGAATGTTGTTGTAGCCTAACCATCAGATTGCAGAATTGAATATTAACTTTATAATGTAAAGTCTACTATGTTTATTACTGCCATTAATTGGTTATACTGCTGTTGTATATTTTTGGCCAAAACAGCATAGGCTAGGCTTTCAAGGAGAGTTTTAAAGGAGAGTATTTCCAAAATGAATTACAAAATGCTTAATTGTCCATGGGCATCCTACAAGTCATGCCAAAAGACTATATCTGAAATCTAAGCCTTGTTGTGGGTATAGAACCTGCTTAAGTTGTCTATGTAGCAGCACAAAAATCTAAGTGGCCTACATAGACTTAAAGAAACACCAGGCAACTTTTTGTTGTTAAACTAATGAACTAGCTATACGAAAGGCATACAAAACCTTCCAAAACTTTTCAGGAGTCTTACTGCCACTGCTAGAACATGCTAATGATTGTAATGGCAAAACAGTTTGAATGTCATGATGTAACAAGGTTTTCTTTTATTTTGAGGTGGTTTCCTACCCCCCATCCAGAATTGTACATTGCATATCCTGGCTGGCTGGTGGGAATACAACTTATCCACCCTTCTTATGACTAAATGTCATCCAAATTAAGTTGGAGATGTTACCAAAACAAATTGTCTGTTTAAAAGGATACCTCAAGCAGTGGAAAAAAGTTGCCTGGTGTCCCTTTAATGTAACCCATCCATGTTCATACCTGTATAAGAACCTCATCCAACTGAAAAGGCACATTTGGGATTTACTAAAGACTGTCTTGTGTCGGATGGTTTTCCCCACAATGCCTTTATGCTTGGCCCGACGCCGACATACCCTGTGGACAAAAACCATAAGCAATGAAAGTTGTTCATGGTTTGACCTCCATTTTTAATAGCCGCCAAAGCCTAGCCTGCATGTTTCCCCCCAAAATATAGCCTACATTGTATACGTTTCTCAAAGACAATGAAAAAGAGTTAAGCTATCTAGAATATAGGCCTAGCCTACACAGTCTGGTACAAAAAAAAATGGAGCCAGTAGCCTAGGTAGGCTACCTATATGTTTGGATAATAGCAATGGATTTTATTTTATTTATCTATCTGTGACAAATAGCATAGCCTACGGATAAAATTATAAAATGCCACTTACCATTCACATCTATCCACACCACGTCTGTTGTGTTCAATTTTCATTTTATGGTGACAAATAATGCATTTCATCTTTTTTCTGATCAGTCTTCTTCTCTGCAACCATTCTATTAGCTTCTTCAACTTTCTTTTACCTTTTCTTCCGTCAATCGCAGCTCATCTGGGGTGATTTCCTTTTCGCCCCAAAATCGCCTGATTCGACAATGACATTCAGAGGCAGATCAGATGGTCTAGTGGTAGAATCCGACAGAAAAAATCTCCTTCTGCCTAAAAACTGGAGAAAGTATTTTGAGTATTTTAAATACAAAATTACTCCACTCTAAAGTATTTTGTTACAAATTACATTTGATTTTTTATCGGCCCTATCAAATACAAATTACAAAATACTCAAAAGTAAATTAACTAGTATTTCAAATACAAGTAATTGAAATACTGCCCATCTCTGTCTGTAGTGTGTACAGGGACGGCCTTAGCCTCTCAGAGGTGAAGCTCTGTAGTGTGGCCCTAGCCTCCCAGGGGTGAATCTATGTAGTGAGGCCCTAGCCTCTTAGGGGTGTGTGAAGTAGTGTGTTGAACGGCAGAGGCAGTCACCAGGATAAGGATTTCAGATTTTACAATGTCTTTCTTCACTACGGAAGAAAACACCCGTCTCAGGTGGAAGCGTCCATTCTTTCCCGCTGTCGCGTGAATAAGGAAGCGTCTTTCATATGCGCTCTGGTTCGGTTGCGTGCCGGTTAGGCTGAAGGTGAGCTCCGCAATTTGTTATCCCTTTTGTCCAATACGGGATCCTTCTCAAAGGCTTATAGTTCCCCAAGCACTCACGCTTTAAAGTTCGCTGAACACTTGTGTACCAAATAATACTCTGTATTTCCGTGTGTACTATTAATAGTGATGGCGCATATTTCGCGTTGTCACATTACCCCCTCCTCAAGGATTTTCGTCCTCGAAAACCCGGGACAGGTAATCCGCCATGATGTTCTCAGGTCCAGCCCTGTACCGGACCTCGAAGTTGAAGGGCTGCAGTGCTAGGTACCATCGGGTGACCCTGGAGTTTGTATCCTTCATCTGGTGTAGCCATTTCAAAGCCCGGTGGTCCGTCTCCAAGATGAAGTCTTTTCCCATCAGGTAGTTATTCAGCGAGTCCACGGCCCACTTAAGCGCCAAGCACTCCTTCTCTACGGTGGAATACCGCAGTTCCCTCGGAAAGAGCTTTCTGCTGAGGTACACCACCGGCTTTTGTTCTCCTGCCTCCCCCTGCAGCAGCACAGCACCAAGGCCCACTCCAGACTCGTCCGTCTGCACTGTGAATGGCTGGCTGAAGTCAGGGTTCTGCAAAATAGGGTCACTGCACAAACAACTTCTTAAATCATTAAAAGCTTTGTCACAGTCTTCAGACCACATCACTTGATTTGGACTGGACTTACGGGTTAATTCAATCAAAGGGGCAGCCCTATTGGCAAAGTTCTCCAGAAACCTTCTGTACCAGCCCACCACACCCAGAAAAGAGCGCACTTGCTTCTTTGTGGTTGGTCTGGGTGTGTCCAGAATCGCACTAACCTTGCTGAGCTGAGGCTTAATGGTTCCTCCACCAATGACATACCCCAGGTACTGCACCTCTGCTCGAGCCAGGGCACATTTCTTGGGGTTCACAGTCAGTCCCGCGGCCTGGATCCTCCTCAGCACCTCCTGGACATGGGTCAGATGGTCCTCCCAGGTGTGACTGAAGACCACCACATCGTCCAGGTACGCCGATGAGTACTCCCGGGCCCCCTCCAGCACCTTATCCATCAGGCGCTGAAATGTGGCTGGCGCCCCCTGCAGGCCAAAAGGCATCATGGTTGTATTGGTAGAACCCAAAGGGAGTTCTGAACGCCGTCAGATCCTTAGGCCGAATCTCGATTCTTCTCCTTGCCCCTTTTGCTTAATCTTGTCTTAGTCTTAACCCTAGCACTTGCAAGTGTAAGGGCCAAGGGCTGAGATCTTTCCCCTATGAAATGAGACGCCACTAGGTTTCGGGTACGTCATGCGTGACTGTATGAGCTATGAAACTAGCGATTTAAAAAAAAGTCTAATGAAGAACATGGTTGCAAATATATATGTATACAACTGTGTAGAGCACGAAACAAGACTGTCGTCATTTTTAAATTAATTATAAGCCAAAAATACTTACATGTAGTGTATGTAGCATGA
Source organism: Sprattus sprattus (assembly GCF_963457725.1). Lineage (NCBI taxonomy): Eukaryota > Metazoa > Chordata > Actinopteri > Clupeiformes > Clupeidae > Sprattus > Sprattus sprattus. Next base: position 1,866,486 of record NC_137927.1, on the reverse strand, counting down.
TAGCTGGCAAGCTACCATATAAGCCAATGGAGTGGTGGTATACGCGCTAAATGTATCCTAAAACTACCGTTTGAAAGCTTCAGTTAAGACCGACAATTCTATGCATCGCTCGTGTAGTACATTTCAGATCAAACCGAGTCATTATAAACATATAAAAAGTTGTGTAGATAGCTTTATTCATGTAAAATATTCCTCGCTTCAAGCAGCAATGTTTTTTTGAAAATTCCCGAGCTGGTTTCGCGGTGTGCTCTGGGATAGCCCTTGGAGGACCAAGGTAGCTCTCCGATCATCTCAAAAACGAGGGCCATACACTCCTTAAACTTAACCCTTAATCTTGATCAAGTTGGGTATTGAGACACCACTAGCTCTCACATGAACGCGCAATTTCAAGGGTAAGGGGTAAGATAAGGGGTAAGGGGAAGTATTGAGATTGGGCCTTAGTGTCTGCAGCGAGGGTTACCTGCCAATATCTCTTACTGAGATCCAGGGTAGTCAGGTACTTGGCACAACCCAGCCGATCGATCAGCTCATCGACCCTGGGCATAGGGTACGGGTCAAAAGCAGATATGGAATTCAACTTTCTAAAATCCATGCAAAATCTCATGGTTCCATCCTTCTTAGGAACTACTACAATTGAACATGATCATTCACTGTGGGAGGGCTCAATGATGCCCATCTCCAACATAGTCTCCACCTCTTGCCTGACCCTGGCAACCTCACCGGTCCTGGTGCCTTGAGCCTGACGTGGTGCTCCACCAGCGGTGTCCGCCCTGGAAAAGCCCCTCTGGAATACACGCCTCCAGCTCCTGTTGGCACACTGGGGAGAGATGGGACAGATCTAAGCTCACCTAAGGTCCTTGCTCCACCGGGAATAACTGCTCATCCTGCTCCTCCTCCTCGTCCACTCTCCTGGCCAAGAGATGATGAGCCACTTCTGCCTCCCTAGTACGCCACTCCTTCAGCATGTTAATGTGGAAGATTTGCTTCCCCTTCTTTCTTCCTGGCATCAGGATTAAATAGGTTACCGTGCCTACCTTCCGCTCCACTGTGAAGGGTCCCTGCTACTTCGCCAGGAGACTGCTCTCCGCGGTTGGTAGCAACAGCAACACTTGTTGTCCCGACTTGAACGTACGTCGGCAGCCGTTCGTCCCAGTCAGCACCTGAATCTGCCACAAACTTGCGCAACATATTCTTTAATGATTAAATCTTTCCACCAGCCCATCAGTTTGAGGATGATAGGGGGTGTTTTTTATTGCTTGGATGCCCAGGTACTGATACACCTGCTTGATCAACTTGGACCCTGGTCCGTCAGTACCTCCTGTGGAATCCCCACCCTGGTGACCAGTTGCAGCAATGCATTGGCTACCTGCCTGGCTTTGATGTCTCGGAGGGGGAATGCCTCCGGGTACTTTGTGGCATAATCCACAATAACCAGGATGTAGCGGTTGCCTCTCCGGCTGCGCTCCAGGGGACCCACGATATCCATCGCAATCCTACTAAAAGGAACTTTAATAATCGGCATAGGTATTAGTGGCACTCTGTTACCTTTGCGACCTGGTGCTACAAGTTGGCACTCTGGACAGGTCTTGCAAAACTCAAGGAAGTCTTTGTACATATTGGGCCAATAAAATCTTCTCGCAACCCTCTCCCACGTCTTGTTTTGCCCCAGGTGACCTGACCACGGCACAGAGTGTCCCAGCCCTAACACAGTAGCCCGGAGTGATTTAGGTACAACCAGCTGCTCTCCTCCATCTGCCTGGCGATACAAGATCCCTTGCTTTAGTCTGAACTTGGCTGATTCTCCATCTCCCTCTGAGTCTGCACATAAATCTTTAAAACAGTTCTTCAGTGTCTCATCTGAGCTTTGCAGCTCTCTGACGTTAGGTGGTAAGGTAAAGGAGTTCTGCTCACCTGGGTCAGGCGCTGGGAGCGTCTCGTGGACCTTCTTCCCTCTAAACCGGTCCTGTCTCCGCTGGCTCCTGGTCTTCGCCACCTTAGATGGAGGTTCAAAAAATGGCAATGCATCCCATAACCCATCTTTCTCCATCCCCTTGGCTTTGGACCTCGTCACAGCCACATTACAGGACTTCACTGGCTCCACCAGCTCCAACAGCCCTGGGAGGTCTCTGCCCAACACCACTGGATATGGTAAGTGCTCGACCACCCCAACCGACACCAGATACTCCTGCTCTCCAATTTGCATGTAAATGTCAGCAGTAGGATACGTCATCACATCTCCATGTACACAGCGTATCTTCACAGTGTGCTCTTTTTGTATTGCATCTTCTGAGACTCACTTAGCCCCCACTAGGGTTTGGCTTCTCCCTGTGTCAACCAGCGCTTTAAGCTGCTCCCCCTTAATGGTCACCACTACTACGGAGTCCCACTGTTCCCCAAGACAGTCAGTGATGCCATCGCCTGGCCTGCAACATACCTGGCCATCCTTAGGCTTTCGAAGGGGACAATTGGGCTTGAAGTGGCCTGCCTGACCACAGTGATAACACACCAGCTCTTCATGGTTGGTCTTTATGGGCCGCTCCCACTTCTGCACACGCTACCTCTGCTCCCACCCTGTCTGTCTAGCCTCTGGCCTGCCTGGCATTGGTGCACTGTATGGACGGCTTGGTCCTGGCGTTGGTGCATTGTATGGACGGCTTGGGCCCAACGTGTATGGTCTTGAGCCTCTCTGGGCTAACATGAAGGCGTCTGCCAGACTGACCGCTTCTTTGGCAGTTCTGGGGTTGTGCTTTCTTATCCACAGACGCACTTCACCATTCACCATTTGCAGAAACTGCTCAAGAATAAGCAGCTCACCAATCTCTTCTTTTGAATGAGCTCTTGGGCACACCCATTTCTCAAAAAGGTCCTTGAGCCTGACATAAAGTTCCTTGGGTGTTTCATCTGGCAGCACATGTCTCTGGGTTAATCTCAAATTTGTCTAAGATTGCCATCTTGACTTTCTCATAGTCCATTGTCTCTTCAAAGTCCATGGCTATATAAGCTGCCTTAGCCTTACCCGTAAGCAACGGGACTAAGTGCATTGCCCACTCCACCACCATTTTTACTGGCTATTCGCTCAAAGCCAATCAAAAAACGTTCAATGTCTTCCCCTGCGAAATATTTTTGCATTCTTGGACCCCTCCAGCCAGACACAAACTGAAGTTGGGGGTAACCCTCTTCCACAGGGCTTGCCATGTCATGTTGAAAAGAACCAGCTATATGCATACCTGCTCCCCACTGCATCACTGGAACAGTCATTCCACCTCCCAAGGTGTACTGGCAGTTGCAGGCATCCCTTGAGACCCTCCTAGGTCCATTGTTGCCGTGTTGGTCGTTACTGCTGCGGTCCCCCTTACTGGAGCTAATCCATGGGTGGCTGTAGCCTGTTCAGGAGCTGGAGCTGTGTGGGCTGCTGCCGCACCCCCTTCTGCAAGTTGTGCCCTCTGCCCGGTTATCTGGTCCTGGGGAATCCTCAGGCGAGTTACCTGATCCTGGCCTGCCCATCCTGCAGAGGGACTGGCCACAGCAGAAACTGGAGCTGATGCCGACAACCCTCCACCTGCTGGGGCTCTCTCCTGCCGGTCCCGAGTCACCTCCCCCTGCAAAAGTGCAAATTGATGCTGCAGGTTTTTCCATTTCTGTTCCTGCCGAGCCCGTTCCTGCTCATGACGCTCATCCTGCCATTTCTGATGTCCCATGAAATCCTTGAACATACTCCTTAATTCTGTTATTGCTTCGCCGTCATCTCCATCTTCACCAGTAGATGGCGGCCTCTCTGTCCCCACTGGAGGCGCTCTCCTTTCCGCCCTCGTCTGTGGTTTGCCCCTCTTAGAAGCCATCTTACCCACAATCCACGGTGTACTGCCACCTAGCCACTGGTAGTTTTCCGCTGCCACCAAATGTGAAGTAGTGTGTTGAGCGGCAGAGGCAGTCACCAGGATAACAGGTTCAATAAGCCCAAAAAGGGTTTCAGATTTTATTTCCACTGCCGGCAGGTGACAGACAAACGAACTTCACAAAAATCACAAAACAAACAAACAAACAAACAAAAAGATCCTTAACTTTACTGACTTGCAATAATACCTTTGTTAGCCAAAAGCAACAGGCATCCTCTCACATCAGAGGTCCTAACTCCACTCCCCTGCCATTCCCTGAATGCAGGTTATATTACGTATAACTCCTCCTTTTAGGAGTTAACCATTATGCAGAAATCAATCATCTAAACAGACAACAATTTAAACTATTTAACCTGTATTAAGCATACAATAATATACATTTGACATCGTGACATGCACAAACATATTAATAAGGCTTTTGTCAGCCAGCTACAATGTCTTTCTTCACTACGGAAGAAAACACCCGTCTCAGGTGGAAGCGTCCATTCTTTCCCGCTGTCGCGTGAATAAGGAAGCGTCTTTCATATGCACTCTGGTTCGGTTGCGTGCCGGTTAGGCTGAAGGTGAGCTCCGCAATTTGTCCAATGCGGGATCCTTCTCAAAGGCTCATACAGTACCTTGCATAAGTATTCACCCCCTTGGATGTTTTACCCTTTTATGGCTTTTATAAATCAGTCATGGTCAATATAAGTTGGCTTTTTGGACAAAAAAATTCACAAAATAGCTCTATTTAATGTCAAAGTGAAAACAAATTTCTACACAGTTATGTAAATAAAATAAAAATATGTAATGAAAATAAGTGTTTGCATAAGTATTCACCCCCTTTATCACCCCCTATGTATAGACTGACCTAATTCAACAGAGGTCCGGCCAATTGGTGCTAAAAGTCTCACAATTAGTGAAATGGGGATCAGTGTGCAGTGAATGTGTCTCAAGTGATTGTAGTATAACGACACCTGTGTCTGGAAGGTCTATTCACTGGTCAGTATTCAGTAATCAGTATTCCTGGCTACTGTTACACCATGAAGACCACAGATCACCCTAAGAAACTCAGAGAAAAGGTTATTGAAAAGTATAGGTCAGGGGAAGGATACAAAAAAATGTCCAAGGCACTTAACATCCCCTGAAATTCTGTTCAATCCATCATCAAGAAATGGAAGGAATATGGCACATGTGTAAATCTGCCTAGATCAGGCCGCCCCTACAAACTGAGTGACCATGCAAGATGGAGACTAGTAAGAGAGGCCACCAAGACACCTATGACTACTCTGAAGAAGTTTCAAGCTTCAGCTGCTGGTATGGGAGAGACTCTGCATACCACCACTGTTGCCTTGGTTCTTCACCAATCAAAGCTTCATGGAAGAGAGTCACTGTTGAAAAAATGCTCCACTTTGGTCTCATCAAACCACAGAACCTTCTTCCACTTGACCATGGAGACTCCCGCATGCCTTTTGGCGAACTGTAGTCGATCCTTTTTTTCAACAGTGGCTCTCTTCCATAAAGCTTTGATTGGTGAAGAACCAAGGCAACAGTGGTGGTATGCAGAGTTTCTCCAATCTCAACTGCTGAAGCTTGAAACTCCTTCAGAATAGTCATAGGTCTATTGGTGGCCTCTCTTACTAGTCTCCTTCTTGCAAGGCCCCTCAGTTTGTGAGGACGGCCTGATCTAGGCAGATTTACACATGTGCCACAATTCATCCATTTCTTGATGATTGATTTAACAGAATTCCAGGGGATGTTAAGTGCCTTGGACATTTTTTTGTATCTTTCCCCTGACCTATACTTTTCAACAACATTTTCTCTGAGTTGCTTAGAGTGATCTTGGGTCTTAATGGTTTAACAATAGCCAGTAATACTGATTACTGAATACTGACCAGTGAATGGGCCTTCCAGACACAGGTGTCGTTATACTACAATCACTTAAGACACATTCACTGCACACTGATCCCCATTTCACAAATTGTGAGACTTCTAGCACCAATTGGCTGGACCTCTGTTGAATTAGGTCAGTCTATATAAAGGGGGTGATAAAGGGGGTGAATACTTATGCAATCACTTATTTTCATTACATATTTTTATTTAATTTACATAACTGTGTAGAAATATGTTTTCACTTTGAAGTTAAAGAGGGCTTTTTTGTGATTTTTTTTGTCCAAAAAGCCAACTTATATTGACTATGACTGATTTATAAAAGCAATAAAAGGATAAAACATCCAAGGGGGTGAATACTTATGCAAGGCACTGTAGTTCCCCAAGCACTCACGCTTTAAAGTTCGCTGAACACTTGTGTATCAAACAATGCTCCGTATTTCCGTGTGTACTATTAATAGTGACAGCGCATATTTCGCGTCGTCACAGGGTGAATCTATGTAGTGTGGCCCTTGCCTCTCAGGGGTGAAGCTCTGTAGTATGGCCCTAGCCTCTCTGATTTCTGCTGCGGACCCCCCATCCAGAGGGCTCAGAAATGTAATTGTGATGTGAATGTGATCCGGCTACATTTAAAGAGATATGACAAAATAAAAATAATGGTTAGTTATTTAGTACTTAATAAATACTTATGCATTTATGGATATAATATTGTGAAGTTGGCAATATCCTCTAACAACGCCAATGCAGCCATAACTCGTACTGAAAACTAAGACGCTATCAGACTTTTTATCTAAATGAGCTAACGTTAGCTATTCCAAACAAGCCATCAATTACAATCCTGAGAATTATTTCTCTCTGGAGTGGTTAAAGGGTCTTTTGCCATTTATCATAATTCACAAGTGTTTGTGATCATTTGCTGTGACACCATTTCCAAAAAGCTCTATTTTGGTCTCATCTCACCTGGGGCCGTGACGTGAGATTTTTTAAAGATGTATTTAAAATTAGCCTCCATTCAATAATCCTTTAAAAATTGTTATTATACGGCTCTTCAGAATGTTCCAAAAGTCCTGTTGATTTGTATGGGCAATATGTGGGTTAAATGTCTGCGTTCGCAGGTTTGTCATTTCATGATATTCACTGCTGCGAAAAGTTATGACCGCTGTCATTGGCAATGGGTTTTTTGCTTCTAATTCACATCTTTCATATCATTCCGCAAGTAGTCCGGTCATTTAACGTAACGGAAGGTCATTGATACTTGAAGTCAGAAGGTGGGTTGCTAAGCATTTGTGTAAAGAACTATTTTTTTCTTACCGGAAATCACGAAATGGCAACAATCTCATTAAAAAGTTGTGTTCTGGAGGAATGTCATCTATTGTTTTGGCATGTAACAGTATAATAAGCGTGAATTCTTTCACGAAAACATGGGAGCTGAACACACACAACTGTTGCTGCGCATTTGCTCCAGGGTGGGAAATTTACATATTTTTTAGGGGGCAATTTTTGCCCCCACTTACTGAAATCCAGGGGCGTTTCACAAAAAATTGGGGGCACTTTTAGAAACTTGTGAAAAACATTTAACCTTTGTTCAAAATAATAAACACACTTATTTAGGCTTAAAGCAGCAATACGGAATTCTGTTCCAAAACTAGTACGCTAACTACCTAAAAGACATGCAAAAACCTTGTAACCACCACCCACAGCCCAGCTGACCCTTGCCAACACACTAACTGGTGTATTTTTGCAGTACCTGGCATGTCATGCATGTGAAAGCTTTTCTTCCATTTTTGCAGGGTGTTCTAGCCTGTTACACAGAACTACATAGGGCATATCTTTGATGGCTAGTGGGAATGACACAGGTCTTGATCTGTCCTTCACATGACCATATGCAATCAAAATGAATTAGAGGATGGTACCAAAACTAGTTGCCTATAAAACCATACCTCAAAAAGTGTTACATTGTTGCATAGTGTTACTTTAAAGTATATGAACAATTGTCATCAAATGGCAATAATAAGACTATTAGGCATTAGTCTACATATTCAAAGTGTTTTCTTAGATTTTTTGAAGAAAAACCAAACAGACAACGTAAATTACACAATCATATTCACGTTTATTCTTATTTCTTTGTGGTTATTAGTTGTTATTATTATAATTATATCATTATTTATTGTTATTTCATTATTCAACTATTAACAATCGTGTTTTTCTTTCTTTTTTTAATAATAATAACACATTATATTTATGGATTTTTGTGTTACTTTTAATCATGTTGTACCTACCATAGTAGGCCTACAGGAAATACAGATAAGACTAGTAAGCTAGCTTGCAAGCAAGCCTTTGTAGCGAACGCACAATCAGAGATAGCTAACGTTAGCTAACTAACATTAAACTAGCTTAACCGAACTAAATCATTTCTAAAAGTATTATCACTAGTTATCATTCACCGTAGGCGATGGCGTGTTGCTTGGCGCCTGGTGACGAAAGGCCATGGATTTCTGTATGTTTTCGCTCCCCTTGATGAAGTCAGCAGAAACATTTGCCTGCTCTGACAACGACTTGGGCAACTCGTTGTCCACAAGTCCGACATGCCTTGAAAAAAAAAAATCAGGTCTTTTTCTCGTCGTTGTCGTCATCCTCCACCCCAGGCCAATCTAACTTACATTTTTTGACAGTCGCTGGGTGTGTGAATTTATTGTATCTTTTAGAACCTGAGATGGTGACAGAGACTGCGCTGATCCTCATTTCTCCTCACTCTCGCAGTCACAGGTCTGATTAGGAAGCGCTCCAAATATTTTTAGTTAGAACGTTCGGTTCTTCACGCAACAATCAGTCAAGGCGAAAAATCAAAACATTTAATGGCAACTGACCGGGTCATCATTATAGGCTACGATGTTTTTGACACGTTCATTAAATTATTATTACACAAAATTATGGGGGCATTTTTTGCCCCTCTCCTAGTAATTTTAGGGGCAAAACTATATTTCTTAGGGGCAGTTTTGCCCTTTGCCCTCGCTAATTTCCGACGCTGATTTGCTCTCTCAAGGGAGAATACCCAAACGGCTGTTGAAATTACGATCTGAAGTACACACCTTTCTGATTGAGCACAGATCTCCCCATGCCACACAGACTGGCTTGCAAATATGTGCTATCTGGCAGATATATTCAGCAAACTGAATATGTCTGCAGGAAAAAAAGGACACCAGCATTTTAAACCTGTATGAGGTGAGAGGCTTCCTAAAGAAAGCAGAGCTGTGAAGAGCCTCTGCACAGGGGGATTTCACCTGCTTTCCTCAGATGGATGAATTCTCTCTAGTGAGGATGTGGACAGAGCTCCAGTCAAGTTGGTCATCGTGGGACATTTGACCAATTTGTATAATTAAAATTTCCAATTTCCTACTTTCCTGACATTGAGGAGAAATCTACACAGCTGGATTGGGTGAAAAACACATTTCTCTTGTCCGAAGCATGTGGAAGCAAGCTACCTGTCACTAATCAGGAAAAACCCCTGAAAGTCTCATCTGACTGTGGCCTCCAGATGCAGTTTGCCACATCCACACTCACACAGTTTTGGATGTGTTAAGCAGGAGCACCCTGACCTGGGAGAGAAAGCTTTGGAGCAGCTACTACCCTTTGCCTCCACCAGGGCCGTATTAAGACAATGGGCTTTAGGGGTTGCAGCCCTGGGCCTCGCCACCAGGGGCCCTCAGGTTGCCCGATGTCGAGTGAGTCAACGGCACCGCGCATAACATTAGAAACATTCAGAGTGAAAAAAATAATAATGCGGGAAAATGTCCGGTCAAAGAAACCACGAGAGTGGGGCCAAAAAAATGGTCCGTGGACCATGACCCTCTAATCACTAAAGGCCTCAAGTGCAAAGTAAGACTGAAGAAGATAAATTCACATTTCTAAACTTTGCTTTGGTTCGCACCACATCGCATTAAGATCGCAAACGCTTTTAATAACGTGCTTTCAAATACGATGATGCAGGTAACAAGCCAGGCTTCCCGGTTCCATCTAAATAGGCCTAATAAAACGTAAATTATTTCAGCAATTGAAGATGTTTGAGTTCTTATCCTCACGCATATCGCTGCAGATTAGGCTAATTCATTGAAAATTGTAGACAAATTATTTGCAAGCCAGTTAGACATAGCTAAGTGAAATGTTTTAGCTTAGCTATAGAATCTTCCATTTTCGCAGTCTTGGTCAAATATAAGTGTAGAGGTTTTCACTGAGGTTTTTAGTCAGATCAGCAGGACTGAATAGGTTCTACGCTCAGTCCAGTTTGTGAGGTATTGCACAATCTGAGAAGAGGCACAGCGCGTCGTTGCCTCACCGTCTTGCTGTCTTCTGTCTGTTTGAACAGGACATGCGCAAATTCAGCGATTTTGATTATAAAACTGCTCGAAATGATTGGAATCATGCAGAAAATACATTTATATCACAGACCAGTAGAAAATATTTATTTCCTTTGATCGTTATTTGTTTTTTTACTTTAATGATGACAGGTGAGGCTCTGCCTCCCCTGATCGGACATCCGTGCTCTCGCATAGAAACGTTGTCGCGGAGCCAAGCTGTTGCGTCACTGAATAGGCATATGCTTAATCAATTTGTTATTTGAGGTAACCTATAGGGGAGAGTGGGGTGATTTGTGCCAGCAGGGAAGTTGCACCACCCCTTATTTCTAGGGAACCATAGAAAAAATTGGTCAAATGACCACACATCTTTGAAGAGTCAGCCATTTAACTCATCCTGCAAAGAAGAGTGCCTCTTTGCATGAGAGATAAGCACATTTAAGTTCAAAAAACTGTTATTTTGCCTTCCAAAGTAAAATATCTATGATCACGTTTTTTTGATTGTTGTGTCTGAACGGATTAAGACAAGTTTAAAAACATTTCACACATGTTTTAGTGCTTTGGTAAGCTACACTATGAGTCTATATAGCTAGTATGATTTCAGCTCAAAACAGCTGGATGATGCATTTTTTCCAAAAAGGTGGGATTGGGGTAAGATGTGCCAAAGGGCCTGGGGTAAGTTGTGCCAGTGATCTGTATATAGAATTCCATTCAATTTGGTCTTCATTTGAATTTCATTTTGTTCTGAACATGTGTTCCTGAAAATTACCTTTAAATAGAATTGACTCAACTCAACTTTGTTCTGATGTGTTCAGGAAGCTCTAGGCCTTGTTTAAGAAAATGTACCTTTTATGTGCTCATGTGGCGCAATAGGCTTGTAGAAAATCAGCTTTTGTTGTTGAAAAATAACTTTAAATAAACCTTAAATTAGTAATTTTGCATTGAATTTGTCTAGCTTTTATATAGCAACACAGTTTCTGAGATAAAAATATACTGTTTTACTTCAATAATCAATGGCACAATTTACCCCAATGTACTCTCTTTAATGGCACAACTTTGGCCACACAAATCAATGGCCGCACCGGGGGCAAGTTGTGCCACAAGACCACTTTTTTTCAGAAAGCTATATTTCTTAAATGCTATATTTCAGATCCAAAGTGATTGTTCCCAAAGATGCACCACACCCTGAAATATATGTACATATTTTAGTTAGAAGCATTACTGTCATGGCCTCGCTTGAAAGTCACTTTAAGTAAAAACTGACACATCTCACCCCACTCTCCCCTAATGGTCATTCCCTGGCTATTTAGGTTTCCTCAGGTAGGAGGTAACCTATTGTTAGGTTTCCTCCGGTAGGAGGTAACCTATTGTTATTGTAGGCTTTCTTATGTTGCTGCAATGGAAGTCAATGGCAGCCCCTAGAACCATATGGTAACTTTTTGTGAAATTTGGCACACTGATTGGGGACAGTCCCATGATTCATTTCACCAAGTTTCATGTAGGCAGATGTAGCGCTCTAGCGCCACCAACAGGTCAAAGTTGGCCGTACGTTCACACACGTAACTTTTGACCCGTTGGCCCGATTTTCAAAAATGAGGCATCCTTGGAATCCTTGGACCTGCACGAGTTCAACGCACCCTATGACGTCATTTTCCGCCATGATGGATTTTCCGCCATTTTGGATTTTATCAAAAACCTTCAAAAAGTTTCACGGGTCACAATTTTTGTCCGATCAACACCAAACTTGACACAAATCATCTTCAGACCAAGCCTCACAAAAGTTATTGGATTACATCTTCGCAACTAAAACCGTTCGCCCGTGACAGCCAATCAAAGTTTGCGACGAAGACGCCAGACAGGACGTGGGCTCATATCTCAGCAACGATTTGATGTATCAAGACCAAACTTACTACATGGACAGCTTACCTCATCAGGAAGACGCTTAAGAAATTTGGTGACCTTTGACCTCTAGGTGGCGCTGTAATTACAAAAAATGCATTTTGGCCTGTAGCTGTTGACGTGTTTGGAATTTAAACTTACTAGTGGGATCTACTCGTGCTCTTGGAGGTCTTTAGGTTGACACATGCAAATATGTGACATTATCATAATTGATCAGGGCGCCATATTGAATTTAGTCAAAAACACTAAAAAGCAAACACAGGTCAGAAATTTGATCTGATCTTCACCAAAATTGGCGCAGACCATCAGTAGACAATGCCTTATAACTGCATTAGTTTATGGAACAATTGATGAAAGCGTTCGCCAGTAGCAGCCAATCGAATTAGGCGGCGAAGCCGCCAAACAGGAAGTGAGCTCATGTCTCGGCAACCTTGTAATGTATCAAAACCAAACTTGGTACATGGACTGCTGACCCCATCTGGGGGACAATCAATACATTTGGTGACCTTTGACCTTAATTTAATCCAAAACACTAAAAAGTTTGCACAGGTCGCAAATTTGATCCGATCTTCACCAAAATTGGCACGGACTTTCTAAAGACCATGCTTTATCACTGCCTGGTTCGCAATGTTTGAAGGAGGAAACCACCGCCATCGCTGCTTGCAGCTATATTTTCTGTTAGTATTATTTGAATTCTTGTACCATGGGAGTCAATGGCAGCCCCTAGAACCATATGTTAACTTTTTGTGGAATTTGGCACACTCATTAAGGACAGTCCCTTCTTCATTCACACCAAGTTTCATGGCTCTCATTACTCCACTCTAGCGCCACCAACAGGTCAAAGTTGGACTTTTGTAACACACGCAACTTTCGAACCGTATGACCGATTTTCATAAATGAGGTACCATTGGATTAGCAGCGTTCTGTGAGCAACTATAGTCAAATGAGCTCCGGCAACTTCCGGTTACGATTTTTCAAAATAAAAGCGCCTTTTTAGCCCCGTGTTTCTTTAACTGTCAGAAATATTAATTTCATAGGAACATCAAAATTGGTTAAAAACGATTCACTGATGTTAAAAAATTATGATTTTCTTGTTTAAATATAAGGAACACTGACTAAACAGGACATTTTGCTATTATTATAGTAAGAAACAGTAAAACACACCACAATCTGCTGATAAAAGGATTATACCTCCATTAAAGTTGGTTGAACATGTTCAGTACACTGTAAAGAAAGGGTAAAATATGTTTAACAGTAATTATCTGGTCATTCACTGTGAAAGAACACTTGACACATAGATCACACAGGTGAAAAAGGAGTATCTCCAATGCCAGGGTATTGCCATGTGACACATGTCACACTATGCTGAAAAAACTAAAGATTGTGTCTCAATGAAAGGGGGGTGGAATATGTTCAGGACACTCCAAACATTAAAGAAAATGTGTGATGAAGATGTGAATTGCGTCATTGAATGCTCCAGAATACTTTAAACATAGGCATACACACAGGCGAAAATGCAGTATTTTTAATTGCAGAACCATACGACACATATCACACTATGCTGATGAAACTAGAGATTGTGTCTCAATGAAAGTGGGGTGGAATATGTTCAGGACACACCAAACATTAAATAAAATGTGTGATGAAGATGTGAATTGCGTCATTGAATGCTCCAGAATACTTTAAACATAGGCATACACACAGGCGAAAATGCAGTATTTTCGATTGCAGGACCATATGACACATATCACACTATGCTGATGAAACTAGAGATTGTGTCTCAATGAAAGGGGGGTGGAATATGTTCAGGACACTCCAAACATTAAATAAAATGTGTAATGAAGATGTGAATTGCGTCATTGAATGCTCCAGAATACTTTAAACATAGGCCTACACACAGGCGAAAATGCAGTATTTTCGATTGCAGGACCATATGACACATATCACACTATGCTGATGAAACTAGAGATTGTGTCTCAATGAAAGGGGGGTGGAATATGTTCAGGACACTCCAAACATTAAATAAAATGTGTGAAGAAGATGTGAATTGCGTCATTGAATGCTCCAGAATACTTTAAACATAGGCATACACACAGGCGAAAATGCAGTATTTTTAATTGCAGGACCATATGACACATATCACACTATGCTGATGAAACTAGAGATTGTGTCTCAATGAAAGGGGGGTGGAATATGTTCAGGACACTCCAAACATTAAATAAAATGTGCGATGAAGATGTGAATTGCGTCATTGAATGCTCCAGAATACTTTAAACATAGGCGATCACACAGGCGAAAATGCATTACTTTCAATTGCAGGACCATATGACACATTTCACACTATGCTGATGAAACTAGAGATTGTGTCTCAATGAAAGTGGGGTGGAATATGTTCAGGACACTCCAAACATGAAATAAAATGTGTGAAGAAGATGTGAATTGCGTCATTGAATGCTCCAGAATACTTTAAACATAGGCATACACACAGGCGAAAATGCAGTATTTTTAATTGCAGGACCATATGACACATATCACACTATGCTGATGAAACTAGAGATTGTGTCTCAATGAAAGGGGGGTGGAATATGTTCAGGACACTCCAAACATTAAATAAAATGTGTGAAGAAGATGTGAATTGCGTCATTGAATGCTCCAGAATACTTTAAACATAGGCCTACACACAGGCGAAAATGCAGTATTTTCGATTGCAGGACCATATGACACATATCACACTATGCTGATGAAACTAGAGATTGTGTCTCAATGAAAGGGGGGTGGAATATGTTCAGGACACTCCAAACATTAAATAAAATGTGTAATGAAGATGTGAATTGCGTCATTGAATGCTCCAGAATACTTTAAACATAGGCCTACACACAGGCGAAAATGCAGTATTTTCGATTGCAGGACCATATGACACATATCACACTATGCTGATGAAACTAGAGATTGTGTCTCAATGAAAGGGGGGTGGAATATGTTCAGGACACTCCAAACATTAAATAAAATGTGTGATGAAGATGTGAATTGCGTCATTGAATGCTCCAGAATACTTTAAACATAGGCATACACACAGGCGAAAATGCAGTATTTTTAATTGCAGAACCATACGACACATATCACACTATGCTGATGAAACTAGAGATTGTGTCTCAATGAAAGTGGGGTGGAATATGTTCAGGACACACCAAACATTAAATAAAATGTGTGATGAAGATGTGAATTGCGTCATTGAATGCTCCAGAATACTTTAAACATAGGCCTACACACAGGCGAAAATGCAGCATTTTCGATTGCAGGACCATATGACACATATCACACTATGCTGATGAAACTAGATATTGTGTCTCAATGAAAGGGGGGTGGAATATGTTCAGGACACTCCAAACATTAAATAAAATGTGTGAAGAAGATGTGAACTGCGTCATTGAATGCTCCAGAATACTTTAAACATAGGCCTACACACAGGCGAAAATGCAGTATTTTCGATTGCAGGACCATATGACACATATCACACTATGCTGATGAAACTAGATATTGTGTCTCAATGAAAGGGGGGTGGAATATGTTCAGGACACACCAAACATTAAATAAAATGTGTGATGAAGATGTGAATTGCGTCATTGAATGCTCCAGAATACTTTAAACATAGGCATACACACAGGCGAAAATGCAGTATTTTCGATTGCAGGACCATATGACACATATCACACTATGCTGATGAAACTAGAGATTGTGTCTCAATGAAAGGGGGGTGGAATATGTTCAGGACACTCCAAACATTAAATAAAATGTGTAATGAAGATGTGAATTGCGTCATTGAATGCTCCAGAATACTTTAAACATAGGCCTACACACAGGCGAAAATGCAGTATTTTCGATTGCAGGACCATATGACACATATCACACTATGCTGATGAAACTAGAGATTGTGTCTCAATGAAAGGGGGGTGGAATATGTTCAGGACACTCCAAACATTAAATAAAATGTGTGAAGAAGATGTGAATTGCGTCATTGAATGCTCCAGAATACTTTAAACATAGGCATACACACAGGCGAAAATGCAGTATTTTTAATTGCAGGACCATATGACACATATCACACTATGCTGATGAAACTAGAGATTGTGTCTCAATGAAAGGGGGGTGGAATATGTTCAGGACACTCCAAACATTAAATAAAATGTGCGATGAAGATGTGAATTGCGTCATTGAATGCTCCAGAATACTTTAAACATAGGCGATCACACAGGCGAAAATGCATTACTTTCAATTGCAGGACCATATGACACATTTCACACTATGCTGATGAAACTAGAGATTGTGTCTCAATGAAAGTGGGGTGGAATATGTTCAGGACACTCCAAACATGAAATAAAATGTGTGAAGAAGATGTGAATTGCGTCATTGAATGCTCCAGAATACTTTAAACATAGGCCTACACACAGGCGAAAATGCAGCATTTTCGATTGCAGGACCATATGACACATATCACACTATGCTGATGAAACTAGAGATTGTGTCTCAATGAAAGGGGGGTGGAATATGTTCAGGACACTCCAAACATTAAATAAAATGTGCGATGAAGATGTGAATTGCGTCATTGAATGCTCCAGAATACTTTAAACATAGGCCTACACACAGGCGAAAATGCAGTATTTTCAATTGCAGAACCATACGACACATATCACACTATGCTGATGAAACTAGAGATTGTGTCTCAATGAAAGGGGGGTGGAATATGTTCAGGACACTCCAAACATTAAATAAAATGTGTGAAGAAGATGTGAACTGCGTCATTGAATGCTCCAGAATACTTTAAACATAGGCCTACACACAGGCGAAAATGCAGTATTTTCGATTGCAGGACCATATGACACATATCACACTATGCTGATGAAACTAGAGATTGTGTCTCAATGAAAGGGGGGTGGAATATGTTCAGGACACTCCAAACATTAAATAAAATGTGTAATGAAGATGTGAATTGCGTCATTGAATGCTCCAGAATACTTTAAACATAGGCCTACACACAGGCGAAAATGCAGTATTTTCGATTGCAGGACCATATGACACATATCACACTATGCTGATGAAACTAGAGATTGTGTCTCAATGAAAGGGGGGTGGAATATGTTCAGGACACTCCAAACATTAAATAAAATGTGTAATGAAGATGTGAATTGCGTCATTGAATGCTCCAGAATACTTTAAACATAGGCCTACACACAGGCGAAAATGCAGTATTTTCGATTGCAGGACCATATGACACATATCACACTATGCTGATGAAACTAGAGATTGTGTCTCAATGAAAGGGGGGTGGAATATGTTCAGGACACTCCAAACATTAAATAAAATGTGTGATGAAGATGTGAATTGCGTCATTGAATGCTCCAGAATACTTTAAACATAGGCATACACACAGGCGAAAATGCAGTATTTTTAATTGCAGAACCATACGACACATATCACACTATGCTGATGAAACTAGAGATTGTGTCTCAATGAAAGTGGGGTGGAATATGTTCAGGACACACCAAACATTAAATAAAATGTGTGATGAAGATGTGAATTGCGTCATTGAATGCTCCAGAATACTTTAAACATAGGCATACACACAGGCGAAAATGCAGTATTTTCGATTGCAGGACCATATGACACATATCACACTATGCTGATGAAACTAGAGATTGTGTCTCAATGAAAGTGGGGTGGAATATGTTCAGGACACTCCAAACATTAAATAAAATGTGTAATGAAGATGTGAATTGCGTCATTGAATGCTCCAGAATACTTTAAACATAGGCCTACACACAGGCGAAAATGCAGCATTTTCGATTGCAGGACCATATGACACATATCACACTATGCTGATGAAACTAGATATTGTGTCTCAATGAAAGGGGGGTGGAATATGTTCAGGACACTCCAAACATTAAATAAAATGTGTGAAGAAGATGTGAACTGCGTCATTGAATGCTCCAGAATACTTTAAACATAGGCCTACACACAGGCGAAAATGCAGTATTTTCGATTGCAGGACCATATGACACATATCACACTATGCTGATGAAACTAGATATTGTGTCTCAATGAAAGGGGGGTGGAATATGTTCAGGACACACCAAACATTAAATAAAATGTGTGATGAAGATGTGAATTGCGTCATTGAATGCTCCAGAATACTTTAAACATAGGCATACACACAGGCGAAAATGCAGTATTTTCGATTGCAGGACCATATGACACATATCACACTATGCTGATGAAACTAGAGATTGTGTCTCAATGAAAGGGGGGTGGAATATGTTCAGGACACTCCAAACATTAAATAAAATGTGTAATGAAGATGTGAATTGCGTCATTGAATGCTCCAGAATACTTTAAACATAGGCCTACACACAGGCGAAAATGCAGTATTTTCGATTGCAGGACCATATGACACATATCACACTATGCTGATGAAACTAGAGATTGTGTCTCAATGAAAGGGGGGTGGAATATGTTCAGGACACTCCAAACATTAAATAAAATGTGTGAAGAAGATGTGAATTGCGTCATTGAATGCTCCAGAATACTTTAAACATAGGCATACACACAGGCGAAAATGCAGTATTTTTAATTGCAGGACCATATGACACATATCACACTATGCTGATGAAACTAGAGATTGTGTCTCAATGAAAGGGGGGTGGAATATGTTCAGGACACTCCAAACATTAAATAAAATGTGCGATGAAGATGTGAATTGCGTCATTGAATGCTCCAGAATACTTTAAACATAGGCGATCACACAGGCGAAAATGCATTACTTTCAATTGCAGGACCATATGACACATTTCACACTATGCTGATGAAACTAGAGATTGTGTCTCAATGAAAGTGGGGTGGAATATGTTCAGGACACTCCAAACATGAAATAAAATGTGTGAAGAAGATGTGAATTGCGTCATTGAATGCTCCAGAATACTTTAAACATAGGCCTACACACAGGCGAAAATGCAGCATTTTCGATTGCAGGACCATATGACACATATCACACTATGCTGATGAAACTAGAGATTGTGTCTCAATGAAAGGGGGGTGGAATATGTTCAGGACACTCCAAACATTAAATAAAATGTGCGATGAAGATGTGAATTGCGTCATTGAATGCTCCAGAATACTTTAAACATAGGCCTACACACAGGCGAAAATGCAGTATTTTCAATTGCAGAACCATACGACACATATCACACTATGCTGATGAAACTAGAGATTGTGTCTCAATGAAAGTGGGGTGGAATATGTTCAGGACACTCCAAACATGAAATAAAATGTGTAATGAAGATGTGAATTGCGTCATTGAATGCTCCAGAATACTTTAAACATAGGCATACACACAGGCGAAAATGCAGCATTTTCGATTGCAGGACCATATGACACATATCACACTATGCTGATGAAACTAGAGATTGTGTCTCAATGAAAGGGGGGTGGAATATGTTCAGGACACTCCAAACATTAAATAAAATGTGTGAAGAAGATGTGAATTGCGTCATTGAATGCTCCAGAATACTTTAAACATAGGCGATCACACAGGCGAAAATGCATTACTTTCAATTGCAGGACCATATGACACATTTCACACTATGCTGATGAAACTAGAGATTGTGTCTCAATGAAAGTGGGGTGGAATATGTTCAGGACACTCCAAACATTAAATAAAATGTGTGATGAAGATGTGAATTGCGTCATTGAATGCTCCAGAATACTTTAAACATAGGCCTACACACAGGCGAAAATGCAGTATTTTCGATTGCAGGACCATATGACAAATAACAATATTTTGATGAATAGTCATGTTTTAAATGTTCAAAGTTTAATGACATATATTGAGAAAATTAGAACGACAACACACAATCAGCCTACACACAATGTCATCACCATTTATTGCATTTCAAGGGAAACAAGATATAATAGTTACTGTACCTTTAAATTATTAGTTATGATTTGAATTTTTTGGGTGGGGGGGGTCTGGGGGGGGGGGGGGGGGGGGTGTACAGTATGTACAGTACAGTTTCATCAACTGTCATTTCATACATTGCTGTGCTAAGAACAACTTACCTTTGCTAAGCAAAATGCAGTTTGGAGACAGGCATAGTGTGAACTCCTGGCCACGCTCAGAAGTGACAGGGCGGTGCCACAAAACCATGTTTCCACTGGAAAGATCCAACAAAAAGGTAGGCTTTTAAGCTTTTCAATATTTCTGTCTATCCTTAGTTTGCTAAGCTATTAATTAGTTAGCCTATGGATGATGTTTAACCTGTCATTAGACATGAGGTCGGTAGCAGAGTAGCATGGGATATTTGATCTTTTCACATATTATTCCTTTTTTTTTTTTCTACATTTCATTTAGTTTGTTCTTGTCTTCGGAGATAGCCATCTACGGAGCCTAGTAGATGGCTATGTCCATATGCCCAAAGGCTGCATTGACTTTGCCTTTGATAGCACCCCTGGTGCACCTGCTGCTGTGCTTAGGCAGCAGTTGCAAGCGTGCTGCCCACCCTGGGAGCCAAGCATGGTCTGCATAATGGCACCAGGGAACATGTCTAGCTGCACTGTTACAGAGGCAGGGCTAGAATTCAAAAAGTTACTTAAGACTGCTCTGTACCAGTGGCCCAAAGTAAGTATGGTTATCAATTGTTTTTTATCACTATAAGTACAGAAATTACAGCTAATCACATGCTCACGCTGGGTCAAGTCTTAATATACATTCTACCACATAATGCATTTGCAAATATAATAACTGCAGAATCTACCCATGTGTTTTACATGTCCTTATTATACATTACACATTATCATTACAGTTAGTCAAATGTGATATTACCCATACTCACTTATTATTTTGTACGGAAACATCTGTACAGGTGTTTGTTTTGGATTTCCCACCCAGACTCAATGGTGACGGTGATATCCAAGAGCTGCTGCGACAGGAGTATAACCGCATTAGTGTGGCCCTTGGGGTTAGGTATCTGTCCATTTATAACCATTTTCCCACAGGGTCCCATGAGCTGTGGTGCAAAGATGGGGTGAGCAAACATGCCTCTTTTCAATAAAAAAAAATGTATCTACCTGAATACTTCTGTAAGTGTGTGAACTAGTTATTTACCTTGCCTAAAAGGTATGGTGTGTGGTTACCATGTTTCTTAGGCCTCCATTAATTGCTTCCTCCTAGGTTCACCTCAGTGACAACCATGGGATGCTTAGATTGGTTGACCTATTATGGATTGCGTCGTACAATCTGCTGGAGGAAAGCAAAATTCCTCAAAATCTTCAAAAACCAAGAGCTCCTACTCATGCTCCAAGGCAAGTTCATGTGTCTGACATGAAAAAAGACTGCGTTGACCAGGGGTGTCAAACTCATTTTAGTTAAGGGGCCACATACTGCCCTCTTTGATCTCAAGAGCAGTAAAATAATATTTTTATAGAAATGCAATTAATGTCTGTATTCTCACACTTAGCAAAGTCATCCGGCGGGCCGAGATGGACCTCCGGGTGGGCCCGATCTGGCCTGTGCGCCGTATCTTTGACACCCCTGGTGTCAATTCTTGTACCACAAAGCAGTGGTTGAAGAAGTCTGTGGCTGAGAAGGAGTACCAGGATCTTGTGAAGGTAAGCTTGATAACCAGGTACTTTCAATAGTAAACTCAATCAAAGTCATTTTTCCATCTCACCTGTTTTGGTGTATAGAATGAAGTGTGGACACATCTTTCCCCCCTATTTGTATCAAGTACTTATATTTATACAGATGTTATTGATCACATGTAGCCTGGACCTGAAGTCCATTCCTAAACATCACCCTCCCCAGAGGTCACATCAGTGTTAGACAAAGAAATGTCATACTTGCTCTGTGGTTGTTATTTATTTAGGTTTCATAATTGTATTTTACATGAAGTGGTGTGCATTTTTTACTTGTTATAAGCATTTAAACCATTTGTAATATGTAGGGATGGAACAAAGGTATAATCTACAATATCCTTGGAACCTCCATTGTTTGCCAACCAAGCTGTTATGTGAGGAAGAATCATAGACAGCCATCCCCTGAGAAACTGAGGAAGGGAAAGGTGGTAAAGAGAGGGAAAAGAGGTCAGGGAAAGCCTACTGGCCAGAAAGGTAAGGTAAAAGAGGGTGAGAAAGGAGGTGAAAGGAAAAAGGATTTTGCCACTGACAACAGAAAGGGTATGTACACAGGAGTACGTGGAAAGGCGGGAGAGAGTGATGGGGACAGAGGAGAGAGAAGTGGTGGGAGAGGAGAGAGGTGTGGTGGGAGAGGAGAGAGGTGTGGAAAGGCAGGAGAGAGTGATGGGGACAGAGGAGAGAGGTGTGGTGGGAGAGGAGAGAGGTGTGGAAAGGTGGGAGAGAGTGATGGGGACAGAGGAGAGAGAAGTGGTGGGAGAGGAGAGAGGTGTGGTGGGAGAGGAGAGAGGTGTGGAAAGGCAGGAGAGAGTGATGGGGACAGAGGAGAGAGGTGTGGTGGGAGAGGAGAGAGGTGTGGAAAGGTGGGAGAGAGTGATGGGGACAGAGGAGAGAGAAGTGGTGGGAGAGGAGAGAGGTGTGGAAAGGCGGGAGAGAGTGATGGGGACAGAGGAGAGAGAAGTGGTGGGAGAGGAGAGAGGTGTGGTGGGAGAGGAGAGAGGTGTGGAAAGGCAGGAGAGAGTGATGGGGACAGAGGAGAGAGGTGTGGTGGGAGAGGAGAGAGGTGTGGAAAGGTGGGAGAGAGTGATGGGGACAGAGGAGAGAGAAGTGGTGGGAGAGGAGAGAGGTGTGGTGGGAGAGGAGAGAGGTGTGGAAAGGTGGGAGAGAGTGATGGGGACAGAGGAGAGAGAAGTGGTGGGAGAGGAGAGAGGTGTGGAAAGGCAGGAGAGAGTGCTAGAAAGAGAGGAGAGAGGTGTGGAAAGGTGGGAGAGAGTGATGGGGACAGAGGAGAGAGAAGTGGTGGGAGAGGAGAGAGGTGTGGAAAGGTGGGAGAGAGTGATGGGGACAGAGGAGAGAGAAGTGGTGGGAGAGGAGAGAGGTGTGGAAAGGCAGGAGAGAGTGCTAGAAAGAGAGGAGAGAGGTGTGGAAAGGTGGAGGAGAGTGATGGGGAGAGAGGCGAGAGGTGTGGGAAGAAGGGAGAGAGTGATGGGGACAGAGGAGAGAGAAGTGGTGGGAGAGGAGAGAGGTGTGGTGGGAGAGGAGAGAGGTGTGGAAAGGTGGGAGAGAGTGATAGTGAGAGAGGAGAGAGGTGTGGAAAGTTGGGAGAGAGTGATGGGGACAGAGGAGAGAGAAGTGGTGGGAGAGGAGAGAGGTGTGGAAAGGCAGGAGAGAGTGCTAGAAAGAGAGGAGAGAGGTGTGGAAAGGTGGAGGAGAGTGATGGGGAGAGAGGAGAGAGGTGTGGAAAGGTGGGAGAGAGTGATGGGGACAGAGGAGAGAGAAGTGGTGGGAGAGGAGAGAGGTGTGGAAAGGTGGGAGAGAGTGATGGGGACAGAGGAGAGAGAAGTGGTGGGAGAGGAGAGAGGTGTGGTGGGAGAGGAGAGAGGTGTGGAAAGGTGGGAGAGAGTGATGGGGACAGAGGAGAGAGAAGTGGTGGGAGAGGAGAGAGGTGTGGTGGGAGAGGAGAGAGGTGTGGAAAGGCAGGAGAGAGTGCTAGAAAGAGAGGAGATAGGTGTGGAAAGGTGGAGGAGAGTGATGGGGAGAGAGGCGAGAGGTGTGGGAAGAAGGGAGAGAGTGCTAGAAAGAGAGGAGATAGGTGTGGAAAGGTGGAGGAGAGTGATGGGGAGAGAGGCGAGAGGTGTGGGAAGAAGGGAGAGAGTGATAATGAGAGAGGAGAGAGGTGTGGAAAGGTGGGAGAGAGTGATGGAGAGAGAGGAGAGAGAAGTGGTGAGAGAGGAGAGAGAATTGGTGAGAGAGGTGTGGAAAGGTGGGAAAGAGTGATGGGGAGAGAGGAGAGAGGGGTGGAGGAGAGAGGTGTGGAAAGGCAGGAGAGAGTGATGGGGAGAGAGGAGAGAGGTGTGGGAAGAGGGGGGAGAGTGATGGGGAGAGAGGAGAGAGTGATGGGGAGAGAGGAGAGGGGTGTGGAGGA
Organism: Sprattus sprattus; assembly: GCF_963457725.1. NCBI lineage: Eukaryota > Metazoa > Chordata > Actinopteri > Clupeiformes > Clupeidae > Sprattus > Sprattus sprattus. Next base: position 1,842,364 of record NC_137927.1, on the reverse strand, counting down.
CAGAGGTGTGGGAAGAAGGGAGAGAGTGATGGAGAGAGAGGAGAGAGGTGTGGTGAGAGAGGAGAGAGGTGTGGAGGAGAACAGACTTGAGGGGGCAAAACATGAAATTCAGTTAGATGGGAAACTGTATGGCGGAGGGGAGCCTGAAGTATTTAATGTTGCACCTTTCAAGAAGACTGAACATAGAAAGTTGAAAGGGAAAAAAGCACAATGCATTAATTACAATAGGATAGCACTGGCAATTTATTCTCTGTCAAATGGTAAAGTAAATGAAAGTTTAACATCCCATTTTTGGACTGAGGTTGCTAAAGCTATTAATTGGCCCTATGAAAGACCAAAAGCTCAAAGTTGTAGTGTGAAGCTACTTAGTACAATTTGGAGATGTAATAGGGGTGAAATACAACAGTTAGTGAAGAGTATACATAGCCAAAAAGAAAATAACTCTAAGATTTATTTAACCACCACCAGGGACACATCAGGTATACAATCTGAGGCTGGTCAATCATTAGATGACATGGAATCACTATCAGTAGATATGAGGGCAGATAGTCCATTGAGTGCACTGTCTGTGGCAAGTCAGTCAGTAGGTGTTATGGAATCAAAACCATGTATGACAGAAGACAGTCCACTACCAGGCACGAAATCAGAAGTACTAAATTATGCAGTTGATATAAATAGGAGTTTAATCACTGAGAGTTCTCTGAAATGTATCTTATCAGACGAGGCATCATTTCAACCATTTGTAACGGGGACTCCTAAAGATACACAATTTGTTCTCACTGATGAGGAGTGGACTTGGGTCCAAAAGGGAAAGGGGGGCAGACACTTCAAGGGATATATATGGGAGGGGGTTTTTGCAGAGAAATTAAAAGACTCAAATCCATACTGTGTACTTATGTTTAGAAATCATTCTTTTAGTACAGCAAAAATGAGACAAAGGAACACCCCATTCCTTACTATTAATGGCTATTGTGCAAATACCTCATGCAAAATGCAAGTTAAAATAACCACCACGGATTCAAATAAGCCACAGTTTAATGTGTCATATACAGGAAAAATAGAACATTTGGGGGACAAACTGGCAGCCAGGCCATTTAGAATGCCAGAGAGAAGGCCAATAGCTGAATCATTACAAAGTACAACTGCATACACACTTTACAATAATTTATTAGGAAGGGCAAATTTAAAGTCGTTGGCATCATACAACAGGAGTGGAATAGGGACTAGTTCCTCTATACTCAGGAAAATGAAATGGGAAGGACACCAGAGCTCTTTCAATGACACTGATGAGGTAATATCGTTACAGATAATAAAGACTAAATTGTGTAATGAGGATGTACGTAACAAGCACATTAAAGGTTTTGTACAGCTCATTCAAGTGAGTCCTTTAAAAGTTATTTGTTTTACAGAGGGTGGGATCAGATTGTGGCATGACATGACCCAATCAACATGTGCGTTTTGGGATGCAACTGGAGGATTTGTTTTTAGCAAACTAACAAGCAAAAGAATTCTTTATTATGAAATTGTTCTGGCAACACCTTCGGCACCATTTTTGTCTACACCAGTAGCTTTTATGATTACAGAGGAACACAATCAAAGATCTTTAGAACATTTTCTGAGAACAATTAGAGAATATGAATGGACAATATTTAAAAGTAACTCGCAGCCCATACAAATGAATAGTGACCGATCAGCTGTCTTACTGAATGCATCTCTTAAAGTTTTTAATAATGAATCCATGGAAATGTATTTGAAGCGTTGTTGGAGAATCGTTAATGGCTTGGCCAAAGACGATGAGTTAAAATTAACTTTATTGAGAACATGCAAGAGTCACTTAATGCGACAAGCAAGTGAAGTGTGCAAAAAACAATACACAGGTAAAGACAGCAGGTATATGGTAGGCATGTACATATTCAGTGTATTATTAAATTCCAAAAATATGCAAGACGTAATTGCTCATATTTACGATGTCTGCATAGTTCTTGGAAGCGAGTACAGCTCGAGTGCAGTTGAGGAAGGCATTGGTAAAATCAAAACTAGTGTGCTAAAGTTAAATGACAGTGAACATTTTGAAAAAGCTGAAGATAACGTACTTGACAGCTATGAAGACATTTCAGGAAACAAAAAATCGCCATTTTTTAAATGTTTTCAAGTAATTCGTTCCCAAGCCAAATTAAACATAACTGAACAAGGTAGTGTAAAAAATAAGTATTATGGTCCAATGTTACTAGAAAAACTTTTTAATAACTTTTTGCCTGTAATTCCGCTTTGGAGTGACCTTATGTCAGGTAACCTATCCAGATATTCCCCCAAATATCTTTGCCTTCCTCAACTGCACACCAACAAATCCACATCCATTTCTGAAGTCACATTTAAAAACACCAAAAGATTATTTTTTAACAGTGAGAAAAACAGAATCGACAGATGCATTGAAGAGTTGTATGTTTTATATAAAGCTAGGGAAAGAGAGTTTTGTGAAAAACTGAATATACAAATGAACAAATATAAACGCAATATAAATGTAGAAGCTGAGGAGAGTTGGCAAAAGAAGCTCTCAACACCCAAGCATTTAAAAAGATCTTTTCAAAGAGCACCAAACAGACAATCCAATATCTTTAGTTTGAATAAAACCAATGCAAAGGTCACAGGTAGCTATGGATTCATTGATAAGGATATTTTAAAAAATATATGCCGTTTTCCAAATACATTTCAAAATTGCTGGTTTAATGCCACTGTCCAGGCATTTCTTAATCTGTACAGTGTCCATTCTACACTTGGGTCTGTGGAGCCAGATAGGATAGCAAGAGTTACACGGATGGGAAGTAACATCTCCCAGTTACTTCATTTTGCAGCAAATAACAAAGGACAAATAAGCACTGACAATTTAAAGAACACATTATTAGAACTCCAGACTGCAGTTCCAGCACTTAACTTTAGTAAACAAAATGATCCATCAGATTTTATCGTCCCCTTTATGTCCTGGTTAGACCTCCTGGGTATTAAAACAATAGTAAATATAAGACATAAGTACTGCTGTACTGAGTGTTGTGAGATATACGTGGAGGAAATCCAAAGTAACTCAGTAGTTATGATTCAAATTACAGTAAAAGAGGATCTTTCTAGTCTTTTCCAAAAAGAAATGTGTCAGGTAGTTGATAATGCATGTACTAAGTGTGCCTCACAATTAGTCAAACATACCGAATGGGTTTCAGTCCCAGATATTTTAGTCGTTGAGGTCCCTAGAGCTATAGCCTATAATAATGTTTCAAGAGCTTCTATTACTCCTTCCCCAACTCTTAGTATCGCTGATAGTTGTGACAGTGAGAAAACATACAATTTACGGAGTATTATATGTCATTCAGGTAAGATGGCAACATCAGGTCATTACTGGACAGTGCTTTTTATTAATAAATGTAAAATTTCTGCCAATGACCTGAATATAAGTGCATATAACCAAAGTGTTGAGGACACATCTGGGGTATTTCATGTTTACGAGCTTTCCCATGCATCCTTGGATGTTACAAGTAGCAAACAGGCCGAAGTCTCTACAGTTCAGAGGCCACCTAGCCATTCCACCATGTCAGATCAGACACTGGGAATTTTGATTTTTTTTAAATGTTGCTCAGCATTTGAAAAATGCTATGATCGGTTAATTCTCGCCAATAATAAGTCATACCACAAAACATTTTCATCTGTTATACGTAATTTTGCCAACATCAGATCAGCAAAATGGGCACCTTTACCACAACCAGTATCTATCCCAGCAGCTCTGAATGTTATTGAAGCATTTATTAATGAAAACATTGAGGTCAATTGGCTCGCAAATGACTTAATGTATGTTCATATGTTAGATCTGTATTCGTGTAATTTATGTGACACAGAAGCCGTAACAAATTACAAAAGTAGGAAAGTCCTTATCGTAAAATGTAATATCTAGACATCAGAAGGAATAGCACAGAATCTACAAACTTTAGGCATGTCTTCAAAATATCAGAATTGTGGTATCTGTGGAGCCAAGAATTCATTGTCTTCTCTTATATCTCATCTTCCCAAAACATTACTTCTTCTTACAGAATGTAAAGACATTAGTATAGAGGATGTTGTCTTACATTCTGTGTTCAAAAAATACACATATACTCTGTCAACAGTTTTATGTTTCAAAGAAAAGGCACCATTTTCCACTCTTTACCAAAAGACTGTAGATGGCTGGTTCGTCAATAATAATACCAACGTTAAATACTCCTCTGATATGGCATGCAAAATTATTTCGTCATCAAACTTTTGTATTCAGGCTTTTGAATGCCAAAAAGAGGAAGTCATAAAAATGTGTTCTATCCAAAAAATTGACCATGTATGTGATTATAATTGCTTAGAAGTAAATACATTTCCAGTCCCTGCTAATAACGTGTCTAATCCAAAGCATCCACTTCCACTCCGCTTAACGGAGGAGGATATACAAATAATAAAAAGTGAGCAATGGCTAAATGATCAAATTATAGACTGTTATCTTCAACTTCTTACAGACAATGTTCGTGATTATAATAGTGTGCTAATGATATCTTCCCTATTCATTAGTCAACAGTTACAGAGCCAATATTGTGACCATATTGAAGTTGTTCCAAATGCTCCCCGAAAAGAAAAGAACTGGTGGTGTTTCAAAAAAGTAGTCATCCCTGTAAACATTAGGTCTATTCATTGGATAGTTCTCATTTTTGATATGACGCCAAAAACATCTGATGAAAGCGAACTTGAAATCACATGTAAAATCCTAGATTCACTCACCTCATATGAGAAAGAAATAGAAAAGTTATTGCCACAAATTCATAAATATTTAACACTTCAGTATTTGGCCTTGCATGGTAAAACAAAGCAAATAGGAATCAAATATGAGTTTTCACACAGATGTACCCATTTTAGAAAACAAACATGTGGTAATAATTGTGGAGTTTATGTGTGCTTCTTTGTAAAAGCTGAGCTGTTTGGGATAGGTTTAAACAAATTTTGTAACAACAGCATGCGAAGATATTTGCAATATGAAATAATAAATGAAAAACTATTACTATAGTAATTTGGGCTATTCCATGTTTTATTTTTTCTTCATATGAGGTGGGAACATCTGCTGGGTCATTCTGTGTCAAATCAACCAAATGCTCCTGCATCATGTCCTGAATTTTTTTTTTTCTGGTGCAAGATGATACAATATGATCAAGTCAATGTTGCACTGTAAAATGTGATAAGTTGCGTTTACTTGAAGGAATCCAGGAAACCGGTTGCCTTGAACAAGTCAAGTACATTGAAATCCATTTCAAGTTAGGTGTACTATGGAGGCTAAGTACACCTTACTTGAAAATTCTATTTTCTTGACTAGTTCAAGGCAACCGGTTTCCTGGACTCCTCCAAGTAAACGCAACTTATCACATTTTACAGTGTGGCAACCACCAAATACACTGACTCGATTTTATTAGATGGATTGGGGAGCATGAGCACCTGGCTGCTCACGCATGACTCCTGTAGCAGGCTCGGTGGGGCTGACCTGACTGGGAGCTATATGACTCAGTTCTGTCACCATCGTGGCAGGCGTGGGAGAGCCGGCTTGGGCAGCTGGGTGCTCTTAACCCCATTTAGACACTTGACAATATGTTAAAAGTGTATGTGTTCGCTTGTCTTATTGTTTGTCATCTATGTAAGGATTTCTGATTTATTTATTTTATTATTTTTAAGTTCTCTTCAATTATTATATTATTATTCTATTGTTAGTTCAGTGTTACTACTTTCGAAATCCAACCTAGCTGTTATATTTCAGATTCCGCACCATGTGTCATCACCACAAAATTGGTTGAAATGTCACAAAATTGGTTGAAATGTCACAGAATTGCCCTGCTTGATTAAACACAGTACGACCAAGACTTCACAATATCATTGATAGATCAAAAGTCCTTGTTTTTTTGTTTATTAGGTAGGAAATAGGTTCTATTAGTTTAAAGGGCTTTCTTATACGCGTAAACATCCATTCCAAACTGTCCATACTTTTTAGCTTTACCCCACTAATTAAAAACAAGGTAGTCCCCCGAAGAGGGGGGGTGGAGGCGGGCCCAAAAAACAAACAAACAATAAATAAATATAAAGGTCTTTACCATTTTTAAAGGTCTTTCTTTTAACTAGGCGTAAACATCCCCTCCAAAACTGACCATACTTAACCCGACTAATTTAAAACAAGGTCGTCCCCCGAAGAGGGGGGTCAACAACAAGTCAACAAATAAATAAATAGAAAGATCTTTTCAAAAAGGTTATTTTTGACTTTATATAGGATGAAATCTTTTACCTTACCTTTAATGTCCCTAACAATACATTTTTTCTTCTGTTTTAATCAGATACCTCTGTACACCTGCGGCAGATGGCAGAACTGGACAGCAGACCTGGGCCGCAGAACCAGGCCTCAACCAGAAGACAAAAAAAGAATAATTCATATCCATGTTTGGTGTGTTTGTATTTGTATTTGTGACAAAATAAAGCTGACCTCCCAAGAGGGGGGGAGTGGTGGTGGGTTTAAATATAATGTGAACTGTGTGTCTTCATATCCACAATTTCCTCCTAATTCCAACAGAGACTTCATCTCACATTCATGATCAAGGTTGACATATGTGCAGAGTTGTGACAATGACCAGGTATAGTTTCACAACAATGGACCTATATTGAATCCAAAATAAGAGAATATAGAACATATAGGCCTACACTGTTAATACAACTAGCACAAATGACCAAATGTAGACAGTTTGAGAGGGTGCATGTCTACAGAAGATAAGATTGTAAGTGAAGTAAAACCTGTGCTTTCATGATGTAGTCCTGGTTATTAAAGGATACATTTTTTCCCAATCTTATACATAGGCTTGCCTATAACCGTTTTAAAGTACCTTCTAAGCAGTATTAAATATTTATAGTATTTGCAATGATCATAGCCTTTGTTTGTGTAATCATGCACACATGCACACAATCATGCGTTTATAATGCAAACCTGTTACAAAGTCTGATCTAGGGAGTCGACAGATTAGGACTTTATGATGACAAATCGGACAGCATAACGCCGCGGAAATTCTGCCTTGCGAACGCGGTCTGAAGTTGAAAGCAATAGGAGTGGCCATAGACATACATGTGTATGTGTATATATGTCTATTGGAGTGGCTACACCAGACGCTAAAACGGAATGTACCTTTTCAAACACACTTTCAATTATTTTCCCGATCATAACGACAAATGCAACAATACAACTCGTTCCATAAAAAGGGTTTTAAATTACCCAGTCGATTAACAGGGTTGTTTGTAAAAACCTTTCATTTGATACAAGAAACTAATTTTACTTCCTCGTTTCGTTTTACTTCCTGGGGTTATTGTGGGTTATCGTTGCTGAAAGAACGGAACTCATTGGATTCCCTGGATCAAGACGAATTAAACCCACCCCATGGCGTCAATTTCCGGTTATATAGATTTTCCGCTATTTTCGGTTTTATCAAAAACCTTTGAAAGCCTACTCCTCCTACAATTTTTGGCAAATCTTCATCAAAATCACCGGAGATGATCTTCAGACCTAGCCTCACAAAAGTTATGATTTAGAATTTTGATCCTCACAACCGTTTGTCCGGTACAGCCACTCAAATTCAGCAGAAAAGTGGCCAAACAGGAAGTGAGGTCATATGTCAGCATTTATTTGAGTGAAATTTACGCCACATGGTGTGTTGAATTCGTCTTGATCCAGGGAATCAAATGGTACCTCATTTTTGAAAATCGGTCATGCGGTTCAAAAGTTGCGTGTGTTAACACAAGTCCAACTTTGACCCGTTGGTGGCGCTAGAGTGGTATAATGAGAGACATGAAACTTTGTATGAATAAAGAAGGGACTGTCCTTAATATTTGTGCCGAATTTCACAAAAAGTTACCATATGGTTTGTCCGGTACAGCCACTCAAATTCAGCAGAAAAGCAGCCAAACAGGAAGTGAAGTCATATCTCAGCTAATCTTTGAGATATCAACACCAAACTGGTATGTCACTTGGAAGACACTACAACATGTTCCCATGTGCAAAGGCAACTTCATATCTTGAAAAATGATTGATATAAAGCAAATTGGAAACATTGTTAATGCTAAAATAATGCTTTACACATCTGCAGGTCAAAAAGTGAAACTCTGATTCAATCACAAGTTCATATGAAGACACTTGAGAGTGTTTAGTACACAAATCTGAAAAAAAGTTGACTGTAAGATGAAAAGTAGATTTTTGGTGAATATTTGAAACATGCATGCTTGACTACTTGCTAGGGTGGTTCTCTATAGAATGTCTCTCTGTCTCCTTATCCGCGCGGCTCCTAAATCTCACACACTCAGTCTCCCCTTAACACACGCGCATGCTTTGTTTTACGCACACACATTCTCACAGACACACAGCTTGGTGTCACACACATACATTCTCACAGACACACAGGGTAAGCGCACACACACAACCTCCACTCAGTCTTAACTTCAGGGCAAAAGCATTGTAAATGTTGGATTTGAAATGTAATATCCCATTGGCAAGTCTGCAGCATGGATTTTTCTATACAGTGACAAATTGTCACAAAATTACATTTATCCCTGGTTCACAATGTTTGGAGGAGGAAACCGCCATCGCTGCTTGCGGCTATATTTAGGTTTCTTCCGGTAGGAGGTAACCTATTGTTATTGTAGGCTTTCCTATTATTATTATGTTGCTGCAATGGGAGTCAATGGCAGCCACTAGAACCATAAGGTAACTTTTTCTGAAATTTGGCACACTCATTAAGGACAGTCCCTTCTTCATTCACACCAAGTTTCATGGCTCTCATTAAACCACTCTAGCGCCACCAACAGGGTTATATAGATTTTCCGCTATTTCCGGTTTTGTCAAAAACCTTTGAAAGCCTACTCCTCCTACATTTATTGGCAAATCTTCTTCAAAATCACCAGAGATGATCTTCAGACCTAGCCTCACAAAAGTTACTTTTTAGAATTTTGATCCTCACAACCGTTTGTCCGGTACAGCCACTCAAATTCAGCAGAAAAGTCGCCAAACAGGAAGTGAGGTCATATCTTGGCAAATCTTTGACAAATCAACACCAAACTTGATATGTCACTGGAAGACACTACGACATGTTGCCATGTGCAAAGGCAACTTCATATCTTGAAAAATGATTGATATAAAGCAAATTGGATAGATTGTTAACGCTAAAACAATGCTTTACACATCAACAGGTCAAAAAGTGATACTCTGATTGAATCACAAGTTCATGTGAAGACACTTGAGAATGTTTAGAACACAAATCTGAAAAAAAATTGACTGTAAAATGAAAAGTAGATTTTTGGTGAATATTTGAAATACGCATGCTTGGCTAATTGCTAGGGTGTTTCTCAAGTCTGCCTCTCTGCCCCTGCCCCTCTGGTCTTGCGCGCGTGTGCGCTCCAGATTCTCTCTCTCACACACACACACACACACACACACACACACACACACACAGGGACAGGGACAGGCTCCTTTGACACGCGCAAGCACACACACATAACATTTAAGGAAATTTAGTGTTGACCACACCCCTTCTCACTCTTAGCTTGAAGCCATGGCCCTTGAGGATCTTCAAAGTAATGCATTTGAAATGTAATATCCCATTGGCAAGTCTGCAGCATGGATTTTTCTTTACAGTGACAAATTGTCACAAAAATACATTTTTCCCTGGTTCGCAATGTCTGGAGGAGGAAACCGCCATCGCTGCTTGCAGCTATATTTAGGTTTCCTCCGGTAGGAGGTAACCTATTGTTATCGTAGGTATTATTAGGTTTCCTATGGTAGGAGGTAACCTATTGTTATTGTAGGCTTTCTTATTATGTTAGTACCATGGGAGTCAATGGCAGCCCCTAGAACCATATGGTCAAAGTTGGACTTTTGTAACACACGCAACTTTTGAACCGTATGACCGATTTTCAAAAATGAGGTACCATTGGATTCCCTGGATCAAGACGAATTAAACACATCCCATTGCGTCAATTTCCGGTTATATAGATTTTCCGCTATTTCCGGTTTTATCAAAAACCTTTGAAAGCCTACTCCTCCTACAATTTTTGGCAAATCTTCTTCAAAATCACTAGAGATGATCTTCAAACCTAGCCTCACAAAAGTTACGATTTAGAACTTTCATCCTCACAACTGTTTGTCCGGTACAGCCACTCAAATTCAGCAGAAAAGCTGCCAAACAGGAAGTGAAGTCATATGTCAGCAAATATTTGAGTGAAATTGACGCCATGGGTGTGTTTAATTTGTCTTGATCCAGGGAATCAAATGGTACCTACATTTTGAAAATCGGCCATACGGTTCAAAAGTTGCGTGTGTTAACACAAGTCCAACTTTGACCCATTGGTCATAGAGTGGTCTAATGAGAGACATGAAACTTGGTGTGAATAAAGAAGAGACTGTCCTTAATGAGTGTGCTAAATTTCACAGCCTTCTAGCACAGCATTGCATTTCAAATGTAATATCCCATTGGTAAGTGTGCGGCATGAATCTAATGAGAGACATGACACTTGGTGTGAATAAAGAAGGGACTGTCCTTAAAGAGGGTGCCAAATTTCACAGCCTTCTAGCACATTATTGCATTGAATTGAATATCCCATTGGTAAGTCTGCAGCATGAATTTTTCAGTGACAAATTGTCACAAAAATACATGTTTCCCTGGTTGCAATGTTTGGAGGAGGAAACCGCCATCGCTGCTTGCAGCTATATTTAGCCTTGTTTTTGCTTTTGAATGAATGAAAATATGTATACATTTACACAGTGGTGTCAAAAGTAAACACATTCTTTACTTAAGTAAAAGTATTGATACTGGAGTTTAAAAATACTCTGGTAAAAGTTGAAGTATTGACGTAACCTCTTTACTCAAGTAAAAGTAAAAAAGTACAGGCTTTAAAATGTACTTAAAGTATAAAAGTAAAAAGTAAAAAAGAAAAAAAAAACATTTAAAGATAAACTAGTTGGACTTAATATAATTGCCACGACTGTAAGAAAAAAGAAGCTTAATTTAATAGCTGATGAGTGCTACATGGAGCCCAAGACATGGTAAAAAATGTCATACAAAAATATAATAATTCTGTCAAAGACAACAAACTAGAAGAGCATGTTTTTCTCAAACTTTATTGGAATTCAAGTAGACCTCCACCCCATTTGCACATTCGTCTCTCATCAAGGGCCTTTGCAACTAGGTTCATAGTCTTCGCATATTCTGCCAGAAATTCAAGCTTGACAGGAGTCAAATAAAAACATTTTCGGTAGCACTTTATAATAACCATCCCGTATAAATGGTTAATTGATGCTTTATTTAGCAACTATAATTAAATATTTGATAACTTATAAATCATATATGAATCATTAGTAGACAACAATCAATGGTTACTAAATGTATTATTTATGAATACTTTATCATCAGCTCATGAAAAACTGAACAATTTATTTATACCTAACATACCCCAAAAAATCTGTTTAGTAATAACTTGATTACATTTTCTTTTATATTAATAAACTACATTTTTATTGCAAATATTGTATTATTATTAATGATTTACTGAGTTACTGTTAATGATTATTAAGTTGATTGTAGGCCTTTATATAGCTATTTAGATTACACCTATGCAGATGATATATAGGTTGATTACCTACTAAACTACAAATGATGTTTTATTGATTAACAGTTAGCTAGAAAAACAGCTACAATATGTCTTTTTCAGATGAGCATTCTAAAGTTGCGTCTTTAATTGTAAGTAAATCATTTGGAAACTATCTAAAAGTGCCAAGATATGACTGCACAAAACCTTTTGTTTGGATGGCTGTTATAAAGTTGGCTCTTAGTCTAATATTGGTTAATAAACAATTTGTAAATGACATAAAGATGTCTGTAAAAAGACCTGATGGGAAATACCTGGAGAGCAAAAAGTATATAGTTATCCTGAAGTTGTAACTAGTGTTCATAGTTCAAACATTACTTTCATGACTCTCATGACTCAAGTCAAAGACTGCTAAATGGCAATAGTGATAATAACATTTTACATCTACAGGGTAACTACTGATTGCTAAACACATTACAAAGCATTGTCACACATCACAATTGGTTTTAATGTCAAGTGTTTATTGAAATTAAAACTACTGATCAATCAGAGCAGGGCAAAAAGAAAATAAATATTACACCAAAAACAATAGCCACATTCTTTTATAATGTGTAGAGTGTTATATATCTAGATATAACATGACCACTGCTTCAACAAAAGAGGGTGGTGGGATGAGAGGCACTCCACATCTATTATTTCGGCAGTTTTTTTATTTAAGGTATGCCCTCAGCTTTTTATTTTGCCATCTCAGCTCTGTTCACACTCAGAAAATCAGAATTGCCTTAATATACATGACACTAAATTGTAAAGACAGTATAAACATTGCATACAGCATAAAGATTGCAACATGAACAAACGCTGCTTGAACATAAAAAGGTATGGCAAGGGGCACTCTAATCAATTACTTGGGTTCCCTTGTTTTAATGTAAGGTATGAGCTTGCCCTCAGCTTTGTATTTCGCTATATCAGCTCTAACCTGTGCATCATTCAGAATTATGTCTTCACATTTACTGAGAAAATCTGAAATGTTTCCTCTTTTGGAGTACCCTGCCAATAGCTCCTCAAATGTTTCTGGTGAAGCTGTAGCCAACTCTGGGATGGCTGCTTTGGATCGAACTGTCAGCTCAGTTACACCAGCACCAGCACACGCCTCCCCAAGTTTTTTTCCACTGTTGTATGCCTTGCTTAGGCCAGCTTCTTTTCTTTCTGGTGCCTTTTGTCTTTCCTGGTGTGCTTTTTTTTGTACCGCTTGTTCTTATAATGTTCATCTGATGACGAGGAAGAAGAGGAAGATGGCGCAATTGAGGTATTGGTGGAAGACAGAAGTAAGGACTCAGATGATGAGGTGTTGTCAGATGTTGAGGTATCCATATTCTTGTCTAACTAGAGACCATAGGAAAGGGAAGGGAAAGTTTAGTCAAGGGAGAATCAGAATGTCAGTGGTCACACAACATTTGTCAGGTACAGCACAGGTGGTGTGTGTGCGTCCATCCATCCTAAAGAGAATTTGTTACCATATTTATGGGCTTAGTCTAACGCAATGAACCTGAATTCTTTAGAAAGCAGTTTAAGAACTGTCTGTGGACATCAATCAGATGCTCAAAATTGACATTGACAGCAGTCATGACATGTTAACCCTGTTTTAATTGACCGCAGCACACTCAAGTCTATGAAGCATTCTACTTGCATTGTGAAGAGCCGTAAAGCCTGATAAAAAATTGTAATCCAAGTGGTGTTTGTCAAATGTCACATTGAGATACAGTATTGACTTACCAGCCACACATTTTCTCTCTCTTTAGCCTTAAGGAGGAGAGCTGACGCTGTGGGAGACATACAGAAATACAGAAACCAAGTAAGAAAAAAAATAAAGATTAGGCAGAGCACATTAGGTTCCTGGTTTAGAAATTACATACAAACTACAAATTTGTGGTTTGTTCAACTGTTGTTCACCATAGCCTCATTGACTCTCATGTTAAATCCATTTTTTTTTTCACAAAACAGGGCTCAGGTCGAAAACTTAGATAGCTGTCTTGATCCTTGTCAATTTATCTTCATTAGTACACCGACTAAAAGGAGGTTTTATAAAGAGCGAATCGAGTTGTTGCACTGAACGTTAGCCATCTTGACAGAATGTGACTTGATCAAAGCCGTATGATGTCCTTATACGCAATTACGTATGACGAAAGCCTGGTGGGGATAGCCCTCCCGGAAGCCATAGAGATTGCAATGAGAGCCCTGTTTTGTGAAAACATGAAAGTCACACAGCTGCTGCCTGCAAAAATATATATATACAAAATCAATCAAGTTGTTGTCTTTTAATAGCTTTGCTTAGTTACACTGACATTCTGTGACTGTTCTTCCTTTTTTACTGGGTTCACCAGAGCTTTGTGTACATTATATAGCCCCGTAGCCAGGGCCCATAGACATATTAATGTCAATCTAAATAGTCTGAATAGCCAAGTCACATTGCCTAAAATACTGATATATACCTATATTCAGCGAAAAAATTACACTGACAGGTGTAATAGGCGGAATATGTGTGCGGGGGGAGGGGCGTGGTGGCGGCGGTTACAAACATGAAAAAAAGGATACGGGACTCAAATGTTGCCTTACAACACTGACAAGGGCCCGTCATAATAGCCTGCACCTGGGCCCGTGATAACTACATTACGCCACTGAATAGCCCAAACCTGAATGTTCTGCTGCTATACCAAATTGAGAGAAAACTGAAAATTCTGAAAAAGTATTTCCTGTATTTTAAAAATACAAAATACATGTATTGTATTTTGTTACAATTTCTGTACAGTACAACAGTATTTTGTAATTTATTTTGATACATTTATTTGAAGGGTATTTTGTATTTTGTATCAAAATACATTTTGATGTATTTTTGCCCATCTCTGACTACAGAGATGCACCCCTTCGGCAGTCTGACCATATATTTCTGTTTTAAATGCCTTCTATTGGTCATCTTTAATATAACATATGATAATAAAACAGTAACAAGAACATCCACTCTACCCTCCATCATTTTAACATCTCCCATAATATTCCACATTCTTATTATTCATTATTATTAATTATATAGGATTATTATATACCAAGCATAAGAAAAACATGGAAAGAATCACAGACAAAATGTCTTTATTTATTTGCATCTTCTTGATTTGACCAGATTATAGACTAGTATCCTACACTGGCTGCACAACAAGCAAAAGCACAATAAATGTCCGTTCAGTCCAATATTTTTTACTTGTCAATCTGAATTTCTTTGCTAATAATTTGATTAGCACATATACCTTACCAGCATGAGTACATAGCACAAAACGGGCAGGTGTATTTGGAGTTTCCAACAGACATATCTACATAAGTGTACTGGTTGGAATTCTTTAACTGCAACAATAAATAAAAAACATCAGACATCATTTTCCTAGCCCAGGTGCACCAGACTCATGACTGTGGTGTATCCATGCTGCAGTCCGTCGGTGTCTGTGTGTGAAAGTGTAAAGTTCTCTTTGACTATGCGGTCACAGCCAATTTCACCATTTCCAAAAAATCCAAAAAGGGGTACATTGGGGAAGAGCTTCCGGAAGGCTCCAGCCTCAACATTGCGTTGGTTGTTATAGTAGTTGTGCCCGCGGCCAACGCAAGCAAACATGAGCCCGATGGTGTTGTGTTCAGGAATGTGTGCAGCCTTCAGACGCTGCAACACAGCCTCAGCTGCGGTGGCACTGCTCACTTCCTGTTCCAGCAGCACGGAGGCTCCCTGGACACGAGTGCCACTCAGCGCCAGACCCACCACTCCGTACGCCCCAGCAGAACAGCTGGAGAGAAGAGAGACAAACATTACTACTCCATACGCCCGGCAGAACAGCTGGAGAGAAGAGAGACAAACATTACTACTCCATACACCCGGCAGAACAGCTGGAGAGGAGGGAGACAAACATCCACTCACACAGAAGATTTGAAAGGCATTGCTGACAATCAACAGTTTTCCATACTTAAACAGGGCACTACTGTTCAAAAGACTGGAAGTTAAGTTCAGAGGTCAGAGGGTAGTGTCACAGGTCAGGGGCCTCATGTATACATGTTGATCATTCTAGTCTATTGGCTGTGGACATCTGATGATAGATGGCACATTGGCATCTTTAACTCATAGTGATGCATTATGTAGAAGTGCTCTGAGCCTTGAAGAGGGTTCCAGCAGCACATTAGCATCTTTAACTCATAGTGATGCATTATGTAGAAGTGCTCTCTGAGCCTTGAAGAGGGTTCCAACAGCACATTGGCATCTTTAACTCATAGTGATGCATTATGTAGAAGTGCTCTCTGAGCCTTGAAGAGGGTTCCAGCAGCACATTGGCATCTTTAACTCATAGTGATGCACTATGTAGAAGTGCTCTCTGAGCCTTGAAGAGGGTTCCAGCAGCTGTACTGGTTGAAGCCCTAATGATGAGGAAAAAAGCGATAGCTGCCCAGTTATTGTCCTCAGCTTGCTGTATCTCCCAGCAACATCTCAGACAATGTACCAGACCTCCTGTTGTCATTCTCTGAAGCGGACTCAAGTCCTACCTATCTGGCTGGTCCTTCAGCATATTATGTTTCAAACTGCTTTTCCACTGGTTTGGTTCTTAGAGTTATTTTCTTCTCAACATAGGACCCTACTTTACTAGATACACAGCACGGATTCTTCCCGCAGACAAAGGGCATTGTTAAAAGCTATTTGGATTACCAGGACACATTCATTTGGTCATTTCATAACATGCACAGGGTTCAGGTCATTCAAGCCCATCAAAAGGGTTGTACATTCAGAGAGGCACCTCCATCTTGTTTTCAATGCATGACAGGCACATCTCATTTAATCTCAACACAGTTTGACACTCAGTTATTAAATTGACCAATAACTTAAGGGAAATTTCAGGTTCCTTATCGCAGGAACTGCGATATAATAAACGGGACTTGACCTAGTGTCATGGACTGGTTCGAAGAACGTATTCATTCACGCCGCTAGGCAGGGAGAAGCGCGCCGTGCTCTGGCCCCGCCCCCACCGGAGCCTATAAAAACCACAGCGCGCTGCTCTATCATTCTTTTTCAAAATCTTCGCGTAAGATTTGGACTCTGAGATTATTCTTATTCACTGCCAGCAACGTGTTAGACTAGCTAGTCTCTGACTAGCCTGCTAGCGGGGTTTGCGAACCTCGTGTTGGTGATAGTGTGCTTATTATTTCTCTGTGTGCTTAATATTTCTCCTTTTTTACAGAAATGTCGCGACAGAGCTACCCGGGGTGTGGCCATGCCAAGGAGAAGGGCGACCGCCACCGACGTTGTGTTTTCTGCCTCGGTAGGGAGCACGCGGAGGCGGCGGTGGGTGGCACTGACTCCGGGTGCAATGTATGTGCTATGATGACCGTAGCCAGGGCCAGGAGACGTTTTGCGCTATGGGAGCGCGATAACACAGCGACTGCAGTGCCAACCGGGGAGCGGCACCCGGTCGGGCTGGTCGCCTCCTCGGCCCCAGGCAGTTCAGTGCCCGGTGACCGCCCGGGCGGGGCTGTCAGTCCCCTTTCGCCTCGCCTGCCCTCTTGGTCAGCCCAGACCCTGAGGTTGTGGAGTTACCCTCCGGATTTGCTGTTACCTCCGGTGGGCAATTTGATTTTGGGCTAGAGACAGAGTGTCTGGTGGACTACTCTTATGCCTCGGGCGAGGAGGAAGAGGAGGAGGAGGAGGGGGAGATGGATGTGGCGCTACCACGGGCTAGCTAGCCCCCGGTCACATAATCAGCAGCTCCACGAGGTGGCGATGAGAGCGGCGCACGCTCTGAGTCTCCCTCTCCCTCCTCCGCCCAAGGGACGATCATCCCTGCTGGACGGGATGTTTTATGGGGGCCCTCCAGTGGTGGCACAGTGCACCCTCCCCGTCTTCGAGGAGGTGCACGAGGAGGTTAAGGCTACGTGGGGCACGCCCTACTCGGGGCGAGCCCCTGTGCCAGGCTTTGGATGCTACATGAACGTAGACAAGGCGGAGGAGTTTGGCTACCTCACTTTCCCTCCGGTTGAGGAGGCGGTTGCGGGCTACCTAGCCCCTTCCACCCCCACGATGCGCCTCGGTCATGGACCCCAGTTGCCTACTGGGGTGGCCAGGAATCAGGCGGTGCTGGCGGAGAAAGCCTATTTAGCGGCTGGGCAGGCGGTGTGTTCTACGAACACGGCCGCGCTGTTACAGCGCTATCAGGCTAAGCTCCTGGCAGAGCTTGCAGCATCGCTGGGGGAGGGCAACGAGACCGTAGTGGAGCTCCGGCGAGCTACTGATCTCACGCTGCGTCTGACGCGGTGCACTTCCCAGGCTCTGGGGAGAGTCATGGGAGCGAGCGTGGCAACCAACCGGTCGTTGTGGCTTACTCTGTCCAAAATGACATACAGGGAGAAGGTGCCATTTCTCGACGCACCAGTCTGCGTCCACGGCGCGTTTGGTGAGGCTGTAGCGTGCATGTCTGCTAAGTTCGTGGAACAGCAGAAGAGCAAGGAGGCGTTCCAGGCGTGGATGCCTCGCTCAGGGAGCTCCGACACCCAGTTTGCGTCGGGACAGCGAACCCCGAGTGCTGGGCAGAAGAGGAGATGCAAAGATGCAAGCCGGAGCTCGAGGGTGGAACAGGCATCAGTTCCACCCCGCGGCACAGCCGCAAGCACAGCCACAGATAGCGCGCTCTGCACAGGGCGCTACCCACTAGGGACAGCGTGGCCGTGGCAGGGGCTACAATAAGAATCCGTCGTCCTTAGAGAGGGTCCTTGTCCACGGAGGGGAGAGTGGTGGATCCCTGGCCACCGAGGAAAACTTTGAGTCGCTCTGATGCACAGATCATGACAAGCACGGTAAAAGTATCCCAACAAGCACAACATTCAAAGGTTCATGTCATTCACCCTGCCCCTTCGGGGCCAGTCATAAGGCATGCTTGTGTAACTCCCCCCGCAACGCAGCCCCAGCGTTTGCAAAACAATTTTTTTATTCAAACCATGTGGGGGCAGCCCTCAACCTCACCCCCCTCCTTATGCGGAGCGGGGACAGGTTTAGGTTTAGAAAGATTGACAATGAGCGGTTTAGAAACCGACAGATTCCACCTGAAGCCCAGCCCAGCCGACTGTGCGGACGGTTGGTGCGCATGCGCAGCACCACCATGGGTGCTAAGGACGATTACAGACGGCTACGCACTGCAATTCTCCCGCCCCCCTCCGAGGTTCAGCGGTGTGATCCAATCAGTCGTGCCTCTGGAGCAGAAGAGTTTCCTATTGGAAGAGATAAGCTCACTGCTCAAGAAGGGTGCTATAACAGTGGTCCCTCCCGGAGGCGTATACAGCCGATATTTTCTCATCCCAAAGAAGGATGGGAATTATCGACCCATACTAGATCTACGCACGTTGAACAAAGCATTAAAAAGGTTGAAGTTCAGAATGCTGACTCCACGAAAGCTCATTCAGTGCATACAGCCAAACGATTGGTTCGTCTCAATAGATCTAAAGGATGCATATTTCCATATACCGATTTGCTGCAGACACCAGAGGTTTCTGAGGTTTGCGTTCAAAGGAACAGCATACCAATTTCGTGCCCTCCCTTTCGGCCTGTCTTTAGCCCCTAGGGTGTTCACGAAATGCGTGGACGCAGCAGTCGCTCCATTAAGGCAGCGAGGAATACGTATCCTCACTTATCTGGACGATTGGCTGATATGCGCACGATCAAAGTCAGCGGTGGAGCAGGACTGCCATCTAGTGGTGGCACACCTGCATCGACTAGGCTTTGTTATAAACAGGGAGAAAAGTGCGTTGGTCCCCCAACAGCGCCCCGTTTCTAGGCATGGTACTGGATTCCACCTCAATGAAGGTGTCTCTGTCCCCAGCAAGGATAAGGGCCATTCAATCATGCACTCGCCAGTTCAGGCAGGGGCGGACGGTGACGTCTCTCTGCTGCCAAAGGCTGCTAGGGATGATGGCGTCAGCCGCGGTTGCGTTACCCCAAGGGCTATTACGCATGCGGCCGTTTCAAATATGGTACATCTCCATGAAGCTCAGCTCCACCAGAGACAGGTACCGCAAGCTGACAGTGAACGCCAGATGCATGAAGGCGCTGGTGATCTGGAAATCACCCCGGTTCTTCGCCACAGCGGGCTCGCATGGTCATGGTCATCACATACTGGTGAGGACAGACAACACTTCCGCTATGACATATACAAATCGCCAGGGGGGGGTGCGTTCTCAGTCACTGTATCAATGGGCGAATCGCCTGCTCTTATGGGCAGCAGCGCATTTTCCCTCAGTCAGAGTGGTACACATACCAGGCAAGCTCAACTACGGAGCAGACCTACTATCGAGGGGCAACCCTCGGGCGACGGACTGGGCTCTGCACCCTCAGGTAATAGAACAGATATGGCAACGCTTTTACAAAGCGGAGGTGGATCTGTTTGCCAACAGAGAGAACACCTGTTGCCCCCTATGGTTCTCACTGGGGGGCGACAGTCCCCCGTTGGGCGTGGACTCGCTGAGCCACCAGTGGCCGCACTTGCGTCTGTATGCTTTTCCCCCGATCACTCTTATCCAACCGCTATTAAGCAGAATATCGGTCGAGAGCAAGGAATTATTATTAGTGGCCCCCCACTGGCCCAGTCACCCGTGGTTGGCAGGCCTAATCAGAATGTCTGTGCAGCCATCATGGGAACTACCTCTGAGGAGGGATCTCCTAACGCAGGCGCACAGGTCGATCTGGCATCCTCAGCCAGAGCTGTGGCGACTCAGGGTTTGGCACCTGAAAGGCACAAGCTTCTAGCCTCAGGTTTGTCTGACTCGGTGGTGGCAACGATACAGAGTGCGCGGGCAGCTTCGACCCGATCGCTGTATACGTTAAAGTGGCGCAGGTTCGAGAAGTGGTGTGTTGAGCGTCAACAGGACCCTATCAACTGCGCACTGGGCGTCATTCTAGAATTTCTCCAGCAGTTATTTGATGAGGGGAAGGCGGCTTCCACTCTCAAGGTCTACCTGGCAGCCATCACCGCCTGCCACGCAGGAATTAATAATAAATCCCCGGGCTGTCACTCATTAGCGTCACGCTTCATGGCAGGCGTGAGACGTCTCAGAGTGCCGGACAGACACCTGATACCGTCATGGGATTTACTGATTGTATTGCCATTTGAGCCCCTGGAGACAGCGGACATAAAATATGTTTCATTGAAAACGGCGCTGTTGTTGGCATTGGTGTCAGCAAAACGCGTTAGTGACATGCAAGCCCTGTCTGTCAGTCCATCGTGCCTTCAGTTCTCGATAGCTGGGGACAAGGTAGTGATGAGACCGAATGCTGCATACACACCCAAGGTGGTAACAACCCCGTTCCGCAATCAGGTGATTGAGCTGGCAGTGTTCTCGCCTCCCCCGTTTGCGTCAGCAGAGGAGGAGTGCTTGAATACATTGTGCCCGGTGCGCGCCATTCGTGGCTACGTAGAGCGCACCAAAACGTTCCGACGGTCAGATCAGCTGTTTGTATGCTTCGGGGCGCAGGCAAAAGGCAGACCTCTATCTAAACCCAGCTTATCCCGGTGGATAGTGGAGGCTATAGTGTTGTCTTATACAAGTTTGTCTCTTGACCCCCCCGCTAAGCTTTGTGCGCATTCGACGCGGGGGGTCTCCTCTTCCTGGGCCTTGCTGAAAGGCATGTCAGTGGAAGATATATGCAAGGCAGCAAGCTGGAGCTCTCGCCACACTTTCATTAGGTTCTATATGTTAGATGTGACGCAGCCTAGTTTCTTGCAAGGCATTCTGCGGGCCAGCAATGCTGTACCGCCAGAGCCTGAGGAGGATTAGAATAAGATACTCGTTCATCGGTTCTACGTGGTAGAATGCATGAACGAGGTACTAAACATAAGAATGTTAAATTAAACATAGGTTCATCTGCCTCTGCTTGTCACGACGCAACAAACCAACCAAGGGTCGAATCTATGGACAAGGGGATAGTGATTCCCTCAACATACAGCCGCGGAAAAAATTAAGAGACCACTTCAAAATTATCAGTTTCTCTGGTTTTACTATTTATTGGTATGTGTTAAAGTAAAATGTACATTTTTGTTTTATTCTATTACCTACTGGCAACATTCCTACCAAATTTCAAATACAAATATTGTCATTTAGACCATTTATTTGCAGAAAAATGACAATTGGTCAAAATAGCAAAAAAGATGCAGTGTCTTCAGATCTCGAATATTGCAAAGAAAACAAGCTATTATTCATTTTTAAACTACAAAATACTAAATGTTTTAACTTAGGAAGAGTTTAGAAATCAATATTTGGTGGAATAACCTTGATTTAAAATCACAACTCTCATGTGTTTCGGCATGCTCTCCACCAGTCTTTCACATTGCCGTTGGGTGACTTTATGCTACTCCTGGCGTAAAAATTCAAGCAGCTCGGCTTCTTTTCATGGCTTGTGACCATCCATCTTCCTCTTGATCACATTTCAGAGGTTTTTTATGGGATTCAGGTCTCGGAATTGGGCTGGCCATGACAGGGTCCTGATCTGGTGGTCCTTTATCCACACCTTTACTGGCCTAGCTGTGTGGCATGGAGCATTGCCCTGCTGGAAAAAACACTCCTCAGAGTTGGGGAACATTGTCAGAGCAAAAGGAAGCAAGTTTTTCTTCCGTGACAACGTTGTACTTTGCCTGGCTGAGGTTTGTAAAAGACCATAAGGATTGAACCAAAGCGGACAGGAGGTTCTTCTAAGTTCGTCTTCTCTGATGAGTCTAATTTTCAGCTTTGCCCAACACATGGTCGTCTGATGGTTAGACGGAGACCTGGAGAGGCCTACAAGCCACAGAGTCTTGCACCTAATGTGAAATTTGGTGGAGGGTCGGTGCTGATCTGGGGTGCCTCAGCAAGGCTGGAATGGGGCAGATTTGTCTTTGTGAAGGACGCATGAATCAAGCGAGGTACAAAGTTTTCCTGGAAGAAACCTTGCTTCCTTTTGCTCTGACAATGTTCCCCAACTCTGAGGAGTGTTTTTTCCAGCAGGGCACAGCCAGGCCAGTAAAGGTGTGGATGAAGGACCACCAGATCAGGACCCTGTCATGGCCAGCCCAATTCCGAGACCTGAATCCCATAAAAACCCTCTGAAATGTGATCAATAGGAAGATGGATGGTCACAAGCCATGAAAAGAAGCCGAGCTGCTTGAATTTTTACGCCAGGAGTAGCATAAAGTCACCCAACGGCAATGTGAAAGACTGGTGGAGAGCATGCAGAAACACATGAAGGTTGTGATTTTAAATCAAGGTTATTCCACCAAATATTGATTGCTGAACTCTTCATAAGTTAAAACATTAGTATTTTGTAGTTTAAAAATGAATAATAGCTTGTTTTCTTTGCATTATTCGAGATCTGAAGACACTGCATCTTTTTTGCTATTTTGACCAATTGTCATTTTTCTGCAAATAAATGGTCTAAATGACAATATCTTTATTTGAAATTTGGTAGG
Organism: Sprattus sprattus; assembly: GCF_963457725.1. Classification (NCBI taxonomy): domain Eukaryota; kingdom Metazoa; phylum Chordata; class Actinopteri; order Clupeiformes; family Clupeidae; genus Sprattus; species Sprattus sprattus. Next base: position 1,819,208 of record NC_137927.1, on the reverse strand, counting down.
AATGTTGCCAGTAGGTTATAGAATAAAACAAAAATGTACATCTTACTTTAACACATACCAATAAATAGTAAAACCAGAGAAACTGATAATTTTGAAGTGGTCTCTTATTTTTTTCCACGGCTGTATGTGCACGGTGAAGTGCTAGTAAGTGTTCACAAGCACAAATAAGGCCCTATGAACGTTCACCACCAGCTGCTGTATGAACCTCCGTGAGGGCAAAGCATAATAAAGTTGGGGTGATATGGCAATCACTGTATTTACACGCGCTAATGGAAACTGTCCCGTTTATTATATCGCAGTTCCTGCGATAAGGAACGTCTCGGTTACTTAAGTAACCTTGGTTCCTTAAGCACGGAACAAGATATAATAATAGTTGCGTGATACAGTGTTTTTCTTCTTTGGGTGGGTGTTTCAACGCTCAGATTTTGATCCAAGAATGATAGAGCAGCGCGCTGTGGTTTTTATAGGCTCCGGTGGGGGTGGGGCCAGAGCACGGCGCGCTTCTCCCTGCCTAGCGGCGTGAATGAATAAAGTTCTTTGAACCAGTCCATGACACTAGGTCAAGTCCCGTTTATTATATCTTGTTCCGTGCTTAAGGAACCGAGGTTACGTTAGTAACCGAGACGATTTTTCAACCATGGCTTTACTTTTAGATCTTGAGGGGTCCAAACTTAATGATCGAAGTCGATCCAGTATTGAGTAGGAATGCTATAACTGGACACTGCAAAACTGTAAAGAAACTGTAGAAAATGACTGTGACTTATTGAACAATGAAGTGACTTATTTGTGTGCAGAGCAAGTACATTTATTTATCTTCCACCACAAACATCGCCATGTTGAGTGCAGTCAAAACTACTTCTTGGAGCACTCAAAAAATGTTTAGAGTTGGACATTTAGATTAATTCCTCCACTTGGAGATCCCACCTGCTCATGAATGCACCACTACTTACAACTGAAGTCAATGGGAGCTGCAAGGCAATGCACTGTCATGTTTTCCCAGTTGAAGTCAATGCAAGCTGCAAAGCAATACACTGTCATGTTTTCCCAACTGAAGTCAATGCAAGATGCAAAGCAATGCACTGTCATGTTTTCCCAACCTGCTGCTTCTTATTCTTCAAACTGACTTTCTGCAAATAATTCAGCTCAACCCACTTAAAGTAGAGACTTCATTCCACATTAATTTTGCAGGTCTCGTAAATGACACTTCAGCTATGTTATTTTCATTTTTCTACACTTAATATATTTAAAGATTTTTAAGATTCATTGAAATGAATAGTGGACTCTTGAAGACAACATTCAGTAACTGCAAACTGTCCATTGTAAACAGCAGACTGACACTGCTCTAGCTGTCTGTCTGTCTGTCTGTTCCCCTCTCGCTCCCTCTCTCTCTCCTCAACTGTCACTTTTGTCATCTTAATATCAAACTTCCCATCCACTATTTCTTTCTCTTTCTCTTTTTCACTCACTCTCTCTTCCAATCGCTCTCTCTCTATCACTGTATCACAGATCCACAATGAAGTTCCTATGGTAATGTGCCTCTTTCTTTCTTTGAGTCTAATTTGATGTCCTCTCTGGCACTGCTTTTAGTGATAATGAATTTAGAACCCAGCTTTGTAAACAAACCACTCAGGAGGACAAACTGTCGCCTCAGTCTGGGGCATTCAGAAAAGAGATGAAACGAGAAAATGACAATAAGGACATTTCTATTAAACTACTAGTGTGCCACCCTCCACTGTACATCTCTGCATCTCTTAGGGAGTGGTGGTTTGTAAACAAGACCCCAGCAACTCCCTTCAGCACCCACCCACCCAGATGAATCAGAACGGCTATGAAAAAAAGGATTGCTGCCTAGAACATGAGTACCTGATGAAAGGGAAACATGTGTAGAGAAACACTAAACAAAAGAGTACCCCATTACTGGACATCTAGCTGCCCTCTACCTTGGGCCAACACATGCATCATTGACCAGCACAGGTATACTTGGGCCAACACATAAACTATAGACAAGTGCCCACGGGGTCTCAGGTTTAAATCTGACCCCAGGTCACTCCCCATCTCTCTCCATCTCACTTCCTGTCAATGGTCACTGTCCCATATAAATAAAGGCAAAAAACCTCAAACCTAAACTTGACTAAGGGGGTTGAATAATTGTGAGATGAGCACTGTGTATTTTTGAACAGCAGTATGTTTTTGTGAAAGTGACAACCCTAGTCATTGGTTAGTTTGTTATGTCCTGTATACACCAGTCTCTGTGTGGGCAGAAAGGGTTAGATTTAGGTGTAAGTAGGGTAAGTGATGTTTGGTTAGTTTGTGATGTCCTGTACACACCAGTCCCTGTGCGGGCAGAAAGCCCTCTCCACGTGACCACCTGCGATCAGGGCGTTGGTGTGTGAGAGAGGCTCCAGAAACTGGTTCAAGAAGCGTGAGGCTCCAGACTTAAAAGCCATATATCCAAACAGGAGAACTACTTTCAAGTCGGGGTTTCCCAAGAGACCTAGAGACACAAAAACACACACCACTGGTCAGATTGAGGCAGTTTATGGAAGGGTATACACACGTGTATGTGTGAGATTGTGCATATGTATGTACCTGCTTGCTCGAGAGCTCTGTTGTTGAGTGTGTGCTTGCAGAAATGGAATGGTCTGACTCGAAGCCCTTCTATGTGGGGAAGCAGGAGAGCAAACCCAGCCTCTCCATCTTCATGCTCCTCTGGGATGGCAGCGGGGGAGCCCACAGGGGTCACTGCACACAGATAGATATACACAGCCACAGTTACACTTACAGTGGAGATGATGTCTAACTGCTGTTTTTTTTCTGTTTTGAGCACTAGGTATAGGACACTAGCAGCTTTTTTATTTTTGTATTTAGGGTTGCCTTGACAGTCAGAAGCACACTAGTAGACAGAACAGCCATATTCTGTAACCATGATGTGACTACTAAATGTTGCTAAAAGCAGAGTTTTTTTCCATAGGTGGACAGCATGCTTTAATAATTCCATGACAAACATGGAGGGGTATGGGTCCTGAACATGGTGGATATGGGCCCTGAACATGGTGGATATGGGCCCTGAACATGGTGTGATATGGGCCCTGAACATGGTGGATACAGGCCCTGAACATGGTGTGATATGGGCCCTGAACATGGTGTGATATGGGCCCTGAACATGGTGTGATATGGGGCCTGAACATGGTGCAATATGGGCCCTGAACATGGGTGAATATGGGCCTTGAACTTTTTACGTTACGCTGTTTCCTCACGGACCCTATTCTCAGAAGCTCCGGACGCCACTCCCTGTTGATAGAGTTGCTACCTACTGTGCTCTCTAGCCCCGGAACGCTGCTTATCTGCTTTTGTACTTAAGTATCCCAGTGACTGCGCTCACTACTACTACCTTTCACATTACATCGAGCTTGGGAATATTCTCCCTCCATATACTCTGTTACTCTCGGCTAACTGTCCTTAGTTGGCTCCCACGGCCATGGCTTTTTGTACTACCTCTGTCTGCTGCCTGGCATGTAACATGTTGAGCGACTCCCCAACACCCTTCAATGGCCACACTACTTATTGCTAATCTAATAATAACTTAAATAACAGTTAATCGTCATATTTCATCTCTTATATTTTGCAGATACACCGTAGCTAGTAAATTCGTGTTTTGTTTTGTTTTATTGATCTTGGTACAATGAGAATAAATCCAGTAATGAATCTTTTCTACCATGCAATATGGAGGTGCATGTGTTTGGGAAGCTTTACCAAGATATAAATTAAAAAAATGGTTGTGCCTGCCATGGTTGAGTTCCAGTTTCCTGCTTTCCTGTTGAAAGTTCCACTCTAAATAAGGCCTAGTCAGTCTTCAGTCACCTCCTGAAAGTTCCACTCTAAATAAGGCCTAGTCAGTCTTCAGTCACCTCCTGAAAGTTCAACTCTAAATAAGGCCTAGTCAGTCTTCAGTCACCTCCTGAAAGTTCCACTCTAAATAAGGCCTAGTCAGTCTTCAGTCACCTGTCTGATGGAATGGGCTTTGTCATTGTGCACCTCCATCTTGCTCAGGCAAACTGAAAATAAGGGAGAGCCGGGTCAGTTGTCACACAGTTGAGCAGTCACACAGTTGAGCTGTCACACTCTTAATTCCTCCAAAGTTAGGGGCACTATCCTAAAACTGAAATTGGTACATTGTACGATGACAAGGCCAAACAACGACCAATAATCTGCACATCTTTGACCATTCAAATTTGCCCCTCACTGTGCACCTCCCGGATTAACCCTCTTTTCCACTGGTTTTGTTCTGTCACAACCTCCGCAACGTGTCTCCCCACCCTCTTTTTCTCAGTGGTTGCTTCTGCTCAACCTCAACAAGTTCCTTATTAGAGATCAATGATACCAGACTCCCTTTATTCTACTTTGATCTCGTGTCTTATCAGAAATAAATGATACCAGACTCCCTTTGCTCAACTCTGAGCTTGTGTCTGGATAGCATGTGTCCTCAATACACCAAACCCGCTGAATTTCACCAGCCTCACCCATGACTGACCAATACCCTCTGAAAGCTGCTTTAAAGTCTCAGACGGGCTGAGAGAAAATGGTGTAAATCCACCCACACCGCTTACCTCAACGGTTAGCAGTCGTTCCCACCATCCTCCATCTTGCATCAGTGCTGTCAAAACTGCTTTTAACAACAAGATCAGCAGTACCAGACACTCGGAGTAGTTTTTTTGATAGTGGAAAATAATTTCAGTCAACGGTTTACTCCGAGGTCTCCTAACTTACTGAAGGATGATGTATTTAATTAACACAGAAAACGTAATACTACTGTCACTTATCCACACAGTGATTATTACCACTTATAACTAGGGATGAGAACCGATAAGATTTTAACGATTCCGGTTCCTTATCGATTCCTGCTTATCGAACCTATTCCTTATCGATTCTCTTAACGATTCTTATAATTGGGTAAGGGGTGAAAAAAGAGCACAAACGGGTTTTTTACATTAATGTTCTTTTATATAAATTTCTAGAATGTTTACATACACATTTAAATAAAACTTACATAACTTAAATAAAATGTGTTCTGTTTAATATAAACGTTCATAAAAATAACAATGCTCCTTCCTTTTGTAAAAGGGTATATTATTAACTGAGCTGCCAAAAAAATGTAACTAGCAGTGGCAAAGACTATTTACAATTTTTGTGCAGAAAAATTTGCATGTCTGCCTTCTCTGGGAGGATACGCGATCGCTCAGGGCTAATTGTGTCTCCAGCTTGACTGTATATTTTCTTGTAGGTTGCTTGGTTGTATTGCTAATAGCGAACTATTATGCTTAACGCTTCTAATAGCAATGTAGAGTCCACTACAAACACAATAATGTACTGAAACATACTTACTTGTATCATGTACAAACTAGGCACTTAGTATATTTAACACTTAGCTATTGCTGCCACTGAATTGGCTACGAGAAACTTATCAATATCGAACTGTCAAACTGAGGGAGCTGCACGCGTTATTATTAACGGAGTCTTTTGTACAGCCTAACCCTACCCTAGAACCAACAGAGGGGAGGCAAGCACTGCCCCTGCCTCTAGCCAACGGCTGAAAATAGAAGATTCTACAGTTAAGCTAGCCTAGTTAAGTTATATATAATATATGACAATGTCCAACCACCCATTCTGTTAAGCAATTCAATGCTAAGTTTAGTTATGGTTAACACGAAAACGCAAACGTTTGCTGATAACACACGAGTAACACCGTTATGACTTATGATAAAACATTTTGAGGAGTTTACCTTGGCAAGGTAGGGATGAAGCGCCGACGTTAGTTGAGCTGCTGCTGGCATCGAAAACGTGACATTCTTGTAATTTTATACCATGTGTGCTCAAGTGCTTATTCATTCCCTTTGAGGAAATAATTTTTTTACAGAGGTTACAAGTGACCGTGTTTGCATCCGTTCGGGTGAAATAAAGCCACACTTTAGATCGCTTCTGTCGAGTTGCCATTTCTGCTGCGGTCTGATTATTATTAAGAGTTCGCGCATGCGCAAACGGCACATAGACCCTTTAACAGACCCGGTTATGAATTTGGCTAACGATTCCAAAGATTCGGCTCATTGGGAACCGGTTCTAAACAAGACCCGGTTCTCGGTTCCCATCCCTACTTATAACAAACCAAGGTATTAGCGACTAAAACAAATAAAGTTATCAAGATACTTAATAAAAGTAACCAGCTTAGTCTCTGGTCAGAGATACCTAGCCAGCCCACCACTATAACTTTATTCACGTTAGTTAGAAATAGTTTATGTCATTACATGTTTGCTAAGTTCCTTGCTTGAAAAGCCACTGATGCTTGTCTGGTTTTCTGTTCTTGCTCGCGAACAAAGCGGGTTACCGGCTGCCTCCTCTCCGGCATTGAAGCCTTACCCCATCATGCTCTCCATGTCACTTGCCTGCAACAACGTCATCTCTCCAGGTGTGTCTTGGCACATTTGAACTCCTCCCCCAAGCGCATCATTGATTATTCCCATACAGAGCCACAGTACTAAGACAGCGATGCATCCCAGGCCATGTGATAATCGATTGAATATGGATTATGCCCAAAGGTAATGCTGAAATCATACCGCATGAAAAAACCTTGTGTGATTTATCACTTCATGGTCATTGTGAGAACCACTGAAAAGTGTGACAACATGCCCCGCTCTCCCATACAGCCATCGGCCCTCTGGTGGCTGAGTCTTGGAACTTCTCATTGTGATCACTGCTGAGGAACAGCCCTTGCACTAAGACTGCATAGAAGTCATTAGTGAGGGCTCCATTAATAGAAGTCATTAGTGAGGGCTCCATTAATAGTCACTCCACTGTCAATATTTGTCACACATGTGAGTTTCAAATGTCAATAATGTACACTGCACACTGTATACCCACTTAGCTGTTTTGTATGTATCATGTATACCATATGATGTTTGTATGTATTATGTACACATATATGTTGTGTACATTACCCCATGTATGCTGTGTACATCTACAACTTGTTGTTTCCCCTCCACTTCTGCCATACGCCCCCCCACCCCCCCTATCTCTACCTGGCCGACCTCAAGCAGATGAGTCCCCTCTTATGTGCCGTGGTTCTGCTTAAGGTTTCAGGGCGACAGGGGATTTTTCTCTTGCCCCTGTCGCCATTTTGCTTGCTCTATTGCCTTCAGACATTACATTTTTGTTTCGATTACTATAGAGGTTGTTTGGTTTATGCTTGCAGAATAAAACTTAATTTGGGAAGAAGATGAGAGTGTAATCCTTACATATAATCCCTGGTGTGGCTATGCCAACGATGTCACAGTTGTCTGGCAACAAGTTCTTCAGAAGTCCTACAAAATCAGGATCTTCACTGTTGGTTCGGCGTGCTGAAGTGAAGCAAGAAGACAAAAAGAATCACCACACTTTCCTTTGCATACATAGAAACAATGTCAGATTTCATTAAAAAAGAAATTAAACATTGTTCTATTTATACGGTTTTCAGTATTTTTCAATATAAAAGTCCTTATTTTCCATTAAGCAAAACTATCCTGAAATTAAAAAAAACACAAAAATGCTTGTGAAATCTGAAAAATCTGAAATATTTTCTTGATTTCTTTATTTGCATATGATACTGCGACTTTTTTGTGTGAATTTGAGATACAACATACGAGAGAGATTCAACAAATGTAATTAAGTCATTATTTCAACATAAATCCCTGCCCATCCCTTGAGGTAATACAGACAACACAAATATTAAGTCTTAACATACCAAAGCAATCAATTTTAAATGAATTCGAAATAAATGTTTTGGTTTGGCACCACTACAGAAATTTCAATTTTCAATTTCAATTTTATTAAGGATAGCCCCTTGAGATGCAATATCTCGTTTTCAAGGGGGTCCATCGATACATTACATGCCATATTTTGTGAAATAATAACAAAATAGCCTACATACTGGAAAAAAACACAAAACACAAACACATTCACAATCAAAACAATTTACATTGCACCCCAGACCAGCCCCCATCCCCATTCCCGTTCCTCACCAGCCACTAAGTTTCCAGCATATGGGCATGTAAACAGAGACACAGGGTACACATAGCACTTGAGAGAAAGAAAAGAAAAGAATCGCATATTTGTACCCTTCTCTCTGGGAAGAAAAAGACAAGAGAGAAATAATATCATTAAGAAACTAAATATGATAATAGAAAAAAATAAATAGAATTAAATTAAAAACAAGAGCAGGGAGTTTCAATATGCGTCATTATAGCTGATTTGAAAATTTGGAAAGATATAATAGACCTTAGAGAGGAAGGAAGGGCATTCCAGTCTGCCGGTGCTCTACATTTAAAGGCCCGCCGCCCAATTTCCTTATTGAGCCGTGGGGTAACTAGGAATAAGTGGTCTGTGTGCCGGAGACTATATTGGGAACTAAAGGGAATTAATAGTTCTTTCAGGTATAATGGACACTTAAGGTAAATACATTTAAAAACAAAAGTTAACCAATGGAGTTGCCTCCTGTTTTTGAGACTTGGCCAGTTCAAGGCCTCATACATTGTACAATGGTGGGTTCTGTAGGGGCACCGGAGCACAAACCTACAGAGACTATGGTATAATACATTCAGAGGACGAAGATTAGTATCAAAGGTACTACCATAAATAACATCACCATAATCCAAGATAGGGAGTAATAATTGCATCACAATTCTTTTCCTAACATCTTGTGAAAAACAATCAATAGAACGATAAAGAGATTTCAGGGAGCCAAGTACTTTTTTAGTTAGATAATTAATATGAGATTTAAAGGATAGCCGTGGATCAAGCCAAAAGCCTAAATATTTAAATTCCTCAGTGTGTTCAAGTACTGTACCATCATTCAGGGTAATTAACCAGTTGCGTGACCTCATTGAGTCAGGTCGGGTGAAAAACAACATATTATATGATTTTTTCTTATTTAAGAGAAGCTTATTTGATGAGAACCATGACTGAATCCGGGAGAAATTAAATTGCAAAGTATCTTGTATTTGTGAGACATCGGCTCCAGACGCATACAGAACTGTATCATCAGCATGTAAATGGATAAGACAGTCAGAACAGACTTGCGGGAGATCATTAATGAATATTGAGAACAACAGAGGGCCCAGCGATGAGCCTTGTGGAACACCCTTCTCAATAATCTGGTACTCTGATTGACTTCCCTGAAAGGAGACACATTGAGTTCTGTGGTGAAGAAATGAATTAAAGAAAAATCAAGCATTAGTAGAAAGCCCTATAGTGTAAAGTTTTAGCAGAGTCTAGCAGAAGGTATGGGTTGACCATATCAAAGGCTTTTGATAAGTCAAAAAATATGTCCATGTGGGCATATATGGGCATGTTATTATCAGCTGCTGACAAGATGTAATTTGTAAATTTTAGGAGGGCAGTAGTAGTTGAATGGCCTGGTCGAAAACCTGATTGGTGTTGAGATAAGATGTTGTTTTCTGTAAGATATGATGATAATTGATTAAATATAAGTTTTTCAAATATTTTTGCTGTGCTATTACAGTTTTTCTCAATCGCTTTGGCGAATTTTTCCAATCACTGTTTACTTTTTCAAAACAGCTCATACACAGCCCTTAACAGAAGTTGAAATGACCAAAACACTATATGATGTTTGCAGAATGACACTACCTTCTCAAAAATGTATCACACACCCATCAAAACCAAACATTTCCTTCAAAACCTACAATTTGTGCTCAATTGAAAATTTATGTTTTCTCATTTATTTAACAATGGATAGCAAAACTCAAAATACAGCTTTCAATATCAACCTATGAAACCATCACTTCAACTTTTGTGCAACACCCTCACAGTATTGACTATTTTACCACTGACAACGTACTACAATTTGGGTTTTGTACTGAGCACTCTAACTTAGGGAATATACTGTCAGAAAGTATTCAAAATCTGAAAATTTGTATACAGTACAATTTTGTAGTTCTTTTTTTTTGTATTGCTAAACACTATATCATATATTCTATAAACAAGGACCTGTCAACACCATTGATTACGTAACATTTGTTCTACTGTGCACAAAATGGCAGAGATTCTGACACAAAAATATTTACAGTATTGCAGTCCTTTTTCCACATTACATGTATATTCTGTACGTCAAAATGACAGGTTTCAATATACAGTGAAAAGGTCAACTCTGTTCTGCAGTGAACAATCTCCCCCTGCCACCAGTGTGGGCCAGTGTGTTGATTCTGTAAAAATAGTGCAATAGGCTGTAAATACTGTTACAATATACGTAAAGTAATCAGAATTTGACCGTATATGTTGTAAATAACTTTAGTGAAACTACAGTATACATTGTATTGTGACAACATACTTTACAAAAGTATAGAAATTGTTGTTGCCAAGAGTGCAAATACAGTGAAACACAATACATTATATTGACTGTGAAGGCCAGCAAAGAGTCATTGTCATTGCTGAACGTACAAACAATTGATACCACAGTATGATAGCTCAGGTTTGAAAGAACCCTTTGGCCAGCCTCTCTCATGGAGAGGTCATGATTCACTATGGATCAATGACTCTTGCCCTAATTTCATTTGAGCATCTTACACGAATGCCACGTCCCCTGACAGGGGCCCCTCTACCTCTACCACAACCTCTTCCTTGTCCTCATCCTGAGGTTGTTGGTGGTGGCCTCCTTGATACATGCTTGTTATCAACTTCAATCTATTGACCCTTTTTTAGAGGTTGAGAACTGCTTGATTAGTTTTGCTCAGAGAGTTCACACAGGTGTTGACGGCATTTAGAATATAGAGAGCAGTGTCAGTAGGCTGCTACTAAGTGTCTGCAATGTGTTGACATGGTTATTCAATTAGGTTTTGTGTCTTTCTCTGAGAAGTGTTTCAACTGTTTTGAAAAGTGTGTTGAAACTCAAAGAAATTTGCGTGAAAGCAATGAGAAATGGTAGACCCATTTGCCAGAGAAGACTCTTGCTGTGCAAAGAAGATGTGAGCATTAGATGAAGTTGACCCATGATTCGCTAAATGCCGTAAAACGATAGGGAAAAACTGTAATAATTGATATTGGTCTATAGTTATTAACATCAGAGGTGTCCCCTCCTTTATGAAGAGGAGATACCGTAGCACTTTTCCAGGATGCCCGGTGTTTCGCAGGTTGTGAGTGACAGGTTGAACAAGTCTGCCAAAGGAAACGACAAGACGTGAGAGGCAAGTTTAAACATTTTTATATCTAGGCCATCTGGACCTGCACTACATTCAGAACTTAGATTGTTAATGACCTGCTGTACATCAGTTGGAGAAATAGATTTAAAACAAAAGAAGGTAGCACTCCTGTTCTGAGTAGGGAATGGACCTGAGTGATTGAAACTAGAATCAGAGAAATGACAGTTTCTGCCAATAGCAAACACTTTGCAGTTTGTTTGTTTGTAGTTTATTTAGCAGGGACAAAGCAGTGCACATTATTACAAACATGACATGGCAAGGCCATGACACAACTTGCAGATGTGAATACATAAAAGGTTTGTAGCTAGATAGCTAATTTGCAACCTCAGTCCCTGATCAGGCTACCTATTCTAATAAAATATATAAGTCACCTAAAATATACAATTATACAATTAAACAATATATAGGCCTACAGTATACAATTATACAAATATATGCTATCTTAAAACATACTTCCTATAACATTAAAACCTTGTGCAGAAAGAAGAAACAATATGATGAGTGCAGAGCTGCCAACTCTCACGCTTTCGCCGTGAGACACACGCTTTTGCATGTTTTCACACGCTCTCACGCCGCACAGTCAATTTCTCACGCAAAAATGTTCTGGGTCGAGATGCGTTAGTTCCTTGAACTCCCCGGCGATAGATGGGACACAAATTACAAATGTAAAAAAGAGAGAAGAGAAAGCAATTACCAAATGTTTAGTTGTGTAGCCACCACGGGCTCAAGCCAGTCAACCAGGCAGGGCGGCAAGCCCGCATGCGGCTCTTTGCCGGCTGACGTGCGGCTCGGCTCCTGCTCGAGTGCTCACTGACTTTTCTCTTGGTGTACAGAATTTTCATATTGTAAAATAAGCATCTAAAATGCACATTTTGCACGCAAAATATTTGGAAATACAGACAAAAAGCTGTCCGATTTGAATGGGGTATTTATTCATGTATATTTTGTCATCACGCGATCTTGAGAGATGTCTTCAGCTAACGTAAATGCATGGCAAAGGGTAGAAGCTGCTCCTAAGCTTCTCTCCCAGGGCAGGGTGCTCCTGCTTCACACACATCCAAAACAAAATCCTAGCAGATGTCTTCATCAATATGTTTATTTTTGTGCCATATTTTAAATCTAAATGTGTTAATTTCTCTTCCTAAAACCCACTAGAGGACACTATTTTATAGGTTATTTTCAAAAAAAATCTTATGGGGGAGCATGCCCCCAGACCCCCCTAGTTTTGCTGGGTCACAAGAAAAAAATAGGTTTTATGCAGGGGCTTATCCCCCCCAAAAAATGGAAACCTAGATTCGTGTGGCGAATTTTGGTCACCCCTGACAAAATCTCACTCCAAGGTTTTTTGAAAAGTTGGCAGCCCTGTGAGTGTGACCTATACTGTGTGTGCATGTATGTGTGTTATCTATTGTGTGTTGTCATGATTACATTTTTGGTTTTCCTTCAGCCAGTGTTTCAGTTGTCTGTTAAATGTTTTAAACTCAGTTTGTGTTTTTATTATAGTTGGTAAATTGTCCACATTTGAGTTCCAATTTGATGCATGTCGAGTCTAGCATACAAATCGGAAAAAAAAAGTGCCTTTCAACACTCGCATGGGATTCCTCTGGGAATAGCAAGAACACCGGCGTCTCCATGGATAGATACACCGAGCGGCATACCCCGAAGACGGAGGAGGGAACGTAAACAGAAGCGGGGTTGCAGGTCTGGCGACTTGGCTAGGCTAAAAAGGGCTCCAAACAGACCACCACTGCCCAGTCTTTACGTCGCAAATGTCAGGTCTCTAGGAAATAAGATGGACGAGCTTCATCTAGATATATCGACGCGGTCAACCATACGAGACAGCTCCATCATAGTTATCACGGAAAGCTGGCTACACTCGGGGATCTCAGATGCAGCTGTGGAGCTGGCAGGTCGCTCACTTCACCGCAGCGATAGAACAGAGACTTCTGGTAAGAGTCGTGGAGGAGGACTATGTACATATGTAAATAAGGACTGGTGTACAAACTCCACTGTCATCGATCAGCATTGTTCACCTGATCTAGAGATGCTAGCAGTCAAATGCAGACCATTTTATTTACCACGCGAATTCTCCGTTACCGTGGTAACCGCTGTATACATCCCACCAGATGCCAACGTTAATGCAGCACTTGGCTATCTACTAGCAGCTATAAACAAACAGCAGACCACTTATCCAGAGGGCGTTTTTATCGTGGCTGGTGACTTTAACCATGTCAACCTCAAGATGGTGCTGCCTTGCTTTGATCAACACGTAAAGTGCGCAACTCGAGAAAAACATATTCTGGACTGTGTGTATTCAAATATTAAAAAGGGATACAGGGCCTCACCCCTCGCACACCTGGGCCAGTCTGATCACCTGTCACTATCCCTGATTCCCGCATATCGCCCCATCATTAAAAAACAAGAAGCTACCATTAAAACGTTTTAGGAAGTGGCCTGAAGATGCATCTCTACAGCTCCAGGACTGCTTTGAAAGAACAAACTGGACCTTGTTTTTTAATCAGGATGTAAATGAGTATGCCTTCGCTGTCCTCTGTTACATCAGGACCTGCATTGAAAATATCACCACCATCAACCGCAGCAGGATTCCCCCTAACAGGAAACCCTGGATGACTGGGGAGGTACAGGCTCTTCTGAGGGAGCGCAACGCAGCTTTCAAATCAGGTGACAGAGCACAGTACAGCATAGCCAGGCACAACCTGAAAAAAGGCATCAAGCAGGCCAAAGCCACGTACAGGGAGAAGATTGAGGGCCACTTCACCAACAGAGACCCAACACAAGTGTGGCAAGGCATACAACAGATCACGAACTACAGGGGAAGCCGCAACCCACCGACAAACATCAATGCCTCCTTAGCAGAGGAGCTCAACCACTTCTATGCCCGCTTCGAGACACCTGGGCTAGATAATGGAGCTGCTCCCCCACCTGCTGGCACAGACCACACAGCCATGGTAACAGCAGAGGAGGTAAGACTCATCCTCAGGTCTGTGAACACAAGGAAGGCAGAGGGACCAGATGACATTCCAGGAAGAGTGCTCAAAGAATGCGCATACCAGCTTGCAGATGTCTTTACGGACATTTTTAATATGTCTTTAGCCAAAGCGGTCGTACCAACCTGTTTTAAAACAGCCACTATTATACCTGTGCCCAAGCAAAGTAACATCAGCACCTTAAATGACTATAGACCTGTGGCACTCACTCCCATCATCGCCAAGTGCTTTGAGAGGCTGGTGGCGAAGCGCGTTAAGGCTTTCCTCCCTCGCTCCCTGGACCAGCATCAGTATGCTTACAGGGAAAACAGGTCCACTGAGGACGCTATCGTCACAGCCCTCCATTCAATGCTGACACACCTGGACAAGAAGGAGACACATGTAAGACTACTCTTTATAGATTACAGCTCGGCTTTTAATACCATCGTCCCCAACCGGCTGATCACCAAACTCCTTGATCTGGGCCTCAGCTACAGCCTGTGTATGTGGATTAAGGATTTCCTAACAGATCGCCCGCAGACAGTGAGACTGGGTACTCTCACCAATCCTCGAGCCTGTCCCTCAGCACTGGAGCTCCACAAGGCTGTGTATTGAGTCCCCTGCTGTACTCCGTATATGACTGCACCAACACCCATCCTTCAAATACTGTCATCAAATTTGCAGATGACACCACTGTGGTAGGACAAATCACCCATGAAAATGAAAGTGCCTACAGAGACGAAGTTGACAGACTGACAGAATGGTGTCAAAAAAACAACCTGACCCTGAATGTCAGAAAGACAAAAGAAATCATAGTCGACTTCAGGCGGCAAAAGGCGAACCCTCAACCCCTCATCATCAATGGTGAGGAAGTAGAGAGGACCTCCTGCTTTAAGTTCCTGGGGGTTATGCTCTCAGAGGACCTGAAATGGGTGATGAACACAACTGCCACAGTAAGGAAAGCACAACAGCGGCTCTACTTCTTGAGAATATTGAGGAAAAACAACCTGTCTCCCGAGCTGCTTAAGACTTTTTACCACTGCTGCATTGAAAGTGTGATCACATACTGTATCACTGCATGGTACGTCAACTGCAAAGAAAAGGACAGGAAATCCCTCAGTCGGGTCATAAGGTCTGCTGAGAGAGTAGTTGGACTTCCACTGCCTCCCCTGGATGACATCTTTAGGACGCGCTGCCTCCGTCGAGCATGTGGCATTTTAAAGGATGAGACTCACCCCGCAAACCATCTCTTCACCCTGCTACCCTCTGGCAGGCGCTACCGGGCCACTACAGCCCGCACCTCCAGACTGCAGAACAGTTTCATCCCCAGGGCCATCACAGAACTTAATATTCACACTACACTCCTACCCTCCACCCAGCACAACTGCACTTTTGTTAGTGGTTGCACAAACAAATTTCGTTGTGTATCCAATGCACAATGACAAATAAAGTCTATTCTATTCTATTCTATATGGATGGCCAGTGTTTAGCCACTTTGTCATATGGATGGCCAGTGTTTAGCCACTTTGTCATGGATGGCCAGTGTATAGCCACTTTGCAAACAAATCTGAACCCTGATCCATTGATTTTTAAATAGTCTTTAATCTATTTGAATCTGCCTTTACTTTACACAATTATATTTGCCTAGTTATATGGACCTTTGATTAGCTGAATGCTTTCAGCATTTAGCTGGACTTAGATTAAAAGTTAAATTGAGTCTAAAAAAAAAATATATTATTTAATCCTGGCCACCTGTTTCTTAAAGCCTGACCTTTTTGCGGTCTTTTTCAGTGAATACAGGCTGGGAATCACCAGGCATAGATGATGGTCATCTTTAACAGGATTCAGCTTTAATTTAGTTGTTAGCTTTATCCCCCTATGGCCAGTTCTTCAAACCTGAGCAGGCTTCAGTCAGTGTTTTACACATAAGAGATCGCCAGTTCAACTTCATTGGCACTACAGTCCCAACTTCAACCTGGAAGTAGGTGGCTATCCTGTGTGATTGTAACCACTTTTTGATGGATTGAAGCCAAATCATATCAAATTAAAGTATTTTGTAGTTAGCTAACAACTTTAATATATTTTGTGGTGTTGCTGAGATCAAATGCAAGCAGCTACGAGTGTGCTTCAAGTAGCTAGCATTGCTAACTTGACAAAACGACTACTTGGCTTATTTTCATGGAGGATCTTTTATTTTTCTTGCCTGTGTGCCATTAAAAGAAATTGCCTGTGTTGTCATATAAATCTACGTTATCTTTGTCAATCCCTTTGGCAAGCAAATGTTCCGTTCATATTTCAACAAGACATGTCTCAGAAACGAACTAAACTCCTCAAAAAAAGTTCGGAAACATTTCTTCAGTCGATTATCCCTCCCCTTTAATAATACCAATTGGTATTGTATTGTATATCGTTGGAAAGCCTGATTAGTCACCTTTACAACGAGGTACAACTTGTAAGGATCGTGCATTCGTGGAATGAGCAACACAGCTAACCGTGTGGGTAGCAGCCCACATTTTTTTGCCAAAATCCCCAGCAATATTCTTCTGTTGGTATTCACTCTTGTTTTGAGTTGCTTGGTGTATTGGATGATTCTCCCACAGTATTAAGGAAAAAACAACACGTATTGACCATTTTTACACTTTATTCATTTTACACTGTCAGGGACCTCAGTAGCATGTGGAAGATCCATACGCAGCCACAACAGCTTGGCACCTCCTGTGGGATGGCATCCCATTCCTGAACCAGAATTTGTAGCAAGTCAGCCAACATGGTTGCGTTGGTCACTCTGGCACGTACAGCACGCCCAAGCTGATCCCACAAGTATTCAATTGGGTTGAGGTCTGGACTCACGGCAGGCCATTCCATCCTCTCCACTCCCAAGTTCTGGAGGTACTCTGTGATGATCCTGCCTCTGTGGGGGCGAGCGTTGTCATCCTGGAGGATTGATCTAGGTCACAGATTCTGGAGATATGGGATCCCCGCTGGCTCCAGAATCTCATTCCGATATCTCACTAAATTCCAACACAAGAATATTGCAGTGGATTTTTGGCAAACATTTTTGGGCTGCTACCCACACGGTTAGCTGTGTTGCTCATTCCACGAATGCACGATCCACATGCTACTGAGGTCCCTGACAGTGTAAAATGAATAAAGTGTAAAAATGATCAATATGTGTTGATTCTCCCACAGTATTACGGAAAAAACATCGAATCCACCAAGCATCTCAAAACAAGAGTGACTACCAACAGAAGAATATTGCAGGGGGTTTTGGCAAAAAAAATTGGGCCGCTACCCACACGGTTAGCTGTGTTGCTCATTCCACAAATGCACGATCCTTACAAGTTGTACATCATTGTAAAGGTGACCAATCAGGCTTTCCAACGATATACAATACAATATCAATTGGTAATATTAAAGGGGAGGAATAATCGACCGATAAAACATTTCAGAACTTTTTTTGAGGGGTTTAGTTTGGTTGCTTGGTGAGATATCCACTCTATGACATTTGCTACCTTACTCCTTCTAACGTTAGCCTTTCCACCACTGAAATGCTAAAATGGAAACAATTAGTAGTGTTTGACAATTTCTTTGAGTATAACAAGAGTGTTTTGAAGTTTTGAAGAAAACTCAAAAGCAAGTTTTGCCTGACAAAAAAAAAGATTCATGGTTGAAGTAGCTCTCCATTACTTTTGAAGAAGCTTACTGCATCTTTTTTTTTTTTATCTGTGATATCTTTTGTATAATCTTACGTTATTAGGGTTGACAAACAAGTTGAGAGAATTGAGAGAGAAAGCAATTTAGTGAAGTGGTGACATATAAGCATCACAAACCATCTGTACTGGTCAGACACAAGCTCTGATTTGGGACCAGAGAGGTTTGCCAAATGGATGTTTCTCATCAACCACATTCAAGATTTTCACACACACTCTGATCCAGAGTTTCCTTTGTGTGAATGAAGAGTGTCTAAGGACCACAGCCATCCCTGTAAGCAAAATGACGTCCCCTAGACGTCCTGTAATGGTCTCTCTGAACGTTCTAAAAACGTAAATGTGTATGGTTCCCGTGACAACTTTAGGACGTTTTGCACGACGTTCCAAGACCGTCCCGAGGACGTTGCGGTGACTACTGGGAAACGTTTTCTATAGGTCATGGGGACGTTATGCAGGACGTTGCAAGCACCTCCCGAGGGCATTGTGGTTACGTCTGGGGAACGTGTTTCTATAGGTCCTGGGGACGTTCTGCAGGAAGTTGCAAGAACGTCCTGAGGGCATTGTGGTGACATCTGGGAAACGTGTTTTAGACGTCCTGGGTACGTTATTCAAGGATGCACCGCGGACGTAGCAGGCACGACCGTGTTTGCTGAGCTAAATGAAGAAAATAAAATAATAATAGATCGCGGAGCCGTCATTTTGCTTACAGGGCGCACACACACACAAGTTCATTTATTTTACACATTTCATATGATATGCATAGACACATACACAGACACACACGATTACGGGCATGGGAATTGAACCGTAAACCTTCCTATTACTAAACGAGATCGCTACCTACTGTCCTAACACTGTCTGATTACGATTGTGTCACTTTAACAGGTTTATCACAGTGTGAGACAGCCAACAAACTTAGTCTTTTTTCCGAGGGTTTGAGGAAAAGCATATTGTAGCAATCTCAGTCACTACGCATTGAGGGTTTTCCGTAATGATTACTTTTTAAATTAACATCCATGGCACATCACGGACGTGCGGGCAGGGAGGCAGAATAACTAGCCAAACTAAGAATGATGAAATAAAATAAATATGAATGCTTCTTTACTGATCTGTGCTATAAATGTAATGTCTGCATGATTCCAATACAATGCATAGGCTACATAGGAAGGTGACCAAGTGTCTAGCTTTAACATATTGAGCTTTCCATAGGCCTTCAAAGATGCTGCAACAGAACGAAGAGCTCACCGGTCAAATTGTCTGATTGGAATTTCTTTAAAAATCCCGTCTCGCAAGCAGAATCTGGATTTGACAACAATTCTAATATTTAGGCCTATAAAGCAAACGTGCACTGCCCTTATTATGTTTTAAAGGAACAGCCTAATCTGCCGTTAGAAAGTTATTTAACAACACGCATATGCTGCATTTTAAATAAAGCGCAAACCCTCGGTTTCAAACGAGGAGCGAACTGAGTGAGAAGGATCCAACATGGCCAAGCAGACTAGCCTTAAAAGCTTTTTTTCAGAGGCCAACTGAACTGAACAACAGTGATGAGGGTAAACCTTCTGACGAGGATGAACTTGTCCTGTAATACCTGCAGTGTTGCGCGTTTCCTTTTATTATAGGCCTACTGCGCGCCGAAGAGCCGCGAGCGGTATTGCAGACAGAGATTTTGAAAAATTATAGCACTCGCAGCATATTGAAAATTGGAGCTTTGAACTTAGTTCAAAATTTTGAATTATGAACAATGAACTGAGCAAGTTCATGTAGAAAGTGAACTTTCCAAACACTGAATACCTGACTCATTGAACAGAGCAATGACCATGTTGCGGCGCTCATTTTAACGCCACAGCAGGTTGCGCTTAAAGGCCACTTATTGACGCGCATCAGACATAAATGTTTTTGTTTCCCATTGTAAACTTAGGAAAATAAACATGTTGCATTCTAAACTACCTGATTATGTTATTATTTAAGCTATGCAGGCGGTCAGTTTTCTTCAATAGGCTAATTTAGAAGCAGAAATAGGTTAGATATTTGGCCGGCTTTTCATTAAAATGTCGGTCAAATGAAAAACATTTTACTGGTTCAGAGAGGACCATCAGAGGACGTCAAGGGGACGTTTTGGAAGGACCAAATGCGAATGTCCCGCAGAGGACCACAGGTAAAGGTTACGGGGACGTTTTTAAAGGACTTCCTGGGGACTTATGCTGAGTGACCAAATTATAACGTTCCTTAATAGTCCGTTTTAAGGCTGATGCGAACGTCACGCAGAGGACCTGCAGGTAAAGGTTACGGGACGTTTTTAAAGGACGTCCTGGGGACATGTGCTGAGTGACCAAATTATAACGTTCCTTGATAGTCCGTTTTAAGGCTCATGCGAACGTCACGCAGAGGACCTGCAGGTAAAGGTTACGGGGACGTTTTTAAAGGACGTCCTGGGGACATGTGCTGATCAAATTATAACGTTCCTTAATAGTCCGTTTTAAGGCTCATGCGAACGTCGCGCAGAGGACCTGCAGGTAAAGGTTACGGGGACGTTTTTAAATGACGTCCTGGGGACGTGTGCTGAGTGACCAAATTATAACGTTCCTTAATAGTCCGTTTTAAGGCTCATGCGAACGTCACGCAGAGGACCTGCAGGTAAAGGTTACGGGGACGTTTTTAAATGACGTCCTGGGGAGGTGTGCTGACAGACCAAATTATAAGGTTCTCTAAAAGTCCGATTTAAGACTCATGCGAACGTCACAGAAGGACCAAACGTAGACTTGCTACGAACGTCAAAAACGTTCTGGTAACGTCCTCTAGCGAACGTTGTGGCGGGGACCAATTGGGGACGGTTGGGGACCTTGCGAATGTCCTGTTAACGTCCTGGGGACGTTCCCTGTTTGCGGGGATACCATACCCTTGTTATAGTAACCTTACCCGCACACTGTATACCCACTAAGCTGTTGTTTTCCAGTTCTTGGTTGCTCTCTTCCCATATTAGCTACTTTCAATTTTGTATGTGTTATATATATGGGCCATTCTACCGAATTCGTGTAATATGCAGTCCCTCAACAATAAAAACTATTTACAAAACAATTAGGTATTTAGACATAGATATTTACTAAGAAAATGTTATGGTCTATATAAACCCAATGCATTAAATGACATAGTGATAAGCTAAATATATACAAAATCAATATTTATAGGGTACTTTCTATTGGGAAGTAGCTGTCCCCAACCCTGACATCTAAATTTCAATGCCTTTAAATAACACTTTTCAATTTTTTTTGATTTTTTTCAATGATTTAATTTCAAAGATCTTTATGATTGGGTTGAAACAGAACTTGGAATATTTAGATTTATTGTGGGTTTAATTTTTAAATCAATTAACTATACTCAAAAAATCATGTCCCTAGTTTTCATGTCACTACCGGAACACAAGAGTTTTAGTCCATTGGCTGAGCCTGTGTTTTAGCCACGACCCTGCATTTTTGACCATGCAGTGACACTGCATCCCTGTCCCTCATGGTTGAATGGTAAGTAGCTAAATCCCACAGTTTTTATATAAATGTGTTCCAAAGTCTGAAAATCGACGTGTAACCTTAAGAATTGTCACTACCAAACCCATGTTTTCTTCAATTAAGTAAACCTTTTGGGGTTTCATGCAAAATCTTATGTTTGTATGTGTGTACACCTCTTCAAAGATTTGTTTGCAAGCCGTGTGCTTGCTAGAATTCTTTATTTATGCTTAAAGTTAGCTAGAATTGTCACTACCGAAACAGTCACTACCGAAACATAAGGTAGTGACCAGATGATTTCGGTAGTGACAAAATGAAATGGTAAGTAGTTCAATCCCATCATTTTAAAATAAATGTGTTGTGTGGACTAAAGGGCGGCCCAGAGCACCTTTTGGAAGATTTTTGGGAGAGAAATGAACATCCATCCAACAGTGCAGTCTCTACCGAAACAGTGCAGTCACTACCGAAACAGATAAATTGAACTGGAAAATTTGGTAAAAATTTCATTTTTATGGATTTCATTGTGAAAACCTTCAAGAAATATTTGTAAAAATTCTCTTCAGAGAAGGGAAGGAAACACAATCTGAACAGGTCAATAATAATACTTTTGTACTATAGTAAATGTGATGTTTCGGTAGGGACATTATTAGTGGTGGGGACATGTCCCCCCCGTAACTGACGCCTATTCGTAGCCTACACGCCAGGCAAGCAAGCCAGCCAGCAAGCTCCAGCTCATGTTCTAGTCTTTTTGTAGTATTTTGATTGGCTGGCTTTGATATTGAATATGCACGAGAGATCACGTCCATTCAGCCATCTATACAAGACAAGATTTCATTGCGACAGGCAGTTGAAAAACGGTGTTTCTTGTAAGTAGCATTGTTATTATTTCATATATAATCATTATTATATAAATAATATGTATATTACGTATACGTACAATTTGCAACAATGTGTATCAACAATATATCTGTCGGTCAGGGGTCAGCCACAGGTGTACTTGCTAACTAAGTAACATTAGCAGAGGTACTAGCAAATTTACCAGTACTATGATATTTCAGTTTCACTAATCTGGGTTGCTACTTAGAGGTCGTTGGCAACTTACTGGTATCTTTATTTAGGGAATATAACTTTGGTGCATCAATTATTTATTTAACAGTAATTGAGGACTAACACTAACACTAAATGACAGGTTTACACAAATCAATCAGTTTTGCTATCATGCTATGGTCCTTGTAGGGAGAGTGGAAAGGAAGGACAGGTGGAAGACTTTGAAGGAAGACGAGTGAAATAGATAGAGCAGATTGACTTCCCCAGATGTGGCAGATATTAATTTTCTAATGTTGAGTAGCTAGTCTGACAATAATAAGAAGGCATTTGCACTTTCCTGAAGTAGGCTACATGTAAAATAACAAGCTTTTAAGGCTGTTATTAATATTATTATTAATGTTGTATTAGTAAGCAACTTTTAACTCAAATGTTAAGATTTAAAATGTTAACATTTTCCTCCTGGCCTGCAGGCAATTCTTAATGACAGTGAGGCAGGCCCTAGTCAGTCAAGAGAGCTTGGAGGCAACCACTGCAGAAAAAGACAGTACAAATGAGAATAGTCTGGACTGCCGCGCTGGCACAGACGATATATACACACATATTACACAAAATAACGAATTGAGTTGGAATCATTTGCTGACAGATTGGTCCCCCCCAGTTCTAAAATCCTATCTGCGCCCCTGCATATTGTTGATATTTATTTTCTTTATGTATTATGGGACATGTGTGATGTTATGTTTTTGCTTTTCTTTCTCTCTATATATTATGTATTTTTGCAAATTAATGGAATATTGCACTTAAAATGCTACAGTTTACCCTTAATAAATTATTGCCTAAAATGACAATTCATATCGTGCCTGTCACTTTCACTAAAAACATCCCCGTCTCATGTTAAGGTCCCGAACCAACTCCCATAATCATGACAAATCGCACTTGCACATTATCAAAGCACCCATTCCAATAACATGGGATTATCAATAAAACATAATTAGTGTCCATAAGAAGGTTCAATCCATTGTTTATGGCTGGATGAGCCGTTAGAAAACTGCTGCTCTGAGTGATGCAGCGTGTGAGTTGTAAAATAGTAGTTTTTGACAATCAAGTGCCACCCCAAATAAAAGAATGGCCAGAGCCGGCCCCCCCAGAAATAATGTTCTGGCTACGCCCCTGCTAGTAGTTGTAGTTCAAGTTGGCTATCTGCAAGATGTGAAATTGGTTCCTACCCTTTTTCTGTTGGTAGCAGCATTCCGGTGAAGTGAAGTTCTCACTGTCCACCATCAGCAAGGCCGTCTGAGGCAGCAGGTGCACATTCTGTAGACATCCAAATACAAGGACTTGAAACAAACCAATACGGATCAACATCATCATAAATAGACAATCATAAATCATAGCTCAGCTAATGACCTCTTACTCTGCTTTTAGTCTCTAAAATAATTTACAGTAGGAGTATTTTGCTTCTGTCAAATGCCACATTTTAGAGGAACAGTGAATACAAAGCTAAACCACTCCATTTTAGAGGAACAGTGAATTTGCAAGCTAAACCACTCCTCCGCTTTGCTTTATATGTGTGTCATGGCCTGGTTCAACTAGGACACTAAAACTGAGCTTAATCAGACAACTAGCTAGGCTAGGCATCTAGTTAGTTAGTTAGCCACACATTAATGTCTAACCCCTTTAAAATGTTTCACTTGCCTACATATTCACCGTAAGACAATGGGCCCTATCTTGCACCCAGCGCAATTGACATTGTCACCGACGCATGTATCATTCCTATCTTGCATCCGGCGCACAGCGGGATTTTCCCTCCAGAGGCGCGAGTCGAAATTAACTTGCGCCGACATGGGCGGGGGCGGCACACAGAAGGCGTTTCTCTGGCGCAAGTGGTATTTTGCAGTTTCAAAACAACGCCGTGCGCCGTGCGCTATTGACCAGAAAAAAGCTGGTCTAATGTCACAGGCGCATTGTCTAGAGTCTGTAGCGCGTTATTCAGACGCTATTTTAACGACGCGTGCTTGTCCGCACAGTAGGCTACACTTTACTTCTCTCGTCTACACGAGAGATTTACACCAATTTTTTGGCAAGCCATATATAATTACAAGAAAAATAAAGTATTTACCACATAAGGAAATCATTGTGATATCCATATCCAAAGATATTTTAAATAGGCATACATCTAGCGTACACATTGACCCAAATGATTCAGGTTAATTGTAATGGCCCTAACCCTAACCCGATTCAGCACCCTCCGCGGCAGATGCACCCCCTCGATATTTAGTCTTGTGAAACGCCGTGTCAAATACATTCAACTTGCTCAAAGGAAAATTAAGTTAATTCGTTTTGAAGTCATGGCTGGGGTAGGCTATATATTTCCACAGAACAAAAAGGTGTTCTTTTGCGTTCGCTATTATCCGAGGTTTTTGGAAGAAAAACATTGGTTGTTTGTACTCTTTAGAACAGTTCTAAAGACTGTAATCACTTGTGTTCTTCTCTTCCATCTCTTTCACAAATAATGAAATCGTAGTATAGTATTTTTCACTGCGTTTGTTTAGGCGAACTGCTTTCCTTTCCGATCAAGCGAGTGGTGCGCGCTCCCTCGAGGGGGTGTTGCATTGAAAGCATCACTGTTGCATTGAAAGTGTGATCACATACTGTTTCAGTGCATGGTATGTCAACTGCACAGACAAGGTCAGGAAATCCCTCAGTCGGGTCATAAGATCTGCTGAGAGAGTAGTTGGACTTCCACTGCCTCCCCTGGACGACATCTTTAGGACGCGCAGAACTAAATAATCACACTACCCTCCTACCCTCCATCCAGCACAACTTCACTTTTTTTAGTGGTTGCACAAACTAATTTCGTTGTGTATCTAATGCACAATGACAAATAAAGTCTATTCCTATTCCTATCTGCCGCGGAGGGTGCTGAATCGGGTACAACACAGGCGTTCTGGGAGAAGTATGGGTTCCCTGGCGTCCTTGGCGCTATAGACTGCACCCATATTCACATACATGCCCCCCCCAGTGTTTTACACAACATTGCCATGAATCATGGATGTGTCAATGACATAAATGAGGATAGATTAGAGGACTTTAGAAGACGTGAGGTTGAACTGCATGTGCCGATGGGTGCAATATTATTACCATGCATACATAACCTAGTGATTCAGTGAGGGTGAACCCAAAACATCGGAAAGTATGTTTTTGTGACTTTTATTTCAAATATGTTGCCACCAAAAAACGAATGCTAGTAACTGAAAAAATACAAACGAGAAATGAAAAGTATAAACATTTATCCAAACAAGCATGGGAAAATATTGCCGTGATTGTTTCTGGTAATACACGTTCTGGTGGCCTCACCGTCTTCCTCCAAGTATTTCCGCCATTATTTACATTACATTACATTTAGTCATTTAGCAGACGCTTTTGTCCAAAGCGACGTACAAGGGAGAACAATCAAGCTAAGAGCATTAAAAAACCTGGTGTAACCATAAATATTGCTTATAAAACGACATAGAAAGAATGAAAAAAAAAAAGAAGTGCGGGCCTGTTGCTGCTTAAGTGCAGGTTGAGCCAAGGTGCCAGTTTAGGAAGAGAGGTGCTCTTTGAAGAGTTGGGTCTTCAAGAGTTTCTTAAAGGTAGGGAGGGACGCTCCTGCTCTGGTAGTGCTAGGCAGGTCGTTCCACCAACGTGGAACTACAACTGAGAATAGTCTGGATTGCCTTGCTTGCACTGGGGGCAGTGCCAGACGACGCTCACTGGATGAGCGCAGCGTCCTGGGTGTGACATTTGCCCTTACAAGAGCATTTAGGTAGGTGGGAGCAGACCCAGTAAGCACTTTGTAGGCAAGCATAAGTGACTTGAATTTGATGCGAGCAGCTACTGGCAGCCAGTGGAGCTCAGTGAGTAGCGGGGTGACATGTGCCCTCTTTGGTTGGTTGAACACCAGGCGCGCCGCTGCGTTCTGGATCATCTGTAGTGGTTTTACCACGCATGCCGGCAGGCCCGTTAGGAGGGCGTTGCAGTAGTCGAGGCGGGAACCCACCAAGGTTTGCACCAGGAGCTGGGTGGCATACTGGGTTAGGTACGGCCTGATTTTGCGGATGTTGTAAAGCGCAAAGCGGCATGACCTCGCGACAGAGGCAATGTGGGCTGTGAAGGTTAGTTGGTCGTCAATAATGACCCCGAGGTTTCTTGCTGTTTTGGATGGAGCCAGAGATAAAGAGTCAGTCTTGATGTTGATGTTGTGGTGGATGAACTGTTTGGCTGGGAAGACCATCAGTTCTGTTTTGGCCAGGTTCAGCTGAAGGTGGTGGTTTTTCATCCATGTGGATATATCAGCAAGACAGTCTGAGATCCGTGCCGAAACAGTGTTGTCTTCAGGAGGGAAGGACAGAACCAGTTGAGTATCATCGGCATAACAGTGGTAGGAAAAACCATGCGAGCGGATGATGGGGCCCAGCGAGGTGGTGTAGATGGCAAAGAGAAGTGGTCCCATTACAGACCCCTGGGGCACCCCAGTGGTGAGGTGGTGGGGTACAGATAGATGACCTTGCCATGACACCTTGAATGAGCGCCCAGAGAGGTACGATTCAAACCAGGAGTGCGCCTTGCCTGAGATGCCCATACTTGATAGTATGGACAGAAGAATGCGGTGGTTGACTGTATCAAACGCAGCTGATAGGTCAAGCAGGACAAGAACTGAGGATTGAGCTGCTGCTCTAGCTGTTTTTAAAGCCTCTGTCACAGATAGCAGGGCTGTTTCGGTGGAGTGACCGCTTTTGAATCCAGACTGGTTTGGATCGAGGAGATTGTTTGTTGACAGGAACTCTGTGACCTGTTTGGAGGCTGCCCTCTCAAGTGTTTTAGATAGGAGAGTGAGAAGTGAGACCGGTCGGTAGTTTTCCACCTGAGTGGGATCGAGAGACGGCTTTTTGAGCAGCGGCGTCACCCGAGCCACCTTGAATGAAGAAGGAAATGTTGCAGAATTAAAAGAGGCATTAATCACCTGTGTTATTGCCGGTAGGACGGCAGGGGAAATGGCTTGAAGGATGTTGGATGGGATAGGGTCCAGCGGGCATGTAGTTGGACGGCTACCTGCTAGGATTTTGGAGACCTCACTCTCAGTGAGGGGGGTGAAGGAGGGAAAAGATGAGTTATTGATGGTAGCGCCCTTAGGGGGGGAAGACAGTTGGTCGAATTGTTTCCCAATGGCTGCCACTTTCTCTGTGAAGAAGGAAGCAAAGTTATCGGCTGTGAGGTTAGTAGCTGGGGGAGGAGGAGGAGGGTAGAGCAGAGTTTTGAAGGTGGAAAATAGTTTCCGAGCATCAGTTGCACTGTTGATTTTGTCATTGAAAAAAGTTTTCTTAGCAGCAGTGATGCTGGTTGAGAAGGAGGCCAGCAGTGTCTGGTAGCTTGCAAGATCGTCCTGTGCTGCAGATTTGTGCCACTTTCTCTCAGCCGCTCTGAGATTGGAGCGCTGCGTTCGGAGGGTATCACTCAGCCATGAATGAGACTGGGTAGCTCGCGCAGGTCTGGTAGAAAGTGGACACAAACTGTCCAAGCATGAGCTTAGAGTGGAGCAGAGAGATTCTGTGGCGTCATTGACACCTAGTGAGGAGAAGGTGGATAAAGGTGGAAGAGTAGAGGAAACCAGGGAGGAAAAGTGAGTGGGGGAGAGGTTGCGGAGGTTGCGCCGGAACGAGACCATAGGAGGAGGGACAGAGGGTTGCTCAATGAGTCGAACATCAAAGCGAATGAAGAAGTGGTCTGAGAGATGGAGAGGGGTTACAGTTAGGTTTTCCGTGGTGCAGTTCCGAGCAAGGATGAGGTCGAGCTCTTTCCCTGCTTTGTGAGTTGGGGGAGTGGGTACCTGTTGTAGGTCGAATGAGTGGACCAGGGTCCGGAAGTCAGCCGAGTTGGGGTTGTCTAGGTGGATGTTCATGTCGCCAAGGATGAGTATTGGACACTCATGGTCAGGGATGGCTGACAGCAGGGTGTCCAGCTCATGGACGAAATCGCCCAGTTGTCCTGGTGGCCGGTAGATAACAATCACATATGTTTTAACAGGAGCAGTTACCATAATTGCATGATATTCAAACGAGGCATACCTGTTTGAAGACAGCAGTGGAGTAAATTTCCAGTTTTCCGAGATCAACAGCCCCGTCCCACCTCCACGACCAGATGGCCGAGATGTATGGGAGAAGGCGTAGTTAGTGGAGAGTGCTGCCGGGACAGCAGTGTCTTCAGGTTTGATCCAAGTCTCAGTGAGAGCTAAGAGCCCTAGTGAGAGGTGATTGGCATAACCTGAAATGAAGTTGGCTTTGTTGCCTGCAGACTGGCAGTTCCACAGGCCAACAGAGAAGGAGGTTACAGCAGATGAGGTTTGTTGAAATGAGCGGAGGTTACCCAGGTTGCGCTGCCTTCTGGTGCGCTGGGATCTCTTGTGACAGCGAGTGACAACAGAGATACTGCTGTGACACATGACTAGAAAGACAAATTTTTGTATTGATTTGAAAGGTTTACCTTGTTCGTGTCCTTGCTTCGGTGGACTTGCACAGGTAGACTTGTATGTCTTTACCCGAAAATGTCTTCACACAAAAAGGGCTCAACACGAGGGCTGACACTTACGCTGACGCTTCAGTATCAGTCCTATTGAAATAGCAGATTCACTGATTGCGTCCGGCTGAAGACCCGCCCAGCAGTTGCAGAGACAAAGGAGCCTAATTACCTTCAGGTGTGTCCTAGCAATTCAGAAAGTGACTGAGTGAAACTAGATTGATTGCCCTCAGGAAGTTGCCTGATTGCCTATCCAATGAGTATGCAAGCAGTATTCACAGTAGTATTAGTTTTAAAATAGTAAAAACCAAGCCAGTACATACAGATACACACAGCAGCAGTCAAGAGGCACTCAGCTTGTTCTCATTATAATAACAAGCCGCTATGGAATATGCACTGCTCGCTCTTAAAGGGAATGTGAGATGACGCTCTGATTGGTTTATTGCATATTACGCCCAAACCACACCTATGGCTGAGTAACCTCCTTTGGACCAACCCATTTGACATTTGCGTCGGGCGCAAGTGGGTTTTTTCCGCCGTTATAATAGCAAATGCGCCATAGAGCCGCCCACACAGCTACTTGCGTTTGGCGCTGTCCTACTTGCGTTTCTGATCGTTAAAATAGGGCCGAATGTGTTAAAGAGGAGTCCACAATTCTGGTGTAAGGTTGTTGATATCGAAGCTCAAAAGCCAAACAAATCACACCCCTCACTTCTATGCTCCTGAAACCGGTTAATTGGCAGCAAATAAAGTGTCGCTTGTTCGAGCCACTTTGTTTCCAAGGACTATTTACAAAGGTAGTACCACAAAACCACAGTGACTTTGCTTTCAAAATAGTGATTTCAGTACTCTGTCTCAAAAGGTAACATTTCAGTAAAACCAAAGTCCATCAGCATCCATCTTGGCTTCATCAAACAGGCACATAAGTAACATAAATATGACATATCTTTCATTAGATGAACCAGCCAAAAATCGTAATCTAAATTCTCTGACAAATACAAGTGTTTTGTGGCAAGCAGTTCTTTTATTGTTTAAAGCAGATATCTTTATCTTTCTTTCTTTCTTTGACTGTTTTATGTATTCTCATTGTTTTACAGACGGCACAATATAAACTGTGTGACATCCAAATTCAAAGGTGTGGGTTTGGCCTCATTCATGGCATTATATGATCCTTCTACCTCATATGCTTTTCCTGCCTCTCCAAGTCTACATCTCCATTGTGGGCTAACTAAGTCTCTGAGCACATGGTACTGCTAATGCAGAAAAAGGGGCTCATTGTTCATGTTCAATGTAGGGAAAAGTGCCTCTGAAGTATTATTAGTCATTTAACTTTTAAACGCTAGATTGAGGAGGCCTACTCCTACAATGTGTTTTAATGGATTTTAAGAAAGTAAGTAAGTAAGTAAGTAAGTAAGTAAGTAAGTAAGACTTTATTTATATAGCACATTTCGTACAAGAGTTGCAATTCAAAGTGCTTTACATAAAATCAATAAAAGCAAGCAGCAGGAGTAATAAAATAATGGTCATCGTATCAGAACCTGATGTTCCGATAGGTTTCTTGAAATATTATAAAAGTAATAAAACCCTTCTGCCTGGCATTTAGCTCAGTCGAAACCATAGTGCTGCTTCATAGATTCCGCCCTACCCTGTTAAATATTTTCCCTAGCTATGTTTCCCCGCCCAAAGGCCACCCTTCCTTCTATACCCTTCCTTCAGAGGCCTCCTCGTCTTCTTCTACCGAACGCACTTCAGGGATTCGGGAGAGACACTAGCTCTCTTTTGCAGGCTTAAGGAAGGTGACTGCACCTAGGGGACTAGAACATTGGTTATGGAAATATCTCTGAGAATAATATGTGATATATTGAAGCCACAATATGGTTTCCGACAGTGCCATGGTACCCTAAAAACGTTTTTTACAGAGAAATAGTAAAAGTCATAAAACTCTTAAAACAGTTTCAAAGAGAATAGTGCAGGTTACAGAGAAATAAATAGTGCCAGATACAATTAATAAAATGCTTTGGTAAAAAGATAGGTTTTAAGCTGCCTTTTAAAAGGTGTCTAGCATGTTTGCTTCCCTAATATTAACGGGTAATGTGTGACCTGTAACAGACCTGTATCTGATGATCGCAGTGTTCTAGCTTGTTTGTAGTTAGTAAGAGAGTTAGCAATGTAGCTAGGTCCTTGTCCATTTAGAGCTTTGTATGTGAGGAGGAGGACCTTAAAGTAAATTCTAAAGGTAACAGGAAGCCAGTGTTAAGTAGCTAGGACAGGACTAATGTGTTCTCTCCTTTTAGTTTAGGTTAATAGTCTAGCTGCAGAGTTTTGAATGAGCTGGAGTCTTACAGTTGTTTTCTTGGGAAGACCAGTAAAAAGTGAATTACAGTAGTTTAGCCGGCTCGATATGAAAGCATGAATAAACGTCTCGGCATCATTTTGGTTTATGAATGGTCGTACCTTTGCTATGTTCCTGAGGTGAAAGAAAGCTGTTTTGGTGACTTTGTTAATGTGGGAGTTGAAATTCAAATCTGAGTCCAGGATGACACCAAGGGCCTGATTTACTAACATTGCGACCGCAGTGTTTTTCTGCATTATCCATGGTATTTATCAAACCAGATCCGCGCTGGTCATTCATTATTTAGCGCACCGTTAAAAGACGGGAGAAATCGCCTGCAAGTTACTACCACCATGGAGATTCGAGGAAGAAAAAAACTAAGGTTCAGCGAAGAGGTTTACGTTCGCTCAATCACTGAACCTGATTCAATGGGCACGCGGTTATATTGTTGTTCTGCCCGCCATCACCTACAGCGAGATGTTTAAAAGAACACGATTATAAAGAATATGCTATTGGTGGCATTAATGCATAAACTGTCTATAACAATATAGATGTGTACATGGTGAGATTAATAAGTTCTACAAGGGACATGGGTTATATACATTTACAAAGTAGCCAGGCCTCTCCAAAATCACCGTTGCTCAATCATGGATAGATGGCACTATTCCGGAAGATAAAACTGTCATGGACAGATACAGGGTATTTGGCTACCACGTTAGTAATGGTCATGTTGGCATCACATATGACCTGGACATTCATTGAATATGTGTGCTTTCTGTTTCGTTAAATGTGTTTGTGGATTGAAGGTGGGACTGTTTGCATGTGGGTGCAATGGCTCCAATTACGTTCGGAAAGTTTAATTTCAGCTATCGTAGTGGGGAATTGTATATTGACCAGTGTGCCGTAGCAATGCGTCGAGTACCTGGGTGAATATTTGGCTGAGTGAACGCTGAGATATACCAACTGCAGATGCTATAACTGTTTGAAATTATCCGGAGGCCAATATTTGCAAATGTTGCCAGGAGTTTAACAACTGATGGAATGGAATGTGATCGCGGGTGAAGGGTTCGATGTCGTCTCTGATCTTGTCCAGTATTTGAAGTATTGCGTGGCTGGTTAACCTGTACCGTCTAATGATTTGTGGTTTGCTTAACTGAAAAAGTGTTATACGAGTTGAAAAAATTCTTATCAAGGTTTCTTCTATAGTTTGCTAGTGTACTGGTATCCAATTTGGGTTTCTTTAATAGGGGCTTTACAACAGCTGTTTTGAAGGCATCTGGGAAAACGCCAGTTCTAAGGGATGTGTTTATGATGTCAAGGACCGGACCTGAGACACTATCAAACACTCACTAAAAGAATGCGGTGGGAATGGGATCAATATCTGAGGTTGTAGATTTACATTCGATGATGATTTTGGAGAGTTCACTTAGTGTGATACATGTAAAAGTGCTCATGGTTAAATTGCAAGATCTACTGATGTCAATTTCACCTCCAGTAGTAGTGATACTTAGCCTGGATAACAGCCCGAACCCCGCCCACAAAATGTTTAGTCTGGGAAGTTCGGTCTGGCTCTATGCAGTTGGGGAGAGAGTATCAGCAGCCGGATTATGCCGAACCAATCGGATTGTCAGGGCGGGCTTTATACGATGATGGACCGATGACCAACCAACGCTTGAGTTGGTTAGATAGATAGATTAGAAATCGTACCCAGATGGCGGCGTCTCAGGAGCCTGTTAGTGGGACATATTTTATGTGATTTAAGCTATCTACACGACTTTTTTATGTCTACATTGACTCGGTTACTTGTGTATGTGCAACACGAATGTTGCCGAGGATTGTAGGTCTTAACTGAAGCGCTCTAGACCAGCGGTTCTCAACCTTTTTTGCTCCGTGACCCAAATTTTAAGATACCAGCGTAGTCGCGACCCGATAACTAATAATCAGCATGAATCATCAGGCCAATAATTTAACAATGGTTTTATTATTATTATCATTACTACCACTACTACTAGGCTTAATACTATACCACTGTTTTACTATTGAAAACACATGCAACTGTTTAACAGTCAAGATCAGTTAAAGGTGCATTATGCAACAATTATGCTTCAGGATTAGGGTTAGGATAAGCAGTTTAACCTTAAAATAACAGCGTAAAAAAAATTGGGGCGCTACAATGACATTTAATATGGAGAATCGCGTCGGTGCCATTGGCATAGGAGGGTCGATAGGCATATAACTGCGTTCTGTAGTTTCACCTGCCGCAGCCCGCGGACCTGCCTTGTTTACCTTCTGCCGATCTAGTAAGTAGCTTCTCCTCTTCAATGAGCAACACAGCTAACCGTGTGGGTAGCAGCCCAACAATGTTTGCCAAAATCCCCTGCAATATTCTTCTGTTGGAATTTAGTGAGATATTGGAATGAGATTCTGGAGCCAATGGCAACCCCATATCTCCAGAATCTGGGCCCTAACTCCATCCTCCAGGATGAAAACGCTCGCCCCACAGAGGCAGGATCATCACAGAGAACCTCCAGAACTTGGGAGTTGAGAGGATGGAAAGGCCTGCCGTGAGTCCAGACCTCAACCCAATTGAATACTTGTGGTGCTTGGGCGTGCTGTACGTGCCAGAGTGACCAACGCAACCATGTTGGCTGACTTGTTGCAAATTCTGGTTCAGGATTGGGATGCCGTCCCACAGGAGGTGCCAAGCTGTTGTGGCTGCGTATGGATCTTCCACATGCTACTGAGGTCCCTGACAGTGTAAAATGAATGAAGTGTAAAAATGGTCAATATGTGTTGTTTTTTCCTTAATACTGTGGGAGAATCATCCTATCCACCAAACAACTCAAAACAAGAGTGAATACCAACAGAAGAATATTGCAGGAGATTTTGGCAAAAAAATGTGGGCCGCTACCCACACGGTTAGCTGTGTTGCTCATTCCACGAATGCACGATCCTTACATGTTGTACCTCGTTGTAAAGGTGACTAATCAGGCTTTCCAACGATATACAATACAATACCAATTGGTATGATTAAAGGGGAGGAATAATCGACTGAAGAAAAGTTTCCGAACTTTTTTTGAGGAGTTTATATCTGATAATATTTGTATAAGTTGTGATCATTTGAATGTATACCCCTCAGAAAAGCTTTCGATGTTCGCTGAGAAAAAGGACCTCTAATTTTCCAAATTGCCACCTCACCTTGGACAAAGGGAAGACAGTTGTGCTCATTTGCATCTCAGTGAGATTAGCCCTCCTCTACAGATGTCACACTGACATCTGGTATCTGTAGCCCTTCCCCCTACAGGTGTCAAGACTCAAGAATTTTAGTGTTTTCATTAGGACTTGAACTGGAATTAGAAGGTACTAAAATGGAAATGCTTTTATTACAAAAGACATTGAATAGCATGCATTAATACACAGGATAAATTGTTACAATCCCATAATCCAAGGTATAAACCAGGACTGCAAAATGGAAGTCAATATGAATCCAATACACTAGACAATAAGAATAAAGATACTATTAAAAATATTTTAAAAAGTGTTTGATAATATCAGTCAGGTTGTTTTTGCCAATTCAGAAAAGGGAAACAAATAAGTTTCACATCATGGGTCATGCTAACAGGCACCGTCACCTGACTGTATGTAGCTTTCTTATTAAACTAGCTTGCCGCTAACACTAACTGAAAACACATTGGAAGTTGGAACACATAGTGGCTAGGTAGCTAGCTGCTAATAAGTAACATAGGTAACACATCAGCAGTAATGAATCAAGTGTACTGATATTAAATGTACTACTAAATGTACTAATAACATGCCATTCTCAAATTAAAGCCAGTGACATGATGGTTAACGATTAACGAGTTAACGATGGATACCGACAGTTAGCATACCTAGCTAGGTAGCATTACCATTGGATTTGAATGGCAGTTATGCTAGCTCTGGCTATCCAGACAAAGGAGCCTTGTTTCTGGACACGTTTCACTTGACGAGCGGGGGCAATACAGTCATCTGGAAAGTTTAAAATGATACTAAACGAAGGGAAATCTACTGTATGGAGATATTTCTGCTAAGTAGACAATGCAGATTGTAATTAGGCTGGTGGATATGTCCAATGTAAGAAGTGTGAAGTTTTAATGAAATATGATGCAACTCTGATGATGCAAATCCACAACAACATGGATAAACCTTGCTGGTTGGATGTAGATAGTTTTCAGAACGAACGTCTGCGTGCAAAAAGATCTTCAATGGTAAGACTTGTCTGTTGAGCCTCTGTTGGTGTCTCATAAAACGTGAGTTTTATTAAAGCATAGCGTGTGTAATGTGTGGCTATTTCATTCCGTTTGTTAACCTTTCCTGCTGTCTGTCTCTGAACGTACAGATTGCAGGGGAGTAAAATGCTCCGCTGCCGAAGTAGATTAGCCTACATGTTTTTAACCTCGGATAAGAGTAGTGGATTATGATGCTGTATAAGTAGCCATGTGTATCGCTTGTAATGTGCAGCTGATTGGTCGAAAAAAATAACAAACGCGATTCAGCAGTTCATATGGAAATTAACTCAACTTGCACATTCTGCAAAAAAACGAAAATCACTCATTTTGAAAAAAAAAACTTCAATTGTGTTTTACTTGAAATCGTCTCGGCCGACTTGTTCCCCCTTTTCGCGTGCCGGGTCACATATATAGTTACTTATTTCCTCCCTTTCTTCGTGTCATTTCCTTTATTTTCACCAATGAAAGTTTAATAATACAATTAATTACTACAATGTAATTAACTCAATATTTTTGTGTTTAATGTCACAAGTTTTCCCCCTCTTCTTGTTAAAGTATCCTAAACTTATACCCATCGACATGTAATGATGCACATAGTATTTTATATGTCTTCTGGGTTGACCTTCATTTTAGTGGGAACCTGTGTTGAAATGGTTACTCTCGTAATGTTTTTAGGTAGACAGAGAAACATCCAAAAGAGCTTGGTGCTGTAGTTGCAGGGGTTATGCTTTGGGTCTGGAGAGGGTTACGGGCAGGGGCCAATGGTGGGGTGGGGATGGGGCACATCTTTAGGGCAAGGAAGAGCTATAATTAGCTGACCCTGTTCTGTATATTTAGCATCTGATTCAATGTTGTAACAACTTTTCTGATTTGACCAGTAACGATAATTACCAGGCATTACACGGGTGTAACCTAAATATAAAATCTAATGAGTTGAAACCTTAGATTTGTGATATGTAATGTAAAAGGTTTGTACCATTCAGGAAAGAGTAACAGGGTCCTCTCTTATTTGAAGCATTTGAAGATATAAATGGCCTTCTTACAGGAGACCCACCTACGATCTACTAATCTTGCATTCACTAAGAGTGGAGAGTGCAGTTTTTACACTCTTTTTTTCCAAGCAAATGCAAGAGGAGTTGCTATTGTTACTGATAAAAATGTTGCATTTGTTCTCTTCCAAATTATGTCAGACAAAACCGGCAGGTATCATTGTTTCAGGTAAGCTGTTTAACACTCGTGCAAATGTCTTTGCCCCACACAAAGATTGTCCATTTTTTCCGAACATTTCCCAGCTAAAGTCAGTGGCCTCTCTCATGCATTTGGCTGCTATGCTTCCTGGTCTGAACGGTCATCCACTCATAATTGGGGGTGACTTTAATTGCTGGCTGGATCCAGTAATGTGAAGGTAGGTACTCTTCCAATAGACACACTTTAGAAAGCAGATCTGCTTCTTTCTTCCGCAGCTTCTTTTTAAAGTACGACATAGCAGATCCATGGCATTTTTTTGCATCCCTGTTACGACCCTACTAATCCGGTCTGGGGCTCCACCCCTTTGTGCTAGGCTGTTGCCTGTTTTGTCTCTCCTGCAGGGGTGGTGCCAAGGAGATAATTGGCCTGACTATATAAGAGCTGGGATTGAAAATGGACAGTCTCTCTCGTCTCTGTTCTGGCTGACACTGTTGCATGTGCTTTGCTGCTCCGTTTCAGTATGGTTTGATCCAGTGGTGAGAGCCTGCCGGACCGTCGAACTCCATATACTGGATGCTTCCTCCGTCCTCGTCATGTTTTACACTTTTGTTTGATTACCTTACTGACCTCTAGACATATTGCACGACACTTTCCTTTTAATTCATTATACTGATTGTTTCTATATGTAAATAAACCTTTTACTATTTAAATCATTACGGTGTGATCTACCCATTCTATGTCAGGGCTGCCTTGAGCCAGGCAGTCGTGACAATCTCAGAGAGAATGGCCCTCATTCTCGACAGCAGTTGGGAAGACTTTCAGAAGGATTTCAGAAGGAACTCCACTTCGCAGGATTTAGGAAAACATTTGCCATTCTCCATAGTTTTTTCTTCTGTGCTTTCTTCTGAACTTCAGAAGACTTTCAGAACGCGAAATAGCAGTCGTAACTCTGCTCAATCTTCTCAAATGCGATTCCACGGGCCATCTTGTGGTTATTTGAGGAATCGCGTTGAGGAATGACATTTGAAAAAACTCCGTGTTAAAAGGGTTAACGGTTGAATTTGTGAGAACCCGTTGGTGATTGCGTTCACGTCAACTCTACAGACATCCTCGGATTAAACTAATTATAATAATAATAAATACGAGAATATTTGTATCATTAACAATTACGTTTCACTTTGGACGAAGCGTCTGCTAAATGACTGAATGCGAATGTAAATGTACACGAACACTGCAAATGTAAGTGAATAAATAAATAAACACTAAACCCAATCTCTAAGAACTGTCGATGCACTTACTGTAATTTATACGCCTACTCGTGACCAGTCTTCACACTTAGGATGGCTATTTTAGCTGATAGCACTGACTGCATCTTATACTCCTATTCGTGACCTGTCTACACACTTATGGTAGGCCATTTTTCAATTAAATTTTTTTAAAGTGACTTCTTAAATGTGTTTTACGGACTTCGGAAGTTCAACGTAAGAAAATATCTCCATCTTATAAATAAACACCTGTTACAAGTTGCTTTCGTGTGGATTTGGGAAAATCCGACAGCACACTTGGTTAATGGCTGCGTGCCCTAATAAGGAGCTGGCGGGGCGTGTATGTATGCAAATCCACTTTCACGTGAACGCGCATCAATCTAAGAAACTAATCGGAAGGAACACAGCTGAGAAGACTTCGGCTGCTTATGAACACATTTTCAAGCGTGCGGGAATGCAGCGGAAGCGTTTCTCTTACGTTGTTTTTGCGAAGTCGTGTAAGAAACATTTCTGAAGAATTACAGAAAAAGATCGAGAATGAGGGCCAATGTTCTTATTTTTCACAAGGTTTTATAATTTGATATTAAGGCTGCACTCCTCAACTTTAACTACAGTCGGGGCAGCCTGGGAGCAAGACCTAGGATTATCCTTCTCAGAGTATGTGTGTGAGTCATATCCTCTTATGTGTGCACGTCACTCTCTTATTCAGTGCAAAAGAGTACATCGTGTCCATTTATCTGAAGTTAGGCTTTTCTGATCCTCTGAAGTTTGGGGCCTGTCAGGCACCGTTGAGGTAGTTTGACATGCCTTTAATAAATACCATAACTTTTGATAAAAACATTGGGCCTCATTCTCGACAGCAGTTGAGAAGACTTTGAGAAGGACTTTCTTCTGATCTCCACTTAGGTGGATTTAGGAAAACATTTGCCATTCTCCATAGTTTTCTCATCTGGGATTTCTTCTGAACTTCAGAAGACTTTCAGAACGCGAAATAGCAGTTGTAACTCTGCCGGAATCTTCTCAAATGCGATTCCTCAAATAACCACAAGATGGCCGACGTGGTTATTTGAAGAATCGCATTTTTAAAAACTGGGTTAATGGCTGAATTTGTGAGAAACCGTTGGTGATTGCGTTCACGTCAACTACAGACATCCGCGGGTTAAAATAATTATAATAATAATAAATACGAGAATATTTGCAGTGTTGTACCTGAACGCGTTCATTGAACGAAAGTTCATGAACTCGTTCATAATTTTGGTGAACGTGAACTAAACGTACTGTATTACTGACTGATGAACGATACTGTGAACGCGTTCATTCTGGTGTCTGTGAACGGCACGTTCACTCTTTTTAATTTTGTTCAATAAGGTGCCAGATTTCTAGAGACTTCCAGCTGAAAAATACACCATTAACAGTCCTGTATCCAATCGCTGCGTGTGATTTCTATACTGTCTATGCCTGGCAAGTGTAAGAGCGCCGAATTTGTGTAGTGGCCGAAAGCGGTATTGCAGACATATGGAGATCTAGAAAAATTAAAGCTCGCAACATATTGAAAAAAAGAACTGAACTAGTTCCATTTTTTGGAGCTGTGAACTTAGTTCAAAATTTTGAATTATGAACTGTGAACTATGAACTATGAACTGAACTAGTTCATTTTAAAATTTGTGAACTAAGAACTGAACTAGTTCATGTAGAAAGTGAACTTTCCCAACACTGAATACTTATATCCTTAACAATTACGTTTCACATTTATAGTCATGATTCTACGAGGCATCGTGATGTCATTAAATAAATAAAAGGACTACACCAGAATGCTAATCCAGACTATTCTCATTTGTAGATCCACGTTGGTGGAATGAACTGCCTCGTTTTTCTATTTCTTATGTTAAGTAGTAACACTAGGTCTCTATTGCTCGTAGCTTGACCCTTGTACGTTGCTTTGGACAAAGGCGTCTGCTAAATGACTGTGAATGTAAATGTACACGAACACTGCACATGTAAGTGAATAAATAAATAAATACACACTAAACCATATCGCGTTAAAATAGCCATAGTGGAATTGAATGGACACATCCTGCAGTACCTCCATGTCTGCACCGGTTAAGTTAAATCTGCGCTTTTTGCTCACTTTCCGCTTAGACATGACTTGCAAGGTGCTTTTGTGTAGATTCGGAAGATTCCGACAGCAAACGTTTCTACGGTTGCGTGCCCTAATAAGGAGCTGGTGGGGTGTGTATGTATGCAAATCCACTTTCACGAGAACGCGCATCAATTTAAGAAACTAATCCGGAGGAACACAGCTGAGAAGACTTCAGCTGTTTATGAATGCATTTTCAAGCGTGCGGGAATGCAGTGGAAGCGTTTCCTTACGTTGTTTTTACGAAGTCACGTAAGTAACATTTCAGAAGAAGTTCAGAAAATGAACGAGAATGAGCCCCATTGATGCCAAAGTCCTACATAAGCTATTCAGCACAAGCTTAGCAACAATAATCGAATAGCTGTTAGAATGTAATTATTGCAAATTTTGGTTAAATCAAACTTGGTTAAAGAATAGGGAATAAAGGCCTTTTTACAGTTTATTTAAACTGCACATCCAAACATGCAATGAATCCATTTACAATGTATAGAAAATGCAATCACACTGCTGTTCTGGAATAATACAATATGGAACAAATTTAAACTGAACAATAAAGCTAGTCAGTCCAGTAGCATCTGAAATCTTTTTATGATATCCTGAGCCAACAGAGCAGAACTAAATGCAGACTCCTTTGAATGTACAGGCTGTGATTTAGTCTAGAGAGAGAGTGAGTCGAACGATACTCTGAATGTGCAGGCTTTGCATCACTCTAGAGAGAGTGAGTCGAACTTTACTCTGAATGTGCGTCACTCTAGGGAGAGAGAGCAGTGGTGGAATGTAACAAAGTATTTCTACTTCGTTACTGTTCTTAAGTACATTTGTACATCTGTACTTTGCTTAAGTAAAAATAATAGTGCATACTTTTTACATTTACTCCGTTACATTTTGGAGCTATTATCTATACTTTTACTCCGCTACATTTCTACAATATGTAGTTACTCGTTACATTTTATAAACACAGTTTCGCCCAAATGTTGCCTACACAAAATATGGATTGCGTTGCTGTTGGAAGTTTAAACCAATCAGGTGGCTCTGTAAGCTCCAATGATAGCAGAGTACGCGTCTGACAGCAGAGCGAGTGGTAGACTTGCCATTTGCCTAAACATTCAACATAGATCCAGAGGTAGCCTCGACGGAGCCCTCTGATATGAGCCACCCTTGGCCATATTTAAAAGACATGTTTAACTTTATAGGCCCCAAGAATGACTCGCGGAGGTTTCAGTGCTTTTCCTGTCTACCTCAAAAAAGTTGCTAGCCTTCATTCGCCTTCAAATTTGGAGAAACAGGTTGAGTTATGCGGAGTTCTTGCTATGCTAAGTTAATGTCAATGACTTTTGCATATCGTATGCGGTTACTGACATGATTTTATACTGTTATCTAGCAAAATACATGTTGACATACAGCAATAGCATCAAAATAACATTATTGTACCTTGACTATTTATTTAATGTAGTGGTAAGATAAAGCTGGTAGGTTAGCGATGTCAAGCTAACGTGAATATTTGCCTTTTTTATTGACTGGTTATTGCCTGCCATGCAAACTTAATGCCTAGTCTTGGGTTACTCAATATGTTTTTTTTCCCTTTTCTGCAATCAATAGAGCATAAAACTCTGCCTTGACAAGTTTAACAACTCCATTTGTTTTTAATGTTTCATATTTCCTTAAAAAAAATAGCTTGAAAACAATTGGGGCGCTACAATGACTTTTAATATGGAGAATCGCCTCCGTGCCATTGCCATTCCAGGGTCCATAGGCATATAACCGCTAAATGTAAGATTACCTAACGCCGCCCGGCTCTCTACTGTCTGCCGAACTAGTAAGTAGCTTATTTGCCGTCTTGCTTTGTCTTGTGTTGCACTAGCTTGATGTTTGACTGTGTTAGGACAGTTGTTGAGTAACTAGTTTGTCATAATGTCAAAGTCAGCACATTTCAAGAGATTTCGTTAGTTTTAGCCGCTAGCATGTCGTTAGCGAATAGCAATTGATCCGGAATGCATCTTTAAGTAGGATTGTTGATGTAGTACTTTTACTTTTATTTTTCTGGGTACTTGTACTTTTACTTAAGTACTAAACTTCAGTACTTCCTCCACCACTGAGAGAGAGCGAGTCGAACTTTACTCTGAATGTGCATCACTCTAGAGAGAGAGTGAGTCTTACTCTACCTTAGGTAGGCTATTCGAGTTGAAGAGCAGGGCCCTGTTCGGCGTAGAACTGAAGCTAAGTTAATCAATCTAGCTCGCTAAGTGAGAAAATCTAGCCTGCTAA
Source organism: Sprattus sprattus (assembly GCF_963457725.1). Lineage (NCBI taxonomy): Eukaryota > Metazoa > Chordata > Actinopteri > Clupeiformes > Clupeidae > Sprattus > Sprattus sprattus. The sequence goes on along the minus strand of NC_137927.1, from coordinate 1,776,717 downwards.
ATGACTACAGGCTATACCGGTCTGCCGACGGGTGATAAACGCCTTAAACACAAAGTTAATCAGCACTCATCAGCTAAATTGCGCATGCACGTCCTGCTTCAAAAGGCAGGAAAGGTCGATCACCAAAACCTTGATTTTTTTAACGGTACAATAGTCTAAACTCAAGACAGGAGATGACCATGAACGCGTTATGAAGAATTCAAGACAATAATCATGGCAAAATCCAACACTGCCGCCGCTGCAAGAGCAATACAAGAAAGTGTCTATGGGCTATGTAGTGGGTGATATCTTTTGTTAAAGGCACCCAGTGCAACTTGCGAGGCTTAAAAATAAACATTACATTTCTAGTCTTTTTTACAGGTAGTAAGTTTCAATAACTCCATACCATTACATACCGACATTCAAGCAGCAAAGATGAGACGTCGTTGTGTGGTGAAAACTGATAGAAAATCGATAACAACAACAATCGCCGTCATTTTCTTTATATTTTGTAACCTACAATAAATAAAGCAGGCTTCCAGTCAATGGAAAAATGGCTTCTCCCCACCGGCGATTGTTGTTGTTTACGATTTTCTATCAGTTCTCACCACACAACGACGTTGTGACGATGTGATCGTCCCTACAGGTGAATATGCTCTCTGGCTGCCACGCCATTGAGCCGGGCTCTTTGGTGTGGCGGTCAGAGCGCATGTTTGGCACCCCGTTGACCCGGGTTCGAGTCCGGGTGGGGTGACCACGTTCTCCCTTCGCTACAAATGGTGTCAGAAGTGGGATGCCCTGCTGTGAGGTCATCGGAAGCGCAACCAGGACCATTGTGTGAGGAACCCCCAGGAATGTTGACCCCGTGTGAAGGACCCCATGGTTGGGTGAAGCACTTGTGTGTGGGGTGCTCTGGATGGGAGAAGCATGATTGGTGTATGCATGATGAATGGCTGTGTGTGTGAAGTGTGGTTGCGCTTCCCGAAGGTGAGGGTAGTGTGACGATGTGATCGTCCCTACAGGTGAATATGCTCTCTGGCTGCCACGCCATTGAGCCGGGCTCTTTGGTGTGGCGGTCAGAGCGCATGTTTGGCACCCCGTTGACCCGGGTTCGAGTCCGGGTGGGGTGACCACGTTCTCCCTTCGCTACAGACGTCTCATCTTTGCTCCTTGAATGTCGATATGTAATGGTATGGAGTTATTGAAACTTACTACATGTAAAAAAGACTAGAAATGTAATGTTTATTTTTCATTGAATGTTTACATAAAGTTGCACTGGGTGCCTTTAAAAGGGATATGTGACTTTGGTGCAGTGGATAGAGCTCACGGTTTGAACTCAAACGAGTGCGAGTTCGATTCCCCTCACTTCGGTATCAATTATAGTATTATATAGCTTATAGAATAAAATGACTATGACTAAATGTAAATGTATTAATAAGAAATTCAATAAATTGAAGCAATGAAAAGAAATTGTGTGTATTTACGTTTCCTCCGGTAGGAGGTAACCTATTGTTTCTGTTAGTATTATTATTATTCTCCTGCCATGGGAGTCAATGGCAGCCCCTACTCATTAAGGACAGTCCCTTCTTCATTCACACCAAGTTTCATGGCTCTCATTACACCACTCTAGCGCCACCAACAGGTCAAAGTTGGACTTTTGTAACACACGCAACTTTTGAACCGTATGACCGATTTTCAAAAATGAGGCACCATTGGATTCCCTGGATCAAGACAAATTAAACCCACCCCATGGCGTCAAGTTCCGGTTATATAGATTTTCCGCGATTTCCGGTTTTATCAAAAACCTTTGAAAGCCTACTCCTCCTACAATTTTTGGCAAATCTTCTTCAAAATCACCAGAGATGATCTTCAGACATAGCCTCACAAAAGTTATCGAACAGAATTTTGATCCTCACAACCGTTTGTCCCGTACAGCCACTCAAATTCAGCAGAAAAGCGGCCAAACAGGAAGTGAAGTCATATGTCAGCAAATATTTGAGTGAAATTTACGCCACAGGGTGTGTTTAATTCGGTTCAAAAGTTACGTGTGTTAACACAAGTCCAACTTTGACCCGTTGGTGGCGCTAGAGTGGTATAATGAGAGACATAAAACTTTGTATGAATAATGATTGTGCCGAATTTCACAAAAAGTTACCATATGGTTTGTCCGGTACAGCCACTCAAATTCAGCAGAAAAGCAGCCAAACAGGAAGTGAAGTCATATCTCAGCTAATCTTTGAGATATCAACACCAAACTGGTATGTCACTTGGAAGACACTACAACATGTTCCCATGTGCAAAGGCAACTTCATATCTTGAAAAATGATTGATATAAAGCAAATTGGATACATTGTTAACGCTAAAATAATGCTTTACACATCTGCAGGTCAAAAAGTGAAACTCTGATTCAATCACAAGTTCATATGAACACACTTGAGAGTGTTTAGTACACAAATCTGAAAAAAAGTTGACAGTAAGGTGAAAAGTAGATTTTTGGTGAATATTTGAAACATGCATGCTTGACTACTTGCTAGGGTGGTTCTCTATAGAATGTCTCTCTGTCTCCTCATCCGCGCGGCTCCTAAATCTCACACACTCAGTCTCCCCTTAACACACGCGCAGGCTTTGTTTTACGCACACACATTCTCACAGACACACAGCTTGGTGTCACACACATACATTCTCACAGACACACAGGGTAAGCGCACACACACAACCTCCACTCAGTCTAAACTTCAGGACAAAAGCATTGTAAATGTTGGATTTGAAATGTAATATCCCATTGGCAAGTCTGCAGCATGGATTTTTCTATACAGTGACAAATTGTCACAAAATTACATTTTTCCCTGGTTTGCAATGTTTGGAGGAGGCTGTAGGAGGCTATATTTGGAGGAGGCTATATTTAGGTTTCCTCCGGTAGGAGGTAACCTATTGTTATCGTAGGTATTATTATTCTTGTACCATGGGAGTCAATGGCAGCCCCTAGAACCATATGGTAACTTTTTGTGAAATTTGGCACACTCATTAAGGGCAGTCCCTTCTTCATTCACACCAAGTTTCATGGCTCTCATTACACCACTCTAGCGCCACCAACAGGTCAAAGTTGGACTTTTGAAACACACGCAACTTTTGAACCGTGTGACTGATTCTCAAAAATGAGGCACCATTGGATTCCCTGGATCAAGACGAATTAAACAGACCCTATGACATCAATTTCCGGTTATATCGATTTTCCGCTATTTACGGTTTTGTCAAAAAACGTTGAAAGCCTACTTCTCCTACATTTTTTGGCAAATCTTCATCAAAATCACCAGAGATGATCTTCAGACCTAGCCTCACAAAAGATATCAACAGAATTCCGTTCCTCACAACCGTTTGTCCGGTACAGCGACTCAAATTCAGCAGAAAAGTCGCCAAACAGGAAGTGGAGTCATATCTTGGCAAATCTTTGACAAATCAACACCAAACTTGATATGTCACTGGAAGACACTACAACATGTTGCCATGTGCAAAGGCAACTTCATATCTTCAAAAATGATTGATATAAAGCAAATTGGATAGATTGTTAACGCTAAAACAATGCTTTACACATCAACAGGTCAACAAGTTATACTCTGATTGAATCACAAGTTCATGTGAAGACACTTGAGAATGTTTAGAACACAAATCTGAAAACAATTTGACTGTAAGATGAAAAGTAGATTTTTGGTGAATATTTGAAATACGCATGCTTGGCTTATTGCTAGGGTGTTTCTCAATAGACGGTCTGACTGCCTCTGCCCCTCTGGTCTTGCGCGCGTGTGCGCTCCAGATTCTCACACACACACAGGGACAGGCTCCTTTGACACGCGCAAGCACACACACACAACATTTAAGAAAATGTAGGGATGACCACACCCCTTCTCACTCTTAGCTTGAAGCCATGGCCCTTGAGGATCTTCAAAGTAATGCATTTGAAATGTAATATCCCATTGGCAAGTCTGCAGCATGGATTTTTCTATACAGTGACAAATTGTCACAAAAATACATTTTTCCCTGGTTAGCAATGTCTGGAGGAGGAAACCGCCATCGCTGCTTGCAGCTATATTTCTCTCTTCTTATCATGCATCCACCTTAATCATTTTCTACAAAAATGATGTGCTATGTATGGTGTAGTAGACTGAGACTTTATTCACTAATGCACAAAAACTAAACACGTTTGCAAAACTAGACGTTTGCAATGATGTAAGTTAAAGTAGGTAAAACAACTCGCCAATAACTCCGTAAGGGAGATGGGTTATGTGCTCAATTTTCCTGGGATCAAAGAAGACATTAGTATTCATGTGCAAACTGAAAATCACGTCTCAGGGTTGCTTTGTTCTCCGCATCGGCGACATTACAAAAATGAAGGCTACCACTCCTAAAAAAGTGAAGACATTCAATGTTCGACTGTGGTGTTTGCAGCTAATGACTCGAGAAGGTCTTTTAAATTAATTATTCCTTGTCGGCTGAATCAGTAGCACTCATACAAGAACTCATCATGTCGTAAAAATGGATCTTGGCGATCGCAAATAACTCTCTCCCTACGCTAATAAAATCTAATATGAATCTTGGGTCAATGGGATCCCTCCTTTTGCCGGGGGTGTGGCAAGCTTAGCCAGCTAAACTATGGTTAGCCTGCCCTGGAGCAGGTTAGTGCTAAGTGATATGTTACTATGGTAATTTATCGAAAGTTGCTTCGCCGAACCAAAAAAAGGGGCGCTTTCTTTTTTTAGCCTGGAATCTAGCTCGCTAAACCGCGTAGCGAGCTACGCCGAACAGTACCCTGATCTGATGTACGATGGGCTTATAAACAGCATAGTACTGGCCACCATCAAAACAAGTCCCTAAAACATTTATGAGTTAACATATCACACTTACTATTCTTAAACAGAATCCTCAATAAGATCAAATCAAAGTTCAAAAAGGCAACGTTCTGTCTCGCCGTCTTCATACTTTCATCTGGAGAGGAGTAATGACCAGGATGATGCCTGGACTACAGTAAAGAAAGTAAGGACACCCTAAACGCTCACACTTGCACACTACCACTACCTATGACTTGATCCTTATTTAGGAATATGTGGTATTACTGGAGTAGCAGGCTATAGGTTGAGTATGGATTATGAGTGGCACGAGTTTTCTCAATGGTTTTGGGCTATTTTTTTTTGCCGCGCATTTTTACCGTGGATATGTATCTCAGCTTCTGAAGGTTGTAGAATTTGGTCTCAAAAATGACCGGAATACGCATGTTTATATATGCACTACGAAGGTTTCTAAGCTCTCAAACCTTTACATTGGGGGGGATATTTGCGTGGGGTGCAAAAAGCTTCAGATTTTGAATTTCTTGAATATCAAGATATTGAAGAGCTAGTGTTTGTTTACTTGTTGATAATAGTGCATAAGAAAAAAGGATAAGACCATGACCCAATGCAAAGGAGAGTGGAAACACATTATTGGAAAAACCTCTGCTGTGAAACACATTTGAGCAAAATAAGTTGTCAATTTACATGACCCAAGCATTATCCTAAGCCACTATACACTACCCTAAGCATTATCCTAAAGCACTATACACCACCCTATGCATTATGCAAGGGCACCAATGCTGTTATAGTCTGAAATAGAGCAGTATAAAGGAAATAGAAAAACAAATGGCCCTAATTATGGATAAAAGGCATGATGCAACTTACTTTTTGTTCAGAACATTTTAGAGTTAGCCTGTCCTTACCTCAGAGAGAGTTAGCCTGTTCTAACCTCCAGTTCCTTAGAGAGAGTTAGCCTGTTCTAACCTCCAGTTCCTCAGAGAGTTAGCCTGTTCTTACCTCAGAGAGAGTTAGCCTGTTCTTACCTCCAGTTCCTCAGATAGTACGCTTGTTCTTACCTCCAGTTCATCAGAGAGAGTTCGCAGGAGAACGTGACCCTCCACGCGGGAGGAGCCTGAGGCCGCCAACCAGGTCATCTGCTGTTGAGTGCGGAGCACACGCCGCGCACAGTTCCTCCAGAGTCGACACACGCTGCGTAGAGTAAACACAGCTTAACACTCCGATTGGTCACAGTTCTGATAAACTCATTTTACTTCAATCATGACTTGGGTCATATCAAATAAGACCGTAAGTACAAATCTATGCATTATCTCCAACATTCTCCTTCACAAACACATACATTACTAGACATATCTGTCTCCAACTTTCTCCCTCACAAACACAAACATATGTAAGCATATGAGCCCAGAAGCGGCCCGACACCTGAAAATAACGTTCATGAGGAAAATGTTTTGGATGCGTTTCTAGTCCAGGAATGTGTCTACACGAGTGGGCTTAATGTTTTTAAAACCACTTTGCCCACAGGCAAATGGATCCCACAATGAAATACAACGTTAAAATACGTACCCAACAGGGACAGACTAGCGGCCATGAGTTTTTTCTTAAATAGATAATCAGGGCTGGGTTTCCTGAAGCCTTCTTGTAGTAGTTTCCACACTATTAACTGCACCAGTATTTGATGGAATTATATAAAACAAACCTGTGAATTGAACGCACCTGTGTATTTACCGCAGTTTATAGAACATTACATCATGTTACGTCAATGCAACGGCTCCTTGCTCTCCAGTTTGGTATTTTGTTTGTGTGGTTTTGTACTCGTTTTTGTGTTTGTTAGTCGAGATATGCAAAGCAGACTACGTCTACAGCCGACAGGACTTAATTGACTACGGATGGCCACATCTGTAACAAGGACATTCCAGTGGACCAGAGGACATAGCAAGAACTACATGGATTGTTGTCGGACCCAGCAAGTGAAGCAGACCTAGGACAAGGAAGAGGAGGCAAAAGGATGGAGGGCAGGCCTGTTTACGAGGCTACGACAGCAACCACACAAACCACTGCTTCTGAGCATCTATCTCACCAACACAATATCAATCACCCACAAAATGTGTTGGAGTTGGCGCTACAGATCACAACAAATCATCTCATCCGGAATTGCTGTGTGATGATAATAACTGAAACCTGGCTTCACACACTCAAGCACCAGGACCTGGAATTGTACATCTAAACTGTTCTGTGCTACATCAAACACTGTGTCGACAAAAGCTGCTGGACCAGACGGTGTGACTGGGAGGGTGCTGAGGGACTGTGCAGACCAACTGGCTGGTGTGTCCACCAACATATTCAACCAGTCCCTATCCCAGTGCTTGATTCCACCCAGCCTGAAATCCTCGACAATCAGCCTATTGCCATCAATGGGGAGAGAGTATCAGACTTCAGCTTCCTGGGCACTCACATAGATGAGGACCTTTCCTGGACAAGAAACACCACTGCACTGCTGAAAAAGGCACAACAGAGTAGGGCTGGGCGATATGCGTAAAAAAATATCACGATAGATATTTCATTCGATAACGATATAAGACGATATAAATTAAGTCTGTTTCAAAGGTGCATATTTGCTTCAGACAAGAACGCCTGTACAAACCAAAGGTTTCAATGTTTCTTTTGTATTGTAAACTCTCAACATTTCTTTTTTAGAACTATATAAGCTCTTACAAGTTATGAACAAGATATACAAAATACAAATAAATAAAGTGCATATCAATCTGCATTAGAACGTCTAGCGAATGACAGCTTATGTTGAGGTAGTTACGACAAAGACCATGTCTATGGTCTCTAGGTTTAATATTGATCACAATTTTAATAACATGTTAAACATTCACAAAACAATGTGAAAGGCATTTTAGGCAACGCGGTGTGGGAGAAATATGTGCGGCCAGGGAGCACGTACCTGGGGTCAAGTAACTTGATAAGCTTTTTAAAACCTTGTTTTTCCAACGGTGCTAATTGGCTGCATGTCCTTAGCAATGCAATACATAATAGCATTTTGGATGTTTGCTCCTAGGGCACGAACGCTGACATAGTTGACTGCTTCGGGCGGACAACGACAGATTTGAACACCTTGGCGCAACCTCAAGCTTTCTGCGTGTTCCATGGCGTGACTTTGTTTCAAGTGTAAGAAAAGGTTGGTCATGTTACCAGTCTTGGTAGCCACCTGTTTACGACACAATTTGCATCACATATCGCTCTGCTCTTTGTCATTTTTTAGAAAGCCAAACCACTTCCAAATGACTGAGGAAGAGGCACCTTTTTTATCAACTATTTCTTCATTCTCCGAGGGGGAAGATGCGAGGCCATGGCTATCGACAAGACTCATTTTCCGTGGTTCATGCTACTCCACACAAGGTACTCTGTGTATTTTAGTAGGCGTATACCATTTCTCCGCAACTTCCTGCTGCATCACAGAAATTAAATGCACTGCTGTTCCTAATCATTCTCTATCGACATTATCGATATTATTGAAAATGAATTAATGTTACGATAGCTTTATTGAGGGAAGTCATTACTTCGATAATTATTTTTATCGTTTTATCGCCCAGCCCTACAACAGAGGCTGTCTTAGGTTACTCAGGAAGAAGAAATTAAAAAAGAAACGGTTAGTGTCCTTTAGGGGTGGGGGGGAAAATTGATTATTCTCTCTAAAACGATTCTGTCTCGATTCAGAAAAGTTCATAATCGATTTTGTAATTTAAAAAAAATAATAATAATAATAATTTTTTTACACATCTATTTTATGTTGAAATTCAAGCTGCATCGATTATTGGATTGTTCATAGAAAGTCAAAATTGTGACAAGGAAAAGCTTTTTCTCTCATAAAAAATAGAGAAGGTAATTCATCTGTTGATTTTCTTTAATTATCAAACACAAAGTAGGAAGTGTAGCAAAGACTCTGAGTAGCAAACTCGAATGTTTTAAAAGTCGAAATGGATTGATAATCGTTTTAAAACGATTAGGCCTATCGATGCATTTTGACTATTGAATCATTTGAGTTTGCAACCGAGTTTTGATTCGCGAAAGTTGATTCGCGAAAGTTTGATTTGCCAAAGTTGCCTGAGAGAAACGTCCATCACAGGAAAACGATGAAAACTGAGACAACATTTGATAAAATTGACATAAAGCATCGTTTTTCTGTGATAGACGTTTCTCTCAGGCAACTTTGGTGAATCAAACTTTCGCGAATCAACTTTCGCGAATCAAAACCCGGTAGACTCTAGTAGTATCTGCCGTAGACTCTGCAGTATCGAGCGTATTGAAAATAGGGCCAAGTGATAACGAGGTGTGACTTTTTCCACTACAATGTTTTTGGGATGCAAATATATCACTCTTTTGAACACATAATGTTTCGGGAAGAGAAACTTTTTATTTTGCTGGGTCTGGCAAACCTGCCGGACTACTTTCGGTTTGACCAAAACTGTACGAGAACTCTGCTCACAGGATGCTGTCGGGGGTAAGTGATGCATGATTGCATGACACTGGTGACGGGGAAGCCATACATATTCATGTCTTAAAAACCGAACTATCCCTTTAACAGTTTATTTTCATCAATTCTTCATAAATTAACAAAATGCAGTGAAGGAACAGAAGAAAATTCTAAATTAAATCAAAATTTGGTGTGACCACCCTTTGCCTTCAAAATAGCATCAATTTTCCAGATACACTTGCGCACAGTTTGTGAAGGAACTCGGCTGGTAAATTGTTCCAAACATCTTGGAGAACTAACCACAGATCTTCTGTGGATGTAGGCTTCCTAAAATTCTGCTGTCTCTTCATGTAAACCCAGACAGACTCGATGATGTAGAGATCAGGGCTCTGTGGGGGTCATACCATCACTTGCAGGACTTTCTGTTCTTCTTTAAGCTGAAGATAGTTGTTAATGACATTGGCTGTATGTTTGGGGTTATGTTCCTGCTGCAGAATACATTTGGTGCTGTCAAGCTAAAAAGGCACCGGATGCCAAAAAGAGCCCGGGTGACGTAATGTTGACTTTCGAACGCCTCTTGAGTGACAGTTTCTATGCCAACGTTAGCATTACGTAATCCGGTCACCACGTAGGCCGGGCGCTTATTAGCTTTAAGTCTCAGAGTCGTTCTGAAAGCCATCAGCTACTTTTTAGTCGCTTAATATTGTGCCTTAACGGACACTACGTACCCGGACACTTTTTAGCTATCAGTCAGAGAGTCTCAAGAGTTGTTCGAAAGCCATCAGGTACTTTTTACACGCTTAATATTGGCTGCCGGTCTTTTGTAAGTAAGCACACATCAACAGGTTTCGCGCGCTAGCATCTATATTGCTAATAGCAATTCCTCCTTTTGTGCGACAATATTAAGCGACTAAAACGTAGCTGATGGCTTTCGAACTACTCTTGAGACTCTCTGACTGATAGCCAAAAAGTGTCGGGGTACATAGTATCCGTTTAGGCACAATATTAAGCGAATAAAAAGTTTTAGCTACACCTGCCTGCTGGTAACCTGTAAGTTAGCAATGTCCGCTAGCATGTCAAAGCTAGCAAGCCCCCGTTGTTCTTTAGTAAAATGTTGTGCAAACAATGCCCTGTTTTGTTCAAATTTAATTGTGGGTGCCGTCAGATATGTCTTAAAATCACAACACATTAAGGACTTTCTTAATTGAAGCACAACAACAGATGAATAGCTTCAAGCTAACAAGATAGCTCATTACACTAGCACGGGCTAGCTAATGAAATGTGCTTACTTTGATACTATAACCAACTAGCGAATCAACCACTTTCCTACCAAAGTCAAACATCAAGCACATGGTTGTTTTGGTTGGTTTATTGTAGGTCAAATACAAGCAAGCTGGTCTCAGGTAGCAAAGTACAATGCAAGATGCTCTGAGGTAAATCGCGTTAGGCTGACGTATTGGCGTTGGCATAGCAACTGTCACTCAAGAGTCGTTCGAAAGTCAACATTACATCACCCGGGCTCTTTTAGGCATCCGGTGCCTTTTTAGCTTGACAGTGCCAATCATACGCCTCCCTGATGGTATTGCATGATGGATTAGTATCTGCCTGTATTTCTCAGCATTGAAGTCTCCATTCATCCTGACCAAATTTCCAACTCCACTTGCAGAAATGCAGCCCCAAACTGGAAAGGAACCTCTACCATGCTTCACTGTTGCCTGCAGACTCTCATTATTGTACCTCTCTCCAGCCCTTCGGCGAACAAACTGTCTTCTTCTACAGCCAAATATTTCTAATTTTGACTCATCAGTCCAGAGCACCTTCTGCCATGTTTCAGCACCCCAGTTTCTATGTTTTCGTGCTTAGTTCAGTCACTTGGCCTTGTTTCCTTGTCGGGGTAGAGCTTTTTGGCTGCAACTCTTCCATGAAGACCACTTCTGGCCAGACTTCCCCGGACAGTAAATGTCTGTACCTGGGTACCACTGGTTTCTGCCAGTTCTGAGCTGATGCCACTGCTTGAAATCTTCCGATTTCAAAGGTAAATAAGCTTGATGGGTTTTTCATCAGATGCATTAAGTTTCCTTGGCTGACCACTGCGTCTACGATCCTCAACGTCTTCTTCAGAAGAGCTTGAACTGCACATTTTGAAACCCCTGTCTGCTTTGAAATCTTTGTCTGGGAGAGACCCTGCTGATGCAGTATAACTACGTTGTGTCTTGTTGCTGTGCTCAGTCTTACCATGTAAATGGATAAAAAATAAACATTTATTGTTTACATTTTTCAAAGCATTCTTAGTTCATAGCATTGTTTCACACCTGCCTAAAACTTTTGCACAGTACTGTACATCAGTTGTTTTTGAGGGTTATCAGAAAAAAGCCTCTGCTGTCAATCAACAACAAAATAAAGTGCCTACAGTTTGCCAAATGTAAGTCAGTCTTTTATATTAGAGTTATATGGTCAGATGAGACCAAAATAAGGCTTCTTGGCAACAAACATCAAAGGTGGGTTTGGCGTAAACAGAAAGATAGCCATACAGAAGAGCACCCCATACCCACTTTGAAGTATGGAGGCGGATCTCTCATGTTGTGGGGCTGTTTTTCTTCCAAAGGCCCTGGACATCTAGTTAGGATACATGGTATCATATTCTCCATCAAATACCCGTAGATATTAAATAAAAACCTAACAGCCCCCCTCTAGGAAGCTTAAAATGGGCCGTGGTCGGACCTCCCAGCAGGACAATGATCCGAAGCACACCTCAAAATCAACATTAAAATGGTTCACCGACAGCAGAATAAAGGTTTTGCCATGGCCATCACAGTCCCCAGACCTAAACCCCATAGAAAATCTGTGGAAAGAGCTGAAGCCGAATCTGCAAATGTGTTGACCTCAGAATCTGAAGGATCTGCAGAGATACTGTACGAATGGTCTCAGGTCTGTGCCATGTGTTCACCAACCTCATCACTCATTATAGGAGAAGACTTGGAGCTGTTATGTTGGCAAAGGGAGGCTGCTCAAAACATTAAATTAAGGGGTGCCAATAATTGTGGCACACCTGTTTAGGAGAATAGTATTTATTTAATGAAAAAACAAATGTTTTCTTTCAATAATTTTATTTCAATGAAAAGGTAAGATTTTTGTAAATATTTTGAGTGAAAGACCAAGAGGATAAACAGCAAACAAATATTTTTTCATAGCCTGTTTTGGTCACATTCACTTAGGGTGCTAATAATTGCGGAGGGCACTGTATCTTCTCTTTCTCTCTCTCTCCTTCCATATCATATTGCTTATGCCTATAATAAGTCAAGTCAAGTTTATTTGTATAGCACATTTCATATGGCATACATAGACACAATGTGCTTTGGATAGAATTATCTAAAATAAACAAACACACTTAACAAGTCTAAAAACAAACAAAACATACTGGAGAGAGTCATAAAATAATCTAAAACAAACAAACACACATATCAAAAGAAAAGAACAAAAAGTGTGAAAGAAAAATAAATACAGTTAATAGTAATAATGCAATGTAGTGTTTTAAAAGCGAAAAACCTGTACTCATGAATTAAAAGCTAAAGAAAACAAAAGTGTTTTAAGCCCCTTTTTAAAAGAGGGCATTGATGGTGACAACCTTAATTCCAGCGGTAGGCTATTCCATAAAATTGGGGCACAGTAGCTTAAAGCACCATGTGCTACATTAGTATTAATTCTGGGGGTTGTGAGTAGATATTTACAGGAGGACCTTAAATTACAGTTTGGATCATAAAATGAAATCATTTCTGAAATATAGGGTGGGGCGAGGCCGTTTAATGATTTAAAAACGAGAAGGAGTATCTTGAACTCAATTCTTTGTTTTACTGGGAGCCAGTGAAGTGACTTAAGAATAGGGGTGATATGATTAAATTTAGATGATCTGGTGAGAATCCTAGCAGCTGTATTTTGAATGAGTTGGAGTTTGTTTAATGTCTGTTTTGTTAGACCAGCATAGATTGCGTTGCAGTAGTCTAAACGGCTGGAGATGAATGCGTGTAGTAGTTTTTCAGAGTCCTGTAAAGAGAGGAGGCCACGGATTTTGGAAATATTTCTGAGGTGGTAAAAGGCTGTCTTTGTGACGTTAGATATGTGCTTTTTAAAATTGAGATCAGCATCAAGAGTCACTCCGAGGTTTTTAACATCCTCACATGGTTTAACCAAGAGGGAGGTCAGAATTGGGTGAAAATGCTGTCTCAGAGCCTTAGAGCCTACAACCAGAATCTCTGTCTTGTCATCATTTAACATTAAAAAATGTTGGGCCGAATGTCGGTGATACAGCAAGTGAGCTCATTCACAGGACTGGGGTCGTCAGAGGAGACAGATATATGAAGTTGGGTATCATCAGCATATGAATGGTAGGAAATGTTGTGTTGACGAATGATAGACCCAAGTGGTAACATGTACAAGTTAAAAAGCAAAAGACCAATAATTGACCCTTGAGGTACTCCATATAAGATGGGCAGTACATCAGAGGAGAGGCTGTTGATAGAAACATAAAAAGATCTCCCGGTTAAATAGGATGAGATCCAATCAAGAGCGGTACCCTGAAGACCAACTGAATGCTGAAGGCATTGAAGAAGTATGGCATGATCGACTGTGTCGAATGCAGCACTTAGATCAAGCAGAACAAGAATTGACATTTTGTGATTGTCAGTAGCAATTTTAAGGTCGTTCACAACTCAGACTAGAGCAGTTTCTGTGCTGTGGTCTACGCGAAAACCGGATTGAAAGGCATCAAATATGGAGTTTTCGGATAAGTAGGAGCAAAGGTGATTATAAACAACCTTCTCTAGGATTTTGCCAAGGAAAGGCAAGTTAGAGATGTGCCTGTAACTCTTACAAGCCAAAGGGTCAAGAATAGGTTTTTAAGTCGTGGTCCATCAATGGCATGTTTGAGGGAGGCAGGGAAAATTCCGGATAGTAGGGAGGTATTAACAATTTCAAGTATGTCAGCAGCCAAGTAGCTGAAGACTTGTTTGAGTAGCTTTGTAGGTACAGGGTCGAGGGAGCAAGTAGCTGAACCTAATTTACTGACTACTTCTCCCAGCTCACTCAGATTGATTGGAGTGAACTGGGGGAGAGTTACCGTACTACCAGGTAGAGGTTGGCTAAGAGGTTGAAGATTAAGGCCATTTATGAAGGATGATGTGATCCTAATAGTTGCGATTTTTTTCACTAAAAAAAGAAGCAAACTGATTGCACTTTTCTTCAGTGTGGAGCTCAGAGGGTATAAAACGTGGAGGATTTATGAGTCTGTCAATGTAAAAAGTATTTTAGAGTTATTAGAACTATCATCTATAATCTGGGCGAAATACTGCCGCCGAGCTTTTTTAATTTCGCAATTGTATAAAAGCAGATGACTTGTAGTTCATAAGGTCAACCTGTGATTTTGTCTTGCGCCATTTCCGTTCATATCTGCGGCAGGTTCTTTTGGAAGTGTTTATACTCTTAGAAGTCCTCCAGGGTGACTTCTGTTTTTTTGAGATAGACTAGTTGTAATGGTGCAATGGTATCCATAATTTGTGTAACAGAAACATTAAAACACTTGACTAATTCATCACAGTCTGAGGAAAAACAAGAGAAATTCAGAGTTGGGTTTGCAACAGATACCTGACTCGGGTCGTAATGTGACCCAGCAGCACTCAAATAAGCAGTAATAAAATCCTTTGGAGTGTCTTCCCCAATGTTACGCCTAAAAATAGTTTTTTGGCCAGATGTAAGTTTAGTAGGCCAGGCCACATTGAAGAAGATACAAAGATGATCAGAGATCCCAGCATCTAGGGTACCAGTTATGGAGATGTCTAAGCCTTTTGAAATAACAAGGTCTAAAGTGTGACCATGATTGTGAGTCGGTACAGAAATGTGTTGTGTAAGTTCAAACATTGACAACTGATCAGTGAATTGCATAGCGTAACAGTCTGTTGTGTTATCAATGTGAATATTAAAATCACCACAAATGAGAATACAAATCGAGTTTGTCACAATCAGTGTTGGGTATCGTTACTTTTGAAAGTAATCTGTTACGTTACTATGTTATTATCAATTAAAAGTAATTCGTTACGTTACTACGTTACCTATAAATAAATGAAACGCGTTAGAGTACTCGTGCGTTACCAACAATTAAAATGCGTTTGGGGTGCGTGCGTGTCCGCCTAGCGCAACAACACACAAGCTTAAGTTAATGTTCTGTTTACTTGGCAATGGGTTTTCTATATTTCCCCACGTAGATCAAACGACTGACAATGCAGTTCATGATGGGAGTTGACTAGCTACTACTGATATATGCTTACTAGTTGCCATAACTGTAGCAATACCTCACGGCAGCTAGCTAGCAAGCTGCTACATGAACTTGCAACACACATCCTCCTTTAGATGCACCAACAGTGCTGACTGTTTATGAATCAATCATGAACCTATAGCATAATGACAGGAAAGACAGTCATCATATTGCACGTTTTATTTAACAGGCATTCATCCTTTGATAATTAGAACAGCTTCCATGAATAACATACTCCGGTAAGAGGCAGTTATTTTAACAGAATGTAGCTTACCGTATTGGCTGCGCACAAAAGAACAGTGCGTCACACATAGCTTATCCACTTTACAAGTGCAGGCGCCTAACAAAGTGCTTAACAGGTAGGCACGCAACCTTTTAGAATTGGAAATTTAACTCTGGCAAAAATACAATAGTCCTGTCAAATTGTAGCCTAGTAAAAACAAACAAAAAACCTACTGTCAAATGTTCCTCCTTCTTTTTATCTTAACAACACGATGTAGGCTACTACCGTATGCGTTGCACAAAAGAACAGTGCATGGCACTAAAAAAACATTGAAGAACTGAAAATGTTCGTGTGACCCTAGGCTAGCCCTACATTCATAATAATCACGTAGGCTACCTTTAGCCTATTCATCACCACAGATTGCATTTTACCACTATGTTCTTGTCCTTTTCGTTCTGTAATTCAAAATAATGCGCGTAACTCCAGGACACACAGGTGCGCGCGCACACACACACACACCCACACACCGAGAGAGAGAGAGACAGATGCAAGGAGCAGGGCAGTCACAAACGCAAGCAGCAGCATCTGACTAAATGCAGAAAACCCGGGACTTTACTTTCCTTATCGAGGGAAATTAACGGAGTAACGAGTGCTTATTTTGGAAATTAACGAGTTACTGATTACTGAATTCGCAAAACTAACGCGTTAGGTTACTCGTTACTGAAAAAAAACGAATAAGAGTACTCTAACGCGTAACTTCTAACGCGTTACCCCCAACACTGGTCACAATATTGGAAAGAAACTCGACGAACTCAGAGATGAAACTACTCTGTTTTGCGGTGGGTGGTAAATTGTGACCATTAGACAGGAGTTCGGCGGCTTCATTGCAATGGCAAGGTATTCAAAGGTGGAGTAAGTACCAAGAGAAACATCCTTACAGGGTAGCACATTGGAAAAAAGAGCTGCCACGCCTCCAAATTTCTGATTGGAGCGAAAACAATGTGAAAAAGAAAAGTCAGATGGTGATGCTTCAAGAAGTTCATAGTTGCCTGAGTCATCCAGCCATGTTTCTGTGAGAAGGATACAGTTCAGCTTGTGGGATGTGATAATGTCATCAATAATAAATGTCTTTTTGGAGAGCGATCTAACATTAAAAAGTGCCATCTGTAGGCAGGGAGAAGAACTAGAGTTGCCCAAGTCAATAATACAGGGTTGAGGGTCAGTGGAGTTCCCTTTATCTGTATTAACATGAGAGGGAGGGCACGGATCAGCTGGACCCATACTATTAGATCTGGGTATATTAATACTATTAATACTATGGCTATGATTCTTACGTACATGTGATATTTAAATCTGATGTGATGCAATCACAAAAGGTCTCTGATTGGACGGTCCTGTCAGCATGATATATAAGAAACCCTTTCATTGGCTGGGGGCGCAAGTGAAGTGCGCCCATGGCTCGAACTGTCATCTGCCAATGAGAAGCTGTCCTTGCTCAAATGTTCCTGCCCCTTTTTTTGGCTTCCATAGACTTCCACTTGGCCGGCGCCCACAGGGAGGAGTGGCTTCTCTCTCAGTGATAACGAATGGCAATATATTATATCTGGTCACATTTAAGTGGTTTTTGACAGGGGCTTACGGTCTCCGGCACACATTTAATGCTTTAAAACAGTACATTTCTTATTAAATTATTGGATATATAATGTTTTTTGACATGTCATTTTTTAATTTTTTTTTTCAACTCAAAATTGTAGGGTGGGCGGCGCCCCAGCGCCATGTATTGACGCACCGCCACTGCACGCAATGCTGTCAGAGCTAGCCTCAATGGAGTTAACAGGGTTATCCTTAGCTGTTGGACACTCAGCAGTCGTACCTGTTGAGCTCGGAGGTTGAAGTTGACAAACGGGGCCATCCGGGCTAACAGCGTTAGCGTCAGCTACTGATGGGGGCAACGTAGCAGACCGAGGGCTCGACAAACCATCGCCGAGTGGAAAGTGGCCATCAGGGGCAGCCATGGCACCCAGAGAGGCTTCCGGCGAAGATGAGGAGATCCTGGGGCGCTTCTCTGAGGTGTAGGGACTTATGGAATCGTCGCTTGGAGACCTGTTGCGTTTGGAGGTAGATTTGGCTTCCAGTGCGTTTCACCGAGACCAATGTTGGATGTCCAGGGAGGGGAGCAGACGAGGGGCACGCCGGGCTAAGGTCGTCTGGATGCACAGGGCCTCCACTCTGTGTCAGCGTAGCAGACGCTGGAAGATCAGCCAGAGGAGTAAAGGAATTTGAAAGCTCCAACTCCGGGCCATGGCGCGCAGGGACGGGAGGAGAGGAGCGTCGACGACCACCAGCCACCGCCTTGGACCTGGTGAAGGGGCCGGTGGTAGAGTTCGGAGCGGCACCCGCTGTTGAGGGGCTAGGTAGCCATGGTTCTTCTATCGAGGTAAGCCTAGCGCCAAGGTCTGTTTGCTTCTGTAGAAGGACTGAGATCAGTTGTTCGATCGAGGCTAACTCGCCTTTGATCTCCGTTAAGACGGATGCGGTGACCATTTTGATAACGTTAGACTAATAAAAAAACAAACAAAGTCAAGTCCAGTTATGATTTCAGCAGTTTGAAAACTGTTAGCGGACAGGTATTTCCCACGCTGTCAGACGCACACACACGGAGAGACCAGAAAGTGAATTTGCCATCCTGCCAATAACACTGATAAAATAGCCATATTGCCTACTGTTAAATCAACTACCCAAATGTATCTCCTATCTGTTTCTGAACTTGATGTCTACTAACATAAATTATCTCTCTCCGTTATAGCATGTTCCAATCGCTGATGGAAGTGGAAATATTGCTCCTCACCCCCACCACTCCTCATCTGCGCACATGGACAGCTGAACTCTACCCACTCACTTTCTTCCTTTTCTTTCTCTCCACCATGGGACGCTGGTGTAGTCTCTCCACCTGGTCTACCTGGAGAAACCCTCGGCTAATTGCACCCACCGCCACTGCATTGCCGTACACTTACTCTACCCCATACCCTATGCTAGCATTTATATATAATACATTATTGCCACCACTGAAATGTTCCTCTGTCCCCACATCCCTTACCCCTGTTACAGTAACCCTATTAGTACAGTAATCTGGTCTTGCCTGTATCATGTGTTTACCACCGGATGTCTACATACTATGTCCAGCGACCAAATGCTGGCTGTGTACAACCCCTGTTGCTTCCTTTCCCCTTCTGCCACACAACCCTCCCCCTTCCCACTTCCCACTTCCTATCTCCACCCGGCCAACCTCAAGCAGATGTGTCCCCCCCTTATGTGCCGTGGTTCTGCTTAAGGTTTCTTCCTGCCTAACGGAGTTTTTTCTTGCCCCTGTTGCCATTGTGCATGCACTAAGGGGGTTTAGGCTCTGGGCTCTGTTAAGCGCCTAGAGGCAATTGTATTGTTATGGCGCTATTGTTTTGGCATTAATCATTTTGTATTGCAAATTTCAACTGAGTGATAGTACTACTAAGTACCTAAATCTTTTTTTATTTTAATCTAACCTTTCTTGGTTCTTACGAATAAAAGAATGTTAATATGTGGATCTATTTTGAGCGCACGTTGCATGTACTTGCGCAAATGTAGTGCTAGCAACACAGAAGCATGCAGGCAGCTGCAGCTAAGAGGCAGGTTTACTATTGAGGAAAACATTAACAATCCAGGATGAGCGAAAACCTAAAAATGTATGTTGCTCAAGAGCAGGAGGATGAATTGGTTAAGAAGAAAGGGGGCACCTCTGCTGTTTGGAACTGGTTTTGCTTTAAAATCCCAGACCCCAATCAAAATAGACAGTTGTGTCGCCGTGTTGTTTTAGCCAAAGGTGTAAGCACCAGCAACCTGTTAAATCACCATTCAATTGGCAGCTTGCAAATTGTCTACTGGTTTTTTATCATATTTCACATCATCATTCTTAACACACATAGGCAAGTATGGAGAGAGATATGTCTCAAAATTATTCGTAAATGCAAGTACCATGAGCCACAAATGTTTCACGATTTACAAATGTGTTTTGCAATCCACAAAAACTAAATTCTTACTCGTGATTTGTACACATAGATGTCCATTCGTAAATATATCGTTTGTAATTTCTTAAAATACGTAACATTTAGTGTGTGCATTTCTCATGGTCTGTCATTTGTAAATCTACAATTCGCGTGTGAAGTGTGGAATCTGCATTTGTGGATCGCCCAATACACACGTGCAATCCTTCTTCCTGTGACGTCATTTTGAGACAAATTTTTCGGTTTTGAGACATGGCTTTCTGATCCACAAATACAGCATTAGGCTAATAAAAATGCTCGAAATAATTGTAATCCTGCAGAAAATACATTTACACAGCACAGATCAGTAGAAAAATATCAGTATGTATTTGATTTTATCGTTACTTGTTTTTTACTCTCATGATGACGCTCTCGCATAGAAACGTGAGCGGGCAGCCAAGCTGTTGCTTCACTGAATAGGCCTATATGCTTAATACGTTATCTGAAGTCATGAAAGGTGTAGAGTAGCCTGTAAGCGAAATACAATGGAAACATAGATTATTTGAAAACAAGTCAGTTCTAAATGTCGAAAAAACATGCTGTGAAGGCTATGTTGTTATTGTACCACAGGAACTGCAATGAGCTCCTGCATGGTATTTCTGTGTGTTTATTTTAATTGTGCTTCTTTGTTTAAACCAATACATATAAAAAACAAACTAGAAAAAACTAAAATGCATGAATAACAGTTGTATTACTTATTTGGCTGCGCATTTCTAAGCAAAAAAATAAAACAGTTTTGAAAATCGTACCACAGGTAGCCTAACGCATATCTAGTTATCGCCTTTCATGACTTCAAATAACGTATTGATTAAGCATATAGGCCTATTCAGTGAAGCAACAGCTTGGCTCCCCGCTCACGTTTGTATGCGAGAGCACCTCATCTGTCATCATGAGAGTAAAAAACAAGTAACGATAAAATCAAATAAATACTGATATTTTTCTACTGATCTGTGCTGTAAATGTATTTTCTGCAGGATTACAATCATTTCGAGCATTTTTATTATCACAATCTATGAATTTGCGCATGTCCTGTTCAAACAGACAGGAGGCTGTGAGGCAGCGACGAGCTGTGCCATCTCAGATTGCGCAGATTTAGCCTCCAATACAGCCCTGGATTTAACATAATATTTTGTTCGAACGAGTTGCAATAAAGTGCTCACATTAAGGAAAGTAAGGACTGCGTGCATAACGTGATATAACATTTGTGTTGACCTTGTCCAGGGCCTCTTAGATGTCATGTGCTTAAAACCTCATTAAAACGAAAAAACAAGCAGTTTCACTTGGGAGCCCCTTCTTATATTATTTGGTAGGGTAAAAGCTAACTGTGTGCCAAATTTCATGCTTTTATAACCCTGGTCACGATCGCGTTGTTAAGCCACCTGACTACAAGGCAGAGGACAACACTGCCACCTACCGGATAGGTTGGAACTGTCGAAAGCATATAGGCCTATTCAGTGAAGCAACAGCTTGGCTCCCCGCTCACGTTTCTATGCGAGAGCGTCATCATGAGAGTAAAAAACAAGTAACGATCAAATAAATACTGATATTTTCTACTGATCTGTGCTGTAAATGTATTTTCTGCAGGATTACAATCATTTCGAGCATTTTTATTAATGCTTGTATTTGTGGATCAGAAAGCCATGTCTCAAAACCGAAAAATTTGTCTCAAAATGACGTCACAGGAAGAAGGATTGCACGCGTGTATTGGGCGATCCACAAATGCAGATTCCACACTTCACACGCGAATTGTAGATTTACAAATGACAGACCATGAGAAATGCACACACTAAATGTTACGTATTTTAAGAAATTACAAACGATATATTTACGAATGGACATCTATGTGTACAAATCATAGCACATTTATGTAAATGCCAACTTACAAATCACTAGTAAGAATTTTGTTTTTGTGGATTGCAAAACACATTTGTAAATCGTGAAACATTTGTGGATCATGGTACTTGCATTTACGAATAATTTTGAGACATATCTCTCTCCATAGATATAATTGTATGAGTTAAATCGAGCGAACTATATCATCAGCTAGATAACTAGCTATCATTTCATGCAAATGTAACTCTTCCATTTAAATCGTTTACGCTAAGGTTATTAAACGCTTCCTTAGCTAGCACAGCAATTCGATGACCAGTAACAACCAGGAACACAACTTTCGCTGCAAAGTTTAATTTCTCAAAATCAGCTCACCATCACCGTTTTGGGTTCAAAGTGATTACAACCACTTGTGTGAGGTTAAATTGTTTCACATACGGTAGATATAATCAATCCTAAAAGAAATAATGGGAAATCGACAGAGCAAGGGCTCACTCTGATATCAATGTAATGTTAGTGAATATTGTTCTTGCTAATATTTAGCCTCCGCTCTTCGTCCAAAGCCAAATCTATTCAGGTTCCAACATTTTTCAAAAGCAATTAGGCTTTAAACATGACTAGTCGTTCGCGTTATTTTCTGTCCGGTCGTTTGAAGCGTACCTATGGCGTCAGTTTAGTGCCAAAACTCACACGCGCAATAAACGTCTATTCGAGCAACTTTCAGATTTGCGCAAGTGTCAATTTTGTCTGCGCACTTAATTTTAGCAGCTGCGAGAGAGGAAATGTAACCACTGCGAGCGCAGAGACTGACATACTTGGTCTGCTGCTCGAATTTATTTTACGCTCGCTCGAAATCTGCTCGCTCGAGTTCATAGTTTTGGCACTGTGTGGGCGGGAACCAAAGTAGGACGGGCTCTTCTCTGATTGGTCGAAAAAGAACTAATCAATTCCGTTTCCTCTACCAGTACTGAGCCTATGCAGGTTACGTGGAAAAGGATCCAAAGACCCGTATCCGGCAGATGAACGAATCATAGATCCAAAGACACGGTTGGCAGAAGAATGAATCATAGATCCAAAGACACGGTTGGCAAAAGAACAAATCATTGATCCAAAGACACGGTTGGCAAAAGAACAAATCATTGATCCAAAGACCCGTATCCGGCCGAAGAACGAATCATAGATCCAAAGACACGGTTGGCAAAAGAACGAATAATTGATCCAAAGACCCGCATCCGGCAGAAGAACAAATCATAGATCCAAAGACCCGTATCCGGCAAAAGAACGAATCATTGATCCAAAGACCCGTATCCGGCAGATGAACGAAACGTTGATCCAAAGACACGGTCGGGAGGTGAATGATTAGTTCATCTGCCGGATGCAAGTCTTTGGATCATTTTTCACGTGATCTGCATGCTCAGCATGGGAAGCTAGAGAAAACCGAAATGTTTCGTTCATTTTGACTGGGTCTTCGGATACGGGTCTTTGGATAATTTTTCACGTAACCTGCATATGCTCAGAAGAGGAAACAGAAAGGACTTATTAACGTTGTTCACTTTCGCGTGTCTAGGTTTAGTAAGACGTGAATGATATTCATTCACAAGAAATAATTACAGGTTTCGTTATTTTAACTTTTTTATACTTTACTTACAGTTCAGTGCAGCGTAATTGTTTGCCGTGACAAATAAATGCTAATGTGATAATATATGACCATTTCATCCAAACTTTCATGATACATATTTGAATGCAGGAATTTCTTTTAAATTAGTATCTGCTGGTTTACATGACTCTTCTTTCTTTTCTTCTTCCTTTCCTAACTTTTGCATTTCATGCACTGGTATTTCCTTCAGGAAATGCATTTTCTAGTTCTTCTTACCTTTTTCTGCGATTAATTCAACTCAAACCGCTTAACTTACAAACTTTGTTCAAACTTTGTCGCGTAGGTCTTGTGAAGGACACTTATGCTATGTATTTTTCACTTTTCTAAACGTTATACTTTTTAAGATATTAAAGAAAAACTAATATTAATTTTCCCATTGACTTATATTGGGCCATTATGACATCATAATAGGTTCTTTAAACTGGCTTGCACCTGTGCTTCACTGACAACTGGGCCAAATCCAAGGAACCTCTTCTCTCTGTCCCTCTCACTTTAACTGTAACTAGGAACATTAAGATCCCTTCCATTCTCTTCTTTTTTTTTCTCAATTTTTCTCTCTATCCCTCTCACTCTACTTTCTCTCACACTCCATCTCTCTTCTTCACTTTATTTGATCTCCTTTTTTCAATATTTTCACTCTCTTTATCTCTTTATACAGAGCACTCTTGTTCACATTTTTCTTTCCTTCTTCCACTCTTCTTTCCGTCTTCCATTTTTCTTTCCTTCTTCCACTCTTCTTTCCTTCTTCCACTTTTTCTTTCCTTTTTTCACTCTTTCCTTTTTTCTTTCCTTCTTCCACTCTTCTTTCCTTCTTCTTTCCTTCTTTCACTCTTCTGTCTTCTCTTCTTTCCTTCTTTCACTATTCTTTCCTTCTTCCACTCTTCTCTCCTTTCTTCACTCTTCTTTCCTTCTTCCACTCTTCTTTCCTTCTATCAATTTTCTTTATTTTCTTCTTTCCTTCTTCCACTCTTCTTTTCTTTCTTCTTTTCTTCTTCAACTCTTCTTTTCTTTTTTCTATCCTTCTTTCACTCTTCTTTCTTTTCTTCTTTCCTTCTTCCACTCTTCTTTCCTTTCTTCACTCTTCTTTCTTTTCGCCTTTCCTTCTTTCACTCTTCTTTCCTTCGTCCACTCTTCTTTCCTTTTTTCACTCTTCTTTCTTTTCTTCTTTCGTTCTTCCCTTCTTTTTATCTTATTTCTTTGTTTCGCTCCTTCTTTCACTCTTCTTTCTTTTCTTCTTCCTTTCTTAACTTTTGCATTTCATGCACTGGTATTTCCTTCAGGAAATGCATTTTCTAGTTTTTAATTGGCATCTTGCCAATCCTTATTTGTCTTTGACCCACCATATATCGTGACCCAAAATGGTTATAACCATGCGGTTTGTATTTCATGTTATTATAAATAAAATATTCAGCCAGCCAAGCAATTTAAATTTTCGGCATTTTCATCAGTTCGCATTGTGGCTCAAAATACAGTGTGATCAACAGAATCAATAACGTTTATCTGAAAGCACATGTCATGGAAAACATTGCACTTTTTGATGTGGACCAAGACATTTTATATGAAAAACTTCTCGATGGAGAATTCCATTAATTTTGCGATAGGACCGCTACCACCAGGGGGAGACTCGATACCTTTCCCTCCCAGTAGGAATTGTGGACTTTGACTCTTCCGCTGGCATATTGCCTCATATTGTCGCTACACTACACCACTGGTTCAAAAGATTCCTCGAAGATTGCAAACAGTGGCCACGCTATCTAGATATCGAAGTATACAGCGTCTGAATAATGTTAAGGAAGACAGCTGCCAGAGTGTAGCCTACTACACAACCAGTCTATTGACAATGTTTTGATGGCAGCACTGCCCATCAACCACCCCGTTAACCTACCAATTAGAAAACCTCTTTATATTGTTAAGCAATACTTAACGCTGGCTTGTGTCCTAACATTTTAACTGTCAATAACGTTACCTCGCCATCCGGAGAAGTGATTTGGTTGGAACAAAGCTCAGGATCCTCTCGACTACTTCAGCAACATTGCTAAGGACGTAACTTCTAACTGAACCGTTTACATCCATATTTCCCTAAATGACAGCGTTGGTGGGTGCTCTATTTAGACAGTAGATTTGCTTATATCCACGACATGAAACTGAATATAGATTCCCACCAGCAACCAATAGACTATTATCATTTCCGGGTAAATGTTAACTTTCTTCTTCTTCGGCAAGATGGCAGATTAGGCACCATTTGGTGCTTTACCGCCACCTACAGTATGCAAACATTTGATACGGTCTGGTTCTGTAATACCAGATGATACAACGAATTTAAGAAGGCGGGATGCTGTATGAACATTCTCCTATTATCTTTTGGGTTAATTTGACCCCATTCAATGTTTAGAAACCTTTTCCCCACATCTTAAGCAATGTCCATGTTTCAATGTGGCTCCTTATTAACAATGGCTTCTTCACGCTCTAATAGAGGCCAATTTTATGGGGGGCTCTTAATACTGTGGACACCTACATCGTCCCCTCAATTCTAGCCACTGAACCTTTCAGGGTGATGGCTGGACTGTGGTGGCCTCTCATCTTTGGATGCCTGGATTTGGGGACAGCCTTTTCCACAAAGCATTTGGGTTAAATTGTTTTGCAAGGCACAGCATTTTTGTTTACTGTGGCCTAAATATATTTTTGGCCTTAAAGTACAATTTGACACTTTTTGAGGTATGGTTTTTATAGGCAACTAGTTTTGGTACCATCCTCAAATTCATTTTAAAAAGCATATGGTCATGTTTTTCCCACTAGCCATACAGAATAAGCCCCATGTCGTTATGTATACAGGGCTGGAATACCCTGCAAAAATGAAAGAAAAGCTTTTACAGCATGACATTGCTAGCTATTCTGCCAAAATACACCAGTTAGTGTGTTGGCAAGCTTATGTCAGTGTTTTTGCATGCATTTTAGGGACTTATCTGGCTAGTCTTGTTGCTTAACTCCTTACTGCTGCTTGCTTGTATAGTAAATGTGAGGATTTTTGTACTTCTTTTAAATGTGTATATGAGCAGCAAATCATCAAATTTCATCACCTTGGTAGATAACATTGTATAAACAAAATAAATGCCATTTCTTCCAGGCCAAGTTTGCCATGTTCATAAAATAAACAGATTTGCTGTAGTCTTCAGACAGCCAAGTGCAATCTCTGCACCACCTGGTTTATTCTCTCAGCAGCTACCAGTAATGCATTACTTTAAAGCATTCAGTGCTCAGTGACAAAAAGTGAGACAGATAATTACTCACATAATGTTATTAACCAATTGGAACACAGGTGAGTAACGCAAACAAGGCTGTACTTTTACTTGTGTGGCGTGTAGTGGGAGTGATGTATGTGATGACCCATACTTCCATGTTGTGTTTGTTATTTGACATCCTAGTGTTTGAGGTGTAGAATGTTTTTACCGTAAATTCAGTTTTTGTATATCAGTGTTTGGTGTTTTCCCTCTTCTTGGGATGTCCACCTGCATTTTAAATTAGCGATGGAGAGTTTAATTTGTAAATGCCCTAGTGTTTGTCCAGCCCAAGTCTGTCTGACATATCTTTAAGTCTGTCATGTTTATGTAAGCCCGCTCCAGTTGAAATTCTGCATCAGTGTCTGAATGCTTGTGCTTCCTGTTAATACATTCCCATTTCCTGTTGGTAACATAGCCAAATACACACCTGACTGATATTGATGCATTGTGAGTGCAGGTACATATAAATGAATTCCTTTAAATACAAATGTATAGCACCTTTTCAGTAGTAGGTTATTCCTCCTTGTTCACAAACGACAGGAAACTAACAGTATTTATTCTGTGGATATGAAAGTACTGAATACATATATTTGCTCTAAGAATGGTGAGTGCTAACACATAGGCCTATTGATTGGTTGATTTTTTTACAAAATAACACTTCTGGTAATCCACCAGCAAACATAAAAATTCTTTATTAAGGATGCATTTTTGAAAACAGTAGTAAAATGGGAAAAAAAGACATGGACCTCCTGCAACTGTAAAGGCAAGTCAAACATATCACGGACACTGCTGTGTTGCTTTAATTGGCCTCCAACACAGTTCACTAGAATAAATAAGCTAATATTTACAATCTTGTTCTTGCAATGGAACATTCTCATCTTCGTCCTTCCTTCCCGTTACCCTCTCAGAAGCTTACTCTGGTGCATTGGACCCAGTATCTGTGTTAAGAAAACAAAACAGTTCTCAAGACTGTTCCCCTTATGAAAGAAGGAAAAAAGAAGGGAACAAAAGAAAAAAGCTCATTTATATACATATAAATAAACTTATATTTTTGTATACATTCAGAAATACCTGTGTAAATGGAATGAAAATGATGCAGAGTAGGTTTGGGATTCATTAAGATTTTAGCAATTCCAAATCTTTTACTATTCCTTCTTATGGGTTGGATTATGTGATAGAACACAAGTGGCTTACAGACACAGTCAAACTCTAGTCAATTCGTCTCATGGTACATAAAATGGAGACATGTTCTATGACATTCATGAGAAAAAATACACTGCAAAGGAGATTTAGCTGGTCGCAGATGATTATAATAAAAGGTCAAGAATGCCCCTGACTATGAGACTTAAACCCAATAGAACACCTGTAAAGGAAACTGAAGATCATGAATCTCAAGCAGGAATCCTGAGGATTCTGTGTAGGTTAATAGGTCAAAAATCCCACTTGAGCACTGGTAGAGGTTGGTTTCTTTGCACAAAAAGAGTCTTGAGGTACTACTTGCAAACAAGGAACCTTATTCTCGAACATTTTCTTAAGTGTCTTCTTAAATATCTTGCTGCAAACTTCAAAAGACCAACCTAAAAAAGTGTTCGTAGCTGTGCACTGATTCTGAACCCGCGTTCTCGTGCACCTTCTCAATTTGCATACAGAAACACCCTGCCAGCTCCTTATAAGGGCATGCAACCGATGAGACGTGTGCACAGTCCACAGACTCCACAGGTTACGCAAAAGCAACTTCAGACTGATCAAAATCATGTCAAAGCTGAAGCGAGCACCGGTCGAGTAAAAGCAAACCTAACTTCACTGGTGCAGAGGTAGAGGTACTGTTGCAGAACGTAGATGTGTCCACTCTATTCCACTATGGCTATATCCACACGATTGAGTTTAGAGCTTATTTATTTATTTACTGTCATTTGCAGTGTTCATGTAGCCTGACGATGTCATACTCATAATTCTAGTCAGAATATGAGTCTGAGACCGAACCATTGGGCTGTGATTATGGGGCGTGTTTCAACGAACCAGGAAAGAAAATTCCTCTTTGCTGAATTGGATACCTAGAACCAATCAGAGCAACGTAGTATTATTACCATCTGATAGATTCAACTTTTACCTGATCCCGTAGGAAGGACGGCAAAAACATCTTTTCAATCGACAAATGCCTTGATCGCGTTTCTCTGTTCCTCTTTCAAAATGAATGCGCTGTCAATATCTGTTGAGATATGCCTGCTCACGTTACTTAATTAGCACTCAAGGCTAGAAGCTACCATTTGTTTCAATGTTTTTTTTGTCTACGCGTTAGTGCTTCAGTTAAGACCTACAATCTTTGGCAACACTCGTTTTGCGTATACACAACTAACCGAGTCAATGTAGACATAAAAAAAGTCGTGTAGATAGCTTAAATCATATAAAAAAATGTCCCACTAAGCTCCCGAGACGGCGCCATCTTTGTCCGATGTATAGGCTATTCTATCTATATCTGTCCATCAACGTATAAAGCCCGCCCTTACAATTTTATTGGTCAGATCACTTTTCGGTGGGCTTGAATCCCTCCCAACTAGCTCGACTCCAGACTGAATCTCCCAGACCAAACATTTTGTGGGCGGAGTTCAGGCTGGTATCCAGGCTAGTGTTCATGTAGTGCTTTTACAACATCACGAGGCCTCAGTCTCTGAATAATGACTATAAATATGAAACAAAATTGGTAATGATACAAATATTCTCACATTTATTATTATTATAATTATTTAAATCCGAGGATGTCTGTAGAATTGACGTGAACGCAATCACATCGCAAACTTTTGCTATTTTGCCATTTTGTTAGTATGTTTATATTTTTTGTCCTATGCACAACCACACCAAGTTCATTTCCTGTATGTGTAAATATACTTGGCCAATTAAAAGAATTCTGATTCTGATCATAAGCGAATTTCTTCTTCTTTTTTTCTTAACTGTGTTCGAGAATGAGGTCCAAGGTTTCTCTACCAAGTATTACATACAAGTTAGCATGATTAATACTATTTCCTGTCATTTGACATTAAGTGTTTTTACTTTATTAATACCAATGTCTTTTTAAATGTGTGGGGATAGGCGCATCAGAAATTTCTAAAAAATGAATAAAATGTTAACGTCTTACTTCCCCCACTTTATATTACATACTTGTATTATTATAAATTAAATTAATAAAGTCCCACCACTCTGTGTCGGGGGCATCTCCACTAGGAAGGGCAAGGCAGTAAGTTCTAGTCTAATAAGCCTGAAGAAATGAGAGCAAAAACATCCCAATGACATGTTATAAAAAGTGATACATACTCTTGCCATCACAGGCGACAATCTTCACTTTGTCGACTTTGACCAGGTCTGTTACCTCCCGAAACTCCACATCATTCAAGACGAATGTCCACACATTATCACAAAAGCGGTAGGTGTTGAGGGAACCCTGAGGGGAAGATGCAGAAATACAAAAATATTATAAAAATATTTGTACAGCCTCATGTGGCCATTTCCATCAAATACATTGACACAAAGCAGATCTGGACAGATTGACAACCAGGTGGGAAATACGTTGGAAATACTTAACTTAATAAGCATTAAACTTCTGGATGGATTGAGATGTATTAAACCCTTCCTGTTCTCTTCTGCCATGTCCATTACAGCTCTGTGCCTTAGGTTTGACCTGCTTTCTTGTCATCCATTTTGATACATTTGATTTAATTTGCATTCAACCCATTTAATAGAATTAGCCATTAAAGCAGTTCTTTTTTTTCCATCATGTGGGGGTGAGGATTAATCCAGTTCAACGCTCTTTTGCCCTTGGGCGTGACACTTACCCTAAAATTGACCCGGTTCCGCACACGGTTGGCCAGTGCAGTGTTGATGGCTTTGTCAAACTGGAGCAGAACTTGAAGCGCAAGTTGAGGAGTGATCTGTTGTGTCTGTCAAGAAAGAACACAATATAAACTTTTACAGCTAGAACTGTATTAATGTTTCAAATCAACTTAAAATGTCATTGTCCTGTAGTTGTGTTTTTCTTTACTTTTGTTTGCCTAGAAAATAGAATAGAATTTGAGAGGAATGTTATCTATTTGAGAGGAATGTTATCTATTTGAGAGGAATGTTATCTATGAGAGGAATGTTATCTATTTGAGAGGAATGTTATCTATGAGAGGAATGTTATCTATGAGAGGAATGTTATCTATTTGAGAGGAATGTTATCTATTTGAGAGGAATGTTATCTATTTGAGAGGAATGTTATCTATGAGAGGAATGTTATCTATGAGAGGAATGTTATCTATGAGAGGAATGTTATCTATGAGAGGAATGTTATCTATGAGAGGAATGTTATCTATTTGAGAGGAATGTTATCTATTTGAGAGGAATGTTATCTATGAGAGGAATGTTATCTATGAGAGGAATGTTATCTATTTGAGAGGAATGTTATCTATGAGAGGAATGTTATCTATGAGAGGAATGTTATCTATTTGAGAGGAATGTTATCTATTTGAGAGGAATGTTATCTATTTATCAATCTGCTCTGCTCTCCACCCAGCCCTCACCCACCTGGAAAAAGCAGACTCACATGTGAGAATGCTTTAGTTCAGCTTTTAACTCTATAATACCACAACATCTCATCTATAAACTGGACCAGCTGGGGCTCAACACCTCCCTTTGCAATTGGGTGTTAAGACTTCCTCAGTGAGCGGCCACAAGCAGTACGGGTCGGCAACAACATCTCCAGCAGCATCACACTGAGCACAGGGGCCCCACAAGGCTGTGTGCTCAGTCCCCTGCTCTTCACCCTGCTGACTTACGACTGCACACCCACCTACAGCACCAACCACATGGTGAAATTTGCGGACGACACAACTCTGGTGGGTCTCATCACCAAGAACGATGAGACCCACTACAGGAAGGAGGTCAACCTCTTGACAACGTGGTGCAAAGACAACAACCTCCTGCTGAATGTCAGCAAAACAAAGGAGATTGTGGTTGTTTCAGGAGAAGCCACACTGAACACCCACCACTGACCATCGATGGTGCTGCTGCTGCAAATTCCTGGGGGTGCACATCAGTGAGGACCTCTCCTGGGCCACCAACTCTGCATCACTGGCGAAGAAAGCCCAGTGGCGCCTCTACTACCTCCGCAAGCTCAAGAGAGCGAAAGCACCGACACCAATCCTGAGAACTTTCTACCAGGGCACCATTGAGATCATCCTGTCCAGCTGCATCACTGTGTGGGGCAGCAGCTGCACTGTACACAGCAGAAAAGCACTGCAACGCATAATGAACACAGCTGCTAAGATCATTGGTGCC
Organism: Sprattus sprattus; assembly: GCF_963457725.1. Lineage (NCBI taxonomy): Eukaryota > Metazoa > Chordata > Actinopteri > Clupeiformes > Clupeidae > Sprattus > Sprattus sprattus. The sequence continues at coordinate 1,744,742 of NC_137927.1, read as the reverse complement.
TCACTCCCTTCCCTGCAGGACACATACACCACCCGGCTCACACGAAAAGCCACCTCAATTGCGAGTGACACCAGCCACCCCGCACACAGCCTGTTTAGCCTACTACCCTCTGGAAGAAGGTACAGGACCCTCCGTTGCCGCACCACCAGACTCAGCAACAGCTTCATTCACCAAGCTGTCAGGACACTAAACTCTCTCCCCTCACTCCTCCCAGCCATATCCAAATTCCCCCACCCCCCCTAAAATCACTCAGGACTCTGTAACAATCTGCTTCTGCACTTTTATCACTTATGGTAACACCACTCACTGTACCAAATTGCCCTTTTTTTGCACTACATAACCTCACTTTATGTAACTTATGCTGCTATATGTTTATCTGTATGTTCTACTTGTATTATGTAATGTCTTGTCTGTATGTTTGTATGTCCTCTCTGTTGTGCCTGTGCACTTATATGTTTCACCGTAGGAGAGTGGGAAACGTTTTTTTGAATACTTTGTATGTCTTGACATTTGAAGTAATTGACAAATAAAGCTACTTTGACTATTTGGCATTGATCCTCCGGTGTTCTTTTGTGACCAAAGTTTTTGAAAGCTGGCTGCCCTTTAAAATGAGGGCCGTATAGTAGAGATGCGCGGATGGGCTATTATTATTATTATTATTATTATTTTGACCAATTTTCAAAACCGCACCCGCCCGCCATCCGCCTGTTGTTTTTAGGTATAGGCGCTGCTGATGCGTGACTGACGCGCGGCTAGAAAGTTCTTGCCAGTTCTTGAAAGGAGACTGATCCAATGCAGCAAAAATGTAAAGGATAAAGTCCCTAGTATGAAAGCCTATTGGCTATGTTGTAGCTTATCCCCAGAATATTATCAGTGAAGTGACGTCTGTCTCCGATCGTTGCACAGGGAGAAACTTTAAAATAGCCAAGCACATCGGCAATCCTGAACTAACCATAGGCTAGTAGGCCTACACTTTTTTTATCATTGTAATAAAACGCATTTTGGTACACCATTTTATGGTAATATAGCCTACTGTTTTTTTTTTGCAAAATGAAAGAAAGCCTATTAAGGAAACGCCGACACGAGTCTATTAATTCCGAAATTTCACCGCATTGTAGGCTTTATACTGTAACAACCCCAACACTTGCCTGCTTGCCTTGCAAATCAAAGTTTTCCGAGTATTTTTCTTACCTTCTTTCTTAGCTGGTGATGTTACTGAGCTAGAAATTTAACTTGTTCTGAACATCTCGCGCTGCCAATACCAAATGTCACTTCTGAGTCAAATCACTCCATCATCTCTTTGAAATTCCTTATTCCACGAGTGGTAGGCTACAATGACTGGCTGTTTTAAAATATAACTAATAGCCTAACGAAACAAAATAACCCAGGCAGTTTAATCTACGACACGTTAAGGCTTCTTCCAATACTGACAGCTGATTCATAGCTTGCAGGTTTGCGGCGCTGCAAGGAGACGCGACATGAGAGGGATCGTCACTTAATTTAAACTTTTTTTGCTTCCTTTCCTTTGTATGCATACACAGAACTGGGCCAATTTACTGCCTGATGAAAATTGGATTATTTCAAAATGTGCTTGGATGTAGGTAACGACATTTAACAATGTGTAGATATTTTGAATTTTTTTGGCTGGGTAAACCGCCACCCGCCCGAATTTAATTTAAATATTATATTTTGTCACGTCATCCGCCCGATCCGCGGTTTAACTGCGGAGTCCGCCGGTGCGACCGCCAACCGCGCATCTCTACAGTATAGATCGCAGAATTAAGAGGTTGTTTAAAAGTTGGAATAGAAGATTAAATTGTAACGTTGAGATGAAACGGTTACTGGGTTGAAACCACTGTTCAATTTATTTTTACAATTGATGTCAGATCTTATTAACCATCATATCAGCTTCCGCTGACATATTCAGATCAGCCAGGAAACTTGAAAGCAACCCTCAAATTCATTACTTACAACAAAATTACGACCTGTCCACCTTATTCTAAATTCTTGATAAAATTGCTGAAAAACCAGTATGCTGACGTTGCAGCTAGTCTTAAGGCAAGGCAAGGCAAGGCAAGTTTATTTGTTTAGCACACTTTGTACACTGTGGTAACACAATGTGCTCCACAACCAACACAACCAAACATTTAGTTTTATGTAATTAACGCCAGCGGAGCTGCACTATGTTGTCTATTTATTTTATCTATTTATTTTATTTATTTTTCAAATTTGTATTAATTTTTTTGTTTATGTACTTGAATCCTATTCCTACTACCTTGCTGCTTTGACAATGGAATTTCCCTCACAGGATTAATACAAGTTTATCTATCTATAAATAAACAGTGGCAATACAATAGCCATACAATGTTCACATAAATAAGCAAAAGGTCAGTTCATGATCATAAAAACAGTAGAATGATAGGAAATAAAAACATGTGAACATTAAGCCATAAATAGTAAAAGATAGGAAATAAAAGCATACCGGTAATAAGGAATAAAGAAATAATAGCATAAAAACAAATAATAAAATAATGTGTCTACTGCAGTAAGCAATAATGTTTCAATGAACTGTTAAAGCTAGTTAAAGCTAGTAAGCAGAAGGCATCTGAAAAAAGTTTGGTCTTAAGTCTCGATTTAAAACTGGGAATAGTTGGATTATTTTTATTTTTTTCTGGAAGTTGGTTCCAGAGCTGAACCGCAAAGTTGCTGAGTGCTGCTTCACCCTGTTTGTTTTGGACAGTAGGTTTTACTAAAATATTTTTCTGCTGTGATCTGAAAGCTCTGTGTGGTACATACTGCTGAAACATGTCAGATAAATACTTTGGCCCTATCCCATTAAGTGACTTGAAGACAAGCAGTAGTGCTTTGGGAGCCAGTGCAGGGATTTCAGTTTAGGGGTTATGTGGTTACTTCTTTAAGTCTGGCTGCTGCATTTTGTATCATTTGAAGCTGTTTAAGTTTTTTTATGAAGGCCTGTGAACAGCCCATTGCATTAATCAACCCTACTAAAAATAAAGGCCTGAACTAGTTTTTCCAAGTCATCCTTTGACATAAAATCCCTAAGTTTGGCAATGTTTTTGAGATGGTAGAACGCAAATTTAGTAATTGCTTTTATGTGGCTGTTTACATTTAGATCACTGTCTATGAGGACACCAAGATTTCTGTCAATATCTTTTGTCTAAAAGCCCTTTTTGGTTAAGAAGGGTGGCAATCCTAAATCTTTCCTCCTTTTTACCAAAAGTTATTACTTCAGTTTTGTCTTTGTTTAGCTGGAGAAAGAGAGCCATCCAGTGGTTAATTTGCTCAATACAATGACAAAGAGATTCAAGGGGACCATAGTCATTAGGTGTCAAAGCTACGTAAATGTGAGTGTCATCAGCCTAGTTATGATAGGAGATCAAATTATTCTTTAAGATTTGTCCAAGTGGGAGCATATAAAGGTTGAATAGAAGTGGACCCAAAATTGAGCCCTGGGGTCTCCATAGGTCAGGGGCGTAGGTGTTGATGTGCAGTTGCCAACTGCAACAAAAAAGCTCCCGTCTTGTAAATTTGATTTCAGACCATTTTCTCCTTTTTTAAAACTTCATATTGTCATCACAATGCTACCAAAACATTACAAAACGATTTCCTTGAAGGCCATCCGTATAAACAATTGCTTCCTTTGCTTACAGCTCTACAAGAAACAGCTCCAAGCCTTATGTCCACAATGAGAGTGAAACAGATGAAAAGGTAGGCTAGTCATCATGAAGCAAAGCTGGTGGGAGGCCTACAAACCCACAAATGGGAGATGTCAACTAGCAGCACAAAGAGCACCATACTCAAAAGAACTGTTATTGTTGGATGGTTTAAAAGTTCATCTACACCCAAGCAAAAGAGGACGTACACTTTTACACTGTACTTTCATACTATACATTCTAAACTAGTTTTGTTATTCAAATCTAAATGTAACATTAAGAAATCGTTTTGTAATGTTTTGGTAGCATTGTGATGAGAATATGAAGTTTCAGGAGTTTTATTCAATGGAAGTCTCATTCACAGTCAAAGGTATTCTTAAAGGTCTGAACATATGTGTTAAACAAATTGAAAGTTAATGTAAGAAGGGGTTTCAACATTTTCCCAGCAATTTGCAGATGCTATTCTGAACTGTTATGTTTTCCTTTAAGTCATCATTTGTATGTATTTTGCCATCACAATATGCACAAAGTGTGTGCATGCACGGGATCACTTGAGTCATAGGGACGCCTGTGCATGGTGCAGAAAGTTTGTGAAGTTTGACAGTTTAAAAAGCTCACTTTTAAAACTGTCAAAAACTTCTCTTTATCACAAACACACAAGTTAGCTACATCACCACATTTGTAAAACATGCCATTTAAAATCTAATACAGACAATCCTAGATAAGATAAACGACACTTGCTCACTACAATGCAAACATATAACCAGCATCATCACCACTAGGGCTACTTCATAAGCTACATAAGTAGCTAGCTAGCAAGCTTTCCCTTTCGTCCTAATCTCTTTTGCTGCCCATGGACTTCTGTGGCTGAGTGGACGGTCGACTATCACCCAGACGGAGGCATGTTGGGTGACTGGGCCAGCACAACCCCTTAAGCTACACTGTGCTTCTAAGTTTGTAATTGTAATTTGAAATTGTAAACAATTAAATTGCAATCAATTGAGACAAGCTTGCTATCTAACATTAACATGCCTATAGCTGGCTTAGAGCCACATCTTCAGGCTACCTGTGACAGATTGCTAAACTATTGACAGTTTTAAGGAATACGAGGAATATAATATTTTATAATATTTTAAATGTATTCTGCTGTAAGTGTGGCAGGTACCATCCAGACTGTATTGCATAACCCTTCAACTTGAACGACCCACTCGAGTATGAAATTGGCGGACGGGTGATGTTTACACCGAGGCAACATGTTATTAGGGATGCACGATAATATCGGCAAGACATCGGTATCGGCAGATATCGGCTTCAAAACTGAATTATCGGTATCTGCAGATATGAAACATTTCTGCCGATATACCTGGCCGATAAGGTGACGTGTAAATTATGCGCACGCAAAGCAAATGTTTATGAGCGTCGGCTGTGTGGCAGTAGCCTACTTCACAGTATCAGAGGATGATGACAAAATGCCTATTTGTCAGAAAACTTTTCAGGACTAAAAGGAGGAGATGCAGCTTGTCCATAACGTAGGTTGCTTGCATAGATGCAGACCCCCCGCGTGCCACGCTTTACAACATTACCTGTCGCTCAATAGACGTTAATAAGTTACGGAGTTAGCTAGACAACACTAGCTTGTTAGCTTGCATGCTACGTGACACCAGAGAAGTTGATGATACCTCATTTCACGGGATGTGAAACATTATGTCACAAGCCCACACTATCTGTACATGGCTCACTTTTGCATTTATGGAATTTATACAGCTAACTTGGCAATAACGTTACATAGATTAGTCTAGAAATCCTAGAAGGGACGTTATTAAACAGTAAGTCAGTTAACCAACGTTAGCTTGCCAAGTAAGCCAAGCTGCATTTCCAGAGTGTAGTTGTTCAAGTTCAAGGAGGTACTGTTCAAGTATGAAAATTGTGACGTGAAAATATAAATAAATCTGCCATATTTGAAACCATTTCAGTTTCATGAGTGAACGTCTATTTCTAAAATGATACAAATCAAGTCTGTAATGTCCTGTATTTACAGCAATACCCTAGCATAATAACAGATTAATTCTAGTACAGGAGAGACTTTTCAATAATTTAAAAGCTGAGGTGTATATATCGGTATCGGCAATCGGCCAAAATGAGCTTGTAAATATCGGCATATCGGATATCGGCTAAAATTCAATATCGTGCATCCCTACATGTTATTGGTCGGTTTTAGGCCAATACTGCTAAGCGACCCAATCATTTAATCTGGGACATGCTTTTCACAGACATGCGGCTCCCGTCTTTTCCTTTTTAGTTGTCAGAGCATTTCATGTATTCATAGTAGGGCCGGGACTCGATTAAAAAAAATAATCTAATTAATTAGAGGCTTTGTAATTAATTAATCGAAATGAATCGCATTTTAATCGCATATAAATATTTGACCTGAGAACAGTGAGAAGTAATTTTTTTCATATGGATTTTTAGTAAACCATTGAATAATGACTGAAAACATAAGCTTAAGCAACACAAATATTGTTTATTTTTGTTCAAGTCCAACAGACCAGTGCAATTTTTGCCATTAAGTGTAGCAATACCATACTTAGAAGTGTAGTACATTTCAGAAATTCAGGTAGCCTATAGATAGGTAGACCTTCTGTAAACTATAATACTTTGGGTTTTTTAAGTAAAACACAATACTTTCAAGTATATTCAGAATATTGTTAGACTGTTAGAAAAACATCTCTGGTGGAGTGTTGGTTGTGTGTGGGTTGTACCCAGAGTCAGGCTTAACGTCCACGCTAGCTGCTATATGTTTTGCATTGAGGTGATACTCGATGTGCTGCGGTGATATGCAAATTCCTTGTTGCATAGCCTGCACTGAACCATGTTCTTATCGACGCTTCCATCCGTTCGTTTTTTGTAACAAAATGTCCTATCCACTGGGCTAACCAACGCGGTCTCATCAGCTTCTTTGTTCATGTTCACTGTGCCACTGGTTTGTTGTTCAACTTGTTTGAACCGAATTTATCCGCATTAGTTGGTGCGCCAGTATAATCGGTCCGTCTGAAACGCCTCCAGTGATAAACGTTCCGCAGTGCAAAAATAGATATGATTAAAATGCGTCAATTTTTTTAACGCGTTAATTTTTGTGTAATTAATTAATCTATATTAACACGTTAAAGTCCCGGCCCTAATTCATAGCTATCGGGTGTAAAGAGGATTTCAAGAAGGAAAAGAAATGCTACTGAAATGATTCACCTAATCTGCCTTTAAATCAGTTAGTGTAGCCAAGGTACATCTTTTAGTGTTCTGATTTACCAGTTAATTTAAATAATTTCATATAATGCCAGTTAATATGGCAAATATATGTTATGCCCGTGAAGGATAACAATGGCGTAACAGTTAAGGTTAAAGGCACCCAGTGCAACTAATATAAACATTCAATGAAAAATAAACATTCAATTTCTAGTCTTTTTTACACGTAGTAAGTTTCAATAACTCCATACCATTATATATCGACATTCAAGGAGAAAAGATGAGACGTCGTTGTGTGGTGAGAACTGATAGAAAATCGTAAACAACAACAATCGCCGGTGGGGAGAAGACATTTTTCCATTGACTGGAATCCTGCTTTATTTATTGTAGGTCACAAAAAATAAAGAAAATGGCGGCGATTTTCTATCAGTTCTCACCACACAACGACGTCTCATCTTTTCTGCTTGAATGTCGGTATAAATGGTATGGAGTTATTGAAACTTACTACGTGTAAAAAAAGACTAGAAATTGAATGTTTATTTTTAAGCGTCGAAAGTTGCACTGGGTGCCTTTAATAGGGAGTACCTTTACCCATCATATCAGGCCGCAATGCCATCAGGGCAGTATACGTTTAGCACAAATAAATTACATATCTTTGTGCATTATTTGTAAATTAAAACTATCTAACTTGATTTGTTTGTATGAGTTTTCAGCTATAGCATTTTAACACTAACTGGTTCCAAAGAAAGGTGAATGGGTTTTCGCAAAATCGCCAGTATAAAACTAGGCTAACTGTTTTTGTTTGGGTTAAAACTTGGAACTTGCAAAACTGCCAAACAACCGTATGATGACGGTCCCTCCCACACTCTACTACACCACCCAATTAAAATATGCCTGTTTCAGAGTGGTCAGTTAAGATAAGACATAGTTTGACTAACTAACTACGGAAACGAATTGAGCACGGCACTTATGTGACACAATGTGTTCCTCACAACATTTGTAGAGTGTTAACATTATTACACGTTATGGGGGGGAAACGCTTTAAATTACACACCAACTCAACAGCCTTTCTTTCAAATGCCTTTCTGGCATTGCTAAGGTTAATGTGTCAATTTTCAACACCTAACGTGAACGTTTTAGTGGATCGTTTTTCATAGTTCTCAACCTTACTTACATATCATAGCTAGGATAGCATCAACTGTGTAACGTTACCGTTAAGGGACCTGAAACATTTCGTTACAACGTTCGTTACCGCTAACGTACCTGAATTAGTTCATCGAGGCTCTCCTGAAGACTATTTCCCAGCGTTGTGTTCCTGTACAGTTGGTACGCCATATCAGTAACCTAAATCAAAAGCTCCACAACCAATTATTTTTTAAACTGACTAGCGATTGCTGATTAGAGAAGTTAGCTTACATGGACGGAATCCGGGTTCTCGACTCTTCTCACGGGAGGAGGGTAAAACCAAACTACGGAGAGCTACGAGGGCCGATGAGAAATATACTTCCGCGAACACGGCTATTAGGTCCGCGCACTATGCGCTGACGCAAATGTAGTCACCAGAATAGTCCGCCAGAGACGCTTATAAAGGAGGACACAAATCATAGACGATTCAATTATTGGTAAATCAGGAGGGCAGTTGGCAAATTCCACTGGTTCTTAGCTAGGTGGTAATTAAGCCGTCAAAATGCGGAACATCCAGTCGCACAGGAGATAAGTAACGGTATTGTTTGGAAAAGAAGGGAATCTAAGGAATCTGAAAAACATATTTTGCAATCAGTGATGTTTTGATGGATTGTGTTTGGCGCTATGTTGGAGTTTGACAAGCAGGCCTTGTAGGTGGGCTAATTAAACAGAGCTACTTCCGTATGTGTAAGATAACATTTGAGCTACGACCAGAACTATTATGAAAGGTAAATGTAGTGGAACTCTTAGGCTAAATCCCATTTCTCCCCCTACCCCTCCGTCTTTCCCCTTCCCTCCGTTTTGCGCGTTCATGTGGAGGGGTAGGGCTGTCCCAATTCACGTTAAGACAGAGGGGAAGGGGAAGCGCTTTCTACCCCTCCAAACGGAGATTTTCCGAGGGCACACTTCAAACGGAGGGGTAGACTGATTTCCCTCAATGCATTGCGAACCCGTGATCATTAAAGAACAAACATCGCGCGAGTCCATTTAAAAATGTCGGAAACAGCAGGGAAAGCATCACACAAATTAAAGTATTTTCTTTGTAATTCATGATTTTAAAACTTGTTTGATGAAATGTTGCATTGTGTAAATAACAGCTGCAGGCGCCATGTTTGTTTATATCTGGTGAGTGACAGCTGTCGCTCTCCGGTAACGTAACAGCTGACACTTCGTACTGATGACGTACGTAATTGTTGAAGTGCTATCCCAATTCGAAGGGCTAGCGTTTCAACCCCTTCGGCTACCCCTCCGTTTGAAAAAGCGAAGGCAAAGGGGTAGGGGTAGAGATTAGAAATGGGATTGGGCCTTAGTGCATCCCATCCCAAATTCACAAACCCAAGGTCACAACATATGCACTGGGTGTTTAAACGGCTCATTTAAAATAACTAGGCTACTGCTATAATATTCTTTCCTGTATTTCCCCCATGTATTTCTCCACTATTCACTATACAGTAGCCATCTACACATTTCTGCTTTCCATTTTGCCAAAGAAATCAAATGGTACATTTCCCCCATTTAAACTGTTAAATAATGTATAACTATGTAACCTACTGGTAAGGTCTTGGCTCTGGTTGCGAGTGTGACTACGCCACCTGGTGACTTTCACACCAAGATATATTGTGAGGTATAATTTGTACCCTTTGATAGAGACAAGTGGGTTCTCACTCAGGTGAGCTCCAGTAAGGACAGTATCAAAATAACAGTGTTTATGTATACACGGCTAAAATACGTTTAAATATGGCAAGAGAGTGGGTAATGGCTGCCACCAGGATAGGGGGCATAGGGAGCAGCTGTTGCAGGGGGTTACCTGTCTTGGACAAGGGCGTGAGACGGACATGCCATCCGTGCTCTTGATTCTTATGCCTACTCACACGTCCACACACACCTCTGCACACAACACACATAGGCCGAGGCACTGCAAACAGGTATCACAGCAATGGTGAGGTGCACGTTACCACTTTATACGACATGCAGTGCGCGAAGAAAAGTACTCAGATCCTGCGACCTGCCCCATTGACAGCTGCAACACTCTGGAGAGGAAAGGGGAAGAGGAGTTGGGGTTAAGCCTAACTGGCTAAAACCAGGCAGAGTTCAAGCTTAAGAAAAGGCTTACTCAAACTAGGGAACAATGCTGGGGTAGCCAATACAACACCTATCGCTCTAGCACCGCGGGGAGGAGAGGGGACAAATAATAAAAGAAATAGAAAGTAGCACGCTAAACTTAGCTCACATGGTTTAGGCTAGCCCTTCCAGCCCCAAGCTACCCCCTGGGGCAGTAAGTGGTATTTTGATTAATAGATTTTAAAATCTCTTTGAGGCTAGCTTTACACGACAACGATCTGAACACAAACCGCAAAAGTGGCGTTGCGTTCCCACTTTTAATTTCGCGTTTAGACGAGAGTCTTTGGGTGGAAATCTGTATGCAGACGGTGACGCAAAAGTGTGTGAAATTGAACTTAACCGGTGCAGACGTGGAGGTACTGCAGGATGTATATGTGTCCATTCTATTCCACTATGGCTATTTTAACGCGATTGGGAGCTTATTTATTTATTAATTCACTTACATTTGCAGTGTTCGTGTACATTTACATTTAGTCATTTAGCAGACGCCTTTGGCCAAAGCGACGTAGGCTACAAGGGATAGAACAGTCTAGCTATGAGACCTAGTGTAATTAATGCGCCTTCTCTGTTCTGTTTTATCTGTGATTACTCGGCTTATTTGCTGAAATGACTCCTGGATATCAAGGCAGCTTGAATCTCCGAGTGATGGAAATAATCCGACATGTTTGTTGTTGTGTGGCTGTACTGCACATGGATATGATGTCAACGCGTATGCCAGGATAGCCAGCGTGAGCAGCTCAGAGCACACTTTTGCGTTTTCAACCCTTTAGACGGGAACGCAACGGTGGAGCGTTTTTAAGATTTCCACTCTGGAGGGTGGGTTCATTTTTTTGCGTTTTTAAGCCCTCAAAACGCTGTCGCCATCTAAACGAAAGGCACATCTGATAAAATATTTTGTCGTTTTCACACGGGAGTGTTGTCGTGTAAAGCCACCCTGAGTTTTGGTCCTACAAACATAAAACTAACACCCACAGCAAACTAGAACCCCTTTTCTTTTAAAAAATATACAGTTTGAAACTAAAATATAATTACTTTGTAAGTGTGAGGGACCGCTCGGTCACCCCACGTTATTGGGATGTGGCAACTGAAATGTCAGTGGCGAAGAGGAACAAACCACGGTTCACAAGATAATAGGTTTTCTATCAAAATAGATCTTTGACTTTATTTGGTTCTGACCAAACATATATACTGTAATAAACCTCGATTGTAGTCAGGCTCGTTGGGTTATGAGAATGCACACAGAATGAGGCTGCACCACATATGTTAGAAATAGTAAACAGTCTTTATTATGATAAATACAAGAAATTCATACGGCTCCCAGTTATGCCGGATTGTTCGGGTTACTAAAACATCCAGTAAGCCTCAGTGCTACTTGGCTGGGCACTACCCTCTAAGGCCCCGTCAACACGCAAAGGCAGAACACAGCAAATACAAAACACCGCAATAAATAAGGCAACACACACCACTGCTATAGGGCACCGCACACACTCTCACGGCAATACAATAGGCACACAAAAGACCCCAGCTTGGCTGCACTCAAAGCCACTGTCGCTTTTCACCACCCCAGATCATACACTGGCTACACCGTCACGTTAAAACACTCATATACGCACGCACACACACACAAAAGGGTACAGATTAAAACTTAACTCTCCCTGAGTACGAGACCCTCCCCCGGGGTCTGAGCTTTAGCACTGGTCGGTAAGGGGAGAGACAGTGACCACCGACTCAGCACCTGTGAGGTCTCCGGGGTAACACCTGCGGAAATCCTCTCCCTGAGAAGCAGCCACACTCCTTATCCCTTCCCAGTCCTAGCTAAAAGAACCCACTCTTCACCGCCGGCAGCCCTAAGCAGCATGCGAACGGCTCCTACCCGACACCTTGAGTGTAGCTCAACGTCAGCAAACTCGCACCGCTTCCCAGACTAACTCACATTTTGCTGAGGTCCTCTTTTATCCATTGTCCACATTCACACACTCATTGACGGCCAGGTGTAGCCCCTTAGTTAATCCCGCCTGCTTTCTCCTCAGATCCCTCCCCCATAGAATCATGTCAAAACATCGTTAAAACACTCCACACGACATAATTTCATTACAATACAAAAACAAACAAACAGAATCAAGCAACGGTATTCAAAAAGTGTTCCAACAGTATTCAAAAAGTATTCCAACAGTATTTCTATAAGTCTGTACTTTACCTTAAGTCAAGTAAGTACTTCTCCTCTCTCTCCTCCAAAGGAATGAGGCAGGTTTAAATGGGGACGGCTTTCGGAACATTGCCATGGAACCGGTTTAAATAGGGCTGCCCATTTGGCTAGATTGGACCAATAAGATCCAATTGGATGTAACCATGTTAATTAGTCCTATAATGCACATCATATATTATATTAACAAATACATAAAACCACCACCAAGTTTACCAATGTTGCCATAACAAAACATTCACCATATTTACTGTACACCTTTTACACATACCACCCATGATATTAACAAACATTCATAACAAACATCACATCAAACACCCCTCCTGATAATGCCCATCTCCCTCCCCTGTGGGACGTAGAGAAATACAGCCCATTAGCGGCGCGCGCTTCTGTAAACAAACAGTAGTACGGGAGTGAATGTGAGTATGTCTGTATGGATGTATTAACCGGGATCGTATTCTGAAACAGAGAGTAAAGGTTATATGACATGATAATGGATGTAATGAAAATAAACAGGTGAACAGTGACAATTAACAGTGAGTTATGCTTTCAGTTCATATTGCGGTTATACCGCGTTGCAAACAAACAATGGCGTTGCCAACAAACAATTGCGTTCAAAGCCGAACTTGCGGCAAACTCTCGCAGCCCATCATGCACACAGCTGCATGGTATGGGTAGCTAGTGATAGTCATGGCTCTGTGTGTGTGTGGTGGGTGTGTGTGTGTGTGCGCGAGTTGAATGTCTCTCACTCTCTCTCTCCCGCTCCTGCGGGGAAACGGGAGTAAAATATCTTTCTGCCGCTTTTGCGGGGCAACGTTTTATTTATTAATACATGTAAATGCTGACGCTGGAAAGGGGAATTCACTTTTCCACAGTAAGGAGAATATAACCAATCCCTTGCACATTTCAGTCTGTGAGTGAGGTCTCAGGAGCCTACGACCCGCCCATTAGCAAATGACAACTATTCATATGATAGGGGCATGGTATTTCAGTGATCATTATTGGGTCATGAAGTGTCAAGAAAACCTGTAGGGGGTAGAGGACCATAAAGACATTCCAGGGCCATTACATAATGGCCATTGTCTTTGACCGAGGTGTCCCGGGCTGCTTATACCTCTCTCATCAATATGCATTGTGGTCTGGGTGAAGAAAAGTGTCACTTTCTAAATTACTTATAATTAGTATGGAAACCACACACACTTTTTGAATGCTAAACTTACCTATGTGGATCAAACACCTATGTTTACAAGGTTCAGAGTAAAAAAGAAAACTAGATTTAATTTTAGTGTCTTTAGATTTAATTTGAATAAAAAACCTTTTTCACTACATTCCTTTTACTCTCATTTTATTATTGCTGAGGTGTTGTAGAATATAATCATAAATATTTATATCTGGTTATATCTGAGCAGCGCTGGCAGAGCAGGACCGGAGCAACGGGGACTGCTGGGAGACAGGACCGTTATTCTGCCGGTTATAAATAAAATAGGGGGGTATTTGACGCTGCGGGGCAAAGAACTCCACGACGCGCAGCGGAGTTGCTCCGCGAAGTCTATTAACTTTGTAGAACTGCACAGCTCGGAGGCCGTTATCCCGCTTATCTCCCGTTTACAACATTCACATTTTTTTTTATTATTATTATTATTTAGAATTTCCTTTATCTTTAGGAAACTTAATATGCATAATTACCTGATGAATTCTTGATTTGAAGCCTAGTGCTCCCTTAGAGAAAGTAGTGCGTGGAACAGGCTGTTTAAAAAAAAAAAAAAAAACGTCAATGGTAACCATTCAAGAGCATTGATATGGAACGCCGATTTAACTTTTCTACTGGGACTATGTCCAAGGTGTGCATCTATACAAACTTATTGTACACCCCATTAGAAACAGTATTTCGTTCCAGAGGGAGATAAAACTGATGTATGTATTGTACACACACACTCAAGCATTAAATGGCAGGATGGACATGAATGACTGATGACCGTGGTTTCTATGAAATGATATGAATAACAAGCAGTGTTGGTAACGCATTACTGTAATTCCACTACTTTTGGTGATAACAAGCATGTAACCAAGTATTATTTGAAATCAAGTAACGCAGTTACAATTACTGAAATTTAAATGAGTTCATAACCCGCGTTACTCCCTTTTGTGGAAAAATGAACGCTTGCAGACAAGAAGACAAGATACTTTGGCTGCTTTTGATCTGATGTCGCGGGACCTTGGTGGCGCAACGAATGAGCATTTAACCCAGAGTTTCCGCTACAATTTTTTTTTTCATTTTGCGGACATTTTAATTATAAGCCGGTCAAATATCTATTACTGCTTCTAAATTAGCCTATTGAAGAAAACTGATGACAGGCTTTGTATGTTAAAGAATGACATAATCAGGTTGTATATAATGCAACATGTTTATTTGCCTAAGATTACAATGGAAAACATTTCAATGAAGCTGCTTGCAGCTAGCTATCTAACTAGCGAACTAAGCTATCGCTAGGTATGACAACTAACTATCTAGTTGAGAGAAAATCCCCAAACAGTTATGGTTCATGACAACTAGTATTATTACAAATATGTTAATGTTAAAATCTAAATGTTAATGTTACAGTGAAAATGTTAATGTTACGTCTGTAAAATTGTACGCCAGCTAGCGATAGCAAACGCCAACTAGTTACCAGGAGCTTAACATACTGTATCAATGTTAAACCTTTACGGTTCCCGGGTACAGCATACGACGCGTGTTGCGACTGTCACCAGCCAAATGGGCACTGCTTCCCTGCAACCCTAACAAAGCTTACGACTAAAATCTCCACATATACCAAACTAAACAAAATGCTCAATGCCAGCAAAACTAAAACATATCTAAACACATGCAATACCCCCCTAATCAAGAAAACTGGGCTACAGACAGCGTATGTTGTACCGTGTAGGAGGGCCTTTACTAAACATATCTTTTCCTTTTCCCTTTCTCTTTCTCTCTCTCTCTCTCTCTCCTTCCATATCATATTGCTTATGCCTATAATAACACTGATAAAATAGCCATAATGCCTACTGTAAAATCCACTACCCAAATGTATCTCCCTATCTGTTTCTGAAATTGATGCCTACTTACATAAATGTTCTCTCCCCCTTATAGCATGTTCCAATCGCTGATGGAAGTGGAACTATTGCTCCTCATCCCCACCACTCCACATCTACGCACATGGACAGCTGAACTCTACCCACTCACTTTCTTCCCTTTTCTCTCCCTAATAATCAGGACTATCTCCGCTATGGGACGCTGCTGTAGTCTCTCCACCTGGTCTACCTGGAGAAACCCTCGGCCAATCGCACCCACCACCACTGCATTGCCGTACACCTACTCTACCCAATACCCTATGCTAGCATTTATATACAATATACATTGTTGCCACCACTGAAATGTTTCTCTGTCCCTACATCCCTTACCCCTGTAACAGTAACCCTATTGGTACAGTAATCTGGTCTTGCCTGTATCATGTGTTTACCACCGGATGTCTGTATACTTACTACGTCCAGCGACCAAAAGCTGGCTGTGTATAACCCCTTTGCTTCCTTTCCCCTTCTGCCACACAACCCTCCCCCTTCCCACCTTCCTGTCTCCACCCGGCCGACCTCAAGCAGATGGGTCCCCACTTATGTGCCGTGGTTCTGCCTAAGGTTTCTTCCTGCCTAACAGGGAGTTTTTCCTTGCCCCTGTTGCCATTGTGCATGCACTAAGGGGGTTTAGGCTCTGGGCTCTGTTAAGCGCCTAGAGTCAATTGTATTGGTATGGCGCTATACAAATAAAATTGAATTGAATTGATTTAAACGAAACCTGGCGATCTGATACAAAGCCATAGCATTACATCAGGATCATCATTTTACAAACTATCGCTAAGTTGTTGCTACAGTGACTGTGAAATACTTTCAGCAACATGCACACACATCCCTTGAACATTAACGTTACTGGGATAGTAGCTATCTTGCTCCTCACTGCTACGTTACTGTACTGTTATGTAGATTGTCCATCCAAGCTAGCTAGCTAGATACATTTCCACAGTCTCTCGCCAGAGACGGAATAAAACATAAGAATAATCTTTGTAGGTTATTAGCTAGCCTCAATTATTACATACAGATCTTACCCAGTGGTGAAAGAACATGACTAGTCTACAATTATGTGCTGGTTGCATTTAATGAGGAGTGAAGGGACCGGTTATTTGACATTCATAGGTAATAATGATATTCCATCTTATTTGTAAGTAAGTAAGACTTTATTTATATAGCACATTTCGTACAAGAGTTGCAATTCAAAGTGCTTTACATAAAATCAATAAAAGCAAGCAGCAGGAGCAATAAAATAATGGTCAACATCGTATCAGAACCTGATGTTCCGATAGGCTTAAAATATTAAAATTATAATAAAAGTAATAAAACCCTTCTGCCTGGTATTTAGCTCAGTCGAAACCATAGTGCTGCTTCATAGATATTGAAGCCACAATAGCCAGGTGAAAGAACGCTGTTTTGGTGACTTTGTTAATGTGGGAGTTGAAATTCAAATTAGAGTCCAGGATGACACCAAGACTTATCACCTCAGGTTTAATCCACCGGGATAAACCTCCTAGATTCTTGGTGAGCATCTCTCTTTTTAATTTGGGGCCGATAAGTAGGACTTCAGTTTTGTCCTCATTGAGTTTTAGAAAGTTATTGTTCATCAATTTGTTTATTGCCAATAAACAGTTGGTAATGGAGTTTATTGCTGTTGCATCATTAGGTTCAGCGGAAATATACAATTGTGTGTCATCCGCGTAGCTATGAAAATCTATACTATATTCTCTGATGATGTCACTGAGTGGTAACATATAAAGAGAAAAGAGTAATGGACCTAAACAGCTCCCTTGTGCAACCCCGTAGCAGCTTTCATGTTTCTCGGACATGTGGTCTCCTAGACTGACATAAAACTTCCTTCCTTTAATATATGTTTTGATCCAGTTCAGAGAACCCAATAAGATTTTCAAGTCTGTTGTTTAGGATGTCAAGATCAATGGTATCAAATGCTGCACTAAGATCTAACAGGATAAGGATAGAAACTTTATTTGCATCAGAGTTTTGTCTGAGGTCGCTAATTATTTTGGTGAGAGCGGTTTCAGTACTGTGATATTTTCTGAAACCTGACTGAAAGACTTCCAAGATGTTATTTTGTTCCAGAAAGGAATTTATTTGGACTAATACTATCTTTTCAAGGACTTTACTAATAAATGGAAGATTTGATATCGGTCTATAGTTTGCTAGTGTACTGGTATCCAATTTGGGTTTCTTTAATAGGGGCTTTACAACTGCTGTTTTGAAGGCATCCGGGAAAACGCCAGTTCTCAGGGATGTGTTTATGATGTCAAGGACCGGACCTGAGACACTATCAAACACCCGCTTAAAGAATGCAGTGGGAATAGGATCAATATCTGAGGTTGTAGATTTACAATCAATGATGATTTTGGAGAGTTCACTTAGTGTGATACATGTAAAACTGCTCATGGTTAAGTTGCAAGATCTACGGATGTCAATTTCACCTCCAGCAGTAGATCGATAGATCTGATCGATGTTATTTTGTTCTTGAAGAACTGAGCAAACTCTTCGCATTTAGCTGTTGAGGATAGTGGGGGGGCAGGGACAATGTTTAGCAGCCGGTCAATGGTGGAGAACAGAACTCTGGAATTTCCGGCATTTTCTGTAATAATGTGGGGAAAATAACCTTTCCTTGCTAGACGGATGGTTTTGTTATAGGTAGTTAGTGCATCTTTGTAGATACCGTGGTGGATAGTGGTCTTTGTTTTTCTCCATTTTCTCTCTGCTACGCGACATTTTCTTTTTATTTCACTAACATTTTTATTTCTTAGCCATGGGGAGGTCCTACTTGTAAACTTCTTTTTAGTTTTAAGTAGGGCTACAGAGTCTAACACAGATGATAATGCATCATTTAGGTTCTCTACCATTTCATTCAGAGAGCAGTCATGACTAGTAGTTTCATTCAGTGAGCAGTCATGACTAGCAGTCATGACATGACTAGAGCAATCTGCTCAGAAAATCTCTCCGTAGCTTCATCGTCTAGATGTCTTTTATGGACTAAGAATTCTTTTGTGGTTTTTGGTAAGATGATTTCCACATCAAAAAGTATACAATGATGGTCAGAGAGTGGTAGATCAGTTATTGAAATATTATTGATGTTTAATCCAGTTGTTATTACTAGATCTAGTGTGTTTCCGTGCTGGTGTATTGGATCCGTTATGTGCTGAGTTAGATCGAAACTGGTGAGGAGATTTAAAAGAAATAGATTTAAAAAAATAAAAAAATAGTTCTTTGGACTGTTTTTCATTAACGTGGATGTTAAGGTCTCCATTCAGGACTATTTTGTCATATCTGGTGACCAGTGGCGGTCCGTCAGGGCCTTCAAGGCCTTCTCTGCTGGCCTAAACATCATCAGAAAATAAATGTAATAAAATAAATTTAATTTTAATATTTTCTTTTCATAAATATGTATTAAATGATTCCCCATAGTCCATTATCTTCATTTCATGCTTCCAGCGTTGTTCATTTATGTTAGAGCTTTCATCCAATCATATTTCCGCTATCATGTGTTGCCACGCTCCTTTAAATCTTCCCAGAGAACAGAAATCTTCCCTGAGGCCTTCAGAATTCACATTGAAGGCCCGTGTACATCTGATTGGCTATCACAACTTGCTGTTTCAGTTCATTTAAGTTGAATGAACTGAAACAGACAGTTGTGACAACCAATCAGATTTCGAGTTGGCGACACTGGGCCTTCTAGAAGGCCCGGAAGATTTCTTTCCTCGTGTTGAACGTGACACGTAAACGTCCTTTGATTGGATACTGAGGCAGACCGGTGCAGTGCTTCAGTGCTCAGTTTAGCTGGCTAAAACGACGTACATCGGTTTCAATGCTTATTCTTCTAGTTGTTTCAATTGGTAAGACTAAATATAATTACATTAACCAACTCAAATAAATTAGTTTACACAAACTTGATAATTCCAGTTTTTGATACAATTACAACGCCATTTTCAAGACGGAACTTTCAAGAAAAACTGGATATCGTGAGGATGGGAAGTTTAATGAAACTGCTTTGCAGGTGGGACAATGCGATGTTACTTGTTAAACTTGTTAAACCTCACATTGAGTCACATAGGCTACTTTTGGTGGACTTAATAAAACTTTGTAGACTAATCCCTGAAAATCGCCTTTTATTTTTAAGTTGTGACAGTAATATCCAAGCGATCATATAACTTAGAGTTTACTACTCTTAATGTATTGTTAATACGGGTGTATTGATTTGAAATGCTCCGGAAATATTAATAAAGTCTGTTGTACTCGACTATGTTAAGGTGATGCAATGCTCACTTATACTGCCTTTCTGTATAAAATATACTGGTTCGAGAGCCATGGCGTCATAATGATGGTATTAGGAGGTGGATTCACTCAGTTTAACATCGTGTAGGACATCGCTGAAGGCCTAGTCGTGAAATGCACGGACCGCCACTGCTGGTGACACATAGTGATAATAGTTCAGAGAATTCTTGTATGAATATTGGTGAGTGCTTGGGTGGCCGATATATAATAACAAACAGTACTGATTCAGTTTTGAGCTCTATAGCAAGATATTCAATTGATGTAAATTCACCTAGCTCAGTGATTTTGAACAACAGTTTAGATGAGAAAATAGCTGCGACTCCTCCACCTCTTTTTGATTTCCTAGAAACTTGGTGGAAGCTGTAATCAGGCGGACACGCTTCTATCAAAGTTGCTGTTGCTGTGTCATCGTTTAGCCAAGTTTCTGTTAGACAGCTACAATCTAAGTTGTTTTCTTTAATCATATCGTTGAAAAGAAAGGTTTTGTTATTTAGTGATCTGACATTTAGAAGGGCCAGTTTCATCAAAATGCAGTTTACCATGCCATTTGCTGTTTATGATGACCGGTATGTTTGATGAAATAGCATAGTGGCTGTCCTATTGTTGTTTTTCGGGCTGACAGTCCATATTACTGAGTTCATGGGCCTCCACAGCCTCCCCCACAAGTTGGTTTATCCCAGGGGAATTCCTTGGGGTGGTGAGGGTCTGTGCAGGGCCCGTGTCCTTGGAGGAGGCTGATTGAATGTTCTGTTCTGTTCCATGGGAGGAGGTTTGGGGTGTGTCAGTCTTAGGCACAGCAGGAATAGGGAGTGATGCTTGATTTTGGCTGTTTGAGGTCCTCAAGAGCGCGTGGCTGATGTTTGCTGTAAGTAATCTAGACCCTCTACGGTTTGGGTGGAGTCCATCGGCTTGAAAACGGTCTGCACAATTCCAAAGAACATTGAAATTGTCAATAAATCTCTGGTTGTGTGCAAGACAGACAGATGCCATGTGTTGAAAGATAGGAGGCGACTGAAGATTTCATTTCCTCTGCGAAAACATGCAATCGGTCCACTGATAGACACATCTTGATGTTTGTTTAGAGTGTTCAGTAGCTGGGTGAAATGTTTTTTAAGTATCTCGCTGCCAGTTTTTTTGTGCAGGATATCAAATGAGCCAGTGTGGATGATAATCTTTGCATTGTTTGGTTTATTCTTGAGGATTGTTTGTATCTCTGACGACAGTTCCTCGACTGATGTGTTGCTAAGGCAAAGATTTTCTGTCCTTGCAAGTTTGACATGTTCTGTCATGGCATCTCCAACCAAGATAGTGGCCATCTGTGGCGTCGTGTTTGCATTCCACACAATTGCTTTATCAGTAGTTTTGGGGCCAGTTCTTGGGTTGTTTGGGTAAACAATGATAGCCTTTCGTGCTGGACTATGGTTAGCCTCTGTGCAAATGCTAGCAGTGTTAGCTACAAGGCTAGTGCTAGCAGCGTTAGCTCCTCTGAATGCTAATGGGCTGAGGGAAGCCTCAGCACTAGTGCTAGTGGTTTTAGCATACCTTAGTCTTCGGCAATCTTGTGGTAGTGGTTGAGTAGCGCCCCGAGTAGTCCGAGAGGGGCTTAGGGTGAAATGGGGGACTCCCCGGTGCAACCCATCCTGATGTGTAGGGGATCCGGGCCCTTTATGCTTGTTAGCTGCACGGATAGCACTCCTGTGCCTTTTGGCCTTGGGTGTGGAGAATTGTTGCCCTTGGAGAGTTTCCATTGGTGAAAATGTATTTCCGAGCGCAACAGGAGGAGAGGTGATGCAGGAAGAGTTTCTGCCTCGATTTTTCGCTTCTTAGCCTGGGTGCTAATCCATTTTTTGTTGGAGGTAGAAGCGGCGCTAGGCCTCTGTGGATTTGTGCCAAGAGCAGGCCATGGCTCATCAGATAGTGACACGTCCAGGGAGCTACCCGGCTTTACTACGGTGAGAGCGGACAGAGACCTTAAGCTAAGTGTCAAACGGAAAGGTGGGGGGCTTGCACTTTATGTCAACATTAGGTGGTGCAACCCAGGGCATGTGACTGTAAAGGAAACCATCTGTTGCCCTGACATCGAAGTGTTAGCCGTAAGCCTCCGTCCGTATTACATGCCCAGGGAATTCTCACATGCCATTGTTGTGTGTGTTTACATCCCTCCACGAGCTACGGTCGAAATCGCGTGTGACACACTCTTTCATTGCAATCTCGGGGGATTTCAATCATGTAACTTTGGACTCAACTCTGCCTGCTTTTCATCAGTTTGTGACTTGCCCTACAAGGCAGAACAGGACAATTGATCTTATGTATGCTAATGTGAGGGACGCATACAAAGCCACACCATTCCCCCCCGTGGGGAAATCAGATCACAACCTGGTTTTCTTACAACCCAAATACACACCAAAAGTGCACAGACAAGCAACCACCACGCGCTCTTTCAGGAAGTGGTCTCCTGAGGCAGAGGATGCCCTCAGGGACTGCTTTGATTCAACTGACTGGAGTGTGCTTCAGGACTCTATTGGGGAGGACATTGAAGGGGCCACACACTGCACTACTGACTACCTGAACTTTTGTATGGACATTGTTGCTCCCACTAAAACAGTGCGCTGCTTCCCCAACAACAAGCCCTGGATTACCTCTAATGTAAAACACCTCCTCAACAAGAAAAAGAGGGCTTTCAAAGAGGGGGACCAGGCAGAGCTGAAGCGCGTACAGGGAGAGCTGAAGATCACGCTGAAAGAGGCAAAGGATTCATACAGGAGGAAGGTGGAGCAGAAGCTGCAGGAGAACCGCATGAGAGAGGTGTGGGATGGCATGAAAACCATCACAGGCTGCAAGAAGAGCAGCAGCACTGTTGAGGGGGATGCAGTGAGGGCAAACCAGTTTAACCAGTTCTACAACAGGTTTGACAACCCTGCTACTGGTGTTAATGCCTGTCTAACACCTATTCCTACCCCCCCCCCCCCCCCCCCCCCCCCCCCATCAGCTGCTCTGCCACTCTTAACAGCAGCACCCCTCCCCCAGGTGACTCCACAGAGCCCCCCCCCCCCCCCCACCTACCATCACGGCTAAACAAGTCACAGGAGAGCTGAGGAGACTGCGCCCCAGGAAGGCAGCTGGCCCTGATGGAGTCTGTCCAAGACTTCTCAAGGCATGTGCTGTAGAACTGGGTGAGCCTCTGCAGCATTTCTTCAACCTGAGCCTCCAACAGGGGAAGGTCCCTGCTCTGTGGAAAACATCCTGCCTCATCCCTGTTCCAAAGAAGCCACACCCTAGGGAGCTGAATGACTACAGGCCAGTCGCCCTAACATCACACATCTGCAAGACCATGGAATGACTGCTACTGCACATCATCAGACCCCAGGTACGCCATGCACTTGACCGCTGCAGTTTGCCTACCAGGAGAAGGTGGGCGTGGAAGATGCCATCATCTACCTTATGCACAGAGCACACACTCATCTGGACAAGGGGAAGGGTGCTGTGAAAATCATGTTCTTTGATTGCTCCAGTGCCTTCAACACCATCCAGCCCCTCTGTCTGAGTGACAAGCTCGTGCAGATGGGTGTGAACGACCACCTTGTATCCTGGGTCACGAACTACCTGACGGAGAGGCCGCAGTTTGTCAGGCTGAAAGACTGCGTATCTGAGATGTGCCGGCGCTCCACAGGGGACTGTGCTCTCACCAGTGCTGTTCACCCTGTACACATCAGACTTCACTTACAACACAGAGTCGTGCCACATCCAGAAGTTCTCTGATGACTCTGCTGTTGTGGGGTGTATCAGGGATGGACAGGAGGGTGAGTACAGGAGCCTGGTGGACAACTTTGTGCAGTGGTGTATGAATAACCACCTGCAGCTGAACACCTCCAAGACCAAGGAGATGGTGGTAGACTTTAGGAGGTCTCAGCCTCCTCTGCTACCAATCTCCATAGAAGGTGTCAGTGTGGAGGTGGTCAGCACCTACAAGTACTTAGGAGTTCACCTGGACAATAAACTAGACTGGTCAGCTAACATAGATGCCATATACAAGAAGGGCCAGAGCCGACTCTACTTCTTGAGGAGGCTGAGGTCCTTCAATGTCTGCAACAAACTCCTGCATATGTTTTACCAGTCTGTTGTTGCCAGCGTCCTTTTCTATGCTGTGGTGTGCTGGGTAGGCAGCACAAAGAAGAGGGATGCTGGGCGACTTGACAGGCTGGTGAGAAAGGCAGGAGCTGTTGTTGGCACCGATCTGGACTGCATAACAATGGTGGCGGAGAGTAGGACCCTGAGCAGGCTGCTTACCATCATGGACAATGTCCACTACCCACTGTACAGTACTTTTAATGGACAGAGGAGCATCTTCAGTGGCAGACTCCTGTCACTGTCATGCTCATCAGAACGGCTGAGGAAGTCCTTTGTCCCCAGGGCCATTCAGCTCTTCAACATCACACAGAAGGGGAGGGGGAGGGAGATGGACTTCTCTGCATGAGTCTACCTCAGTCTGCCCTCCTCATCTCATCACACTTCATCCCACTGCCCATCCTTTTTCCATCCTTTTCTGCATATTATTTCTACTTTTTTACTGGCTACACTAGCCCCTTGGACTGTCTTTCCTTTATTTAAGTATTTATATCACTTTACACTATCCCCACACACACAAGCACAGGACTCTTTGCACTATCCAAACATGCACAGGAACACTTTTGCACTAATTTCCACTACTTTCAGCCCTGTCACATATTAAGCACAATGTTATATGTATATGTTATATGTAAACACCCCACCCCCATGTGTACATGTTCTCCCTATGTGTATTCTTTTTGTTTTTGTATTTATTGTGATTTTTGTATTTATTGTGATTCATGTTTGTTTGTAAGTGTAAGCTACTGGATGACCTTAATTTCCCTCTGGATCAATAAAGTATCCATCCATCTATCTATCTATGTGTGTTTGTCGATGTATTGAGTTGGAAGAATCCTGTGTATTGGGGTTTTCTCTTAATATGCCCAGGGCCGCGTTTGTGCAATGGGCAGAAGGGGCTGCTGCCCCGGGCCCCGGCCACTAGGGGGCCCCGGCGCGGGAGATTTAAAATATATATACAGCCGCGGAAAAAATTAAGAGACCACTTCAAAATTATCAGTTTCTCTGGTTTTACTATTTATTGGTATGTGTTAAAGTAAAATGTACATTTTTGTTTTATTCTATAACCTACTGGCAACATTCCTACCAAATTTCAAATAAAAATATTGTCATTTAGATCATTTATTTGCAGAAAAATGACAATTGGTCAAAATAGCAAAAAAGATGCAGTGTCTTCAGATCTCGAATAATGCAAAGAAAACAAGCTCATATTCATTTTTAAACTACACAATACTAATGCTTTAACTTAGGAAGAGTTCAGAAATTAATATTTGGTGGAATAACCTTGATTTAAAATCACAACTTTCATGTGTCTTGGCATGCTCTCCACCAGTCTTTCACATTGCCGTTGGGTGACTTTATGCTACTCCTGGCGCAAGAATTTAAGCAGCTCGGTTTCTTTTCATGGCTTGTGACCATCCATCTTCCTCTTGATCACATTTCAGAGTTTTTTTTATGGGATTCAGGTCTCGAAATTGGGCTGGCCATGACAGGGTCCTGATCTGGTGATACTCCATCCACACCTTTACTGGCCTGGCTGTGTGGCATGGAGCATTGCCCTGCTGGAAAAAACACTTCTCAGAGTTGGGGAACATTGTCAGAGCAAAAGGAAGCAAGTTTTTCTTCCGGGACAACGTTGTACTTTGCCTGGCTGAGGTTTGTAAAAGACCATAAGGATTGAACCAAAGCGGACTGGAGGGTCTCCTAGTTCGTCTTCTCTGATGAGTCCAATTTCACAGTAGGTGCAAGACTCTGTGGCTTGTAGGCCTCTCCAGGTCTCCGTCTAACCATCAGACGACCATGTGTTGGGCAAAGCTGAAAATTGGACTCATCAGAGAAGACGAACTAGGAGACCCTCCAGTCCGCTTTGGTCATTTGTTAAGCATTTGTTACCTACTAGGTAATGGTTTGTTCACCATTAGTTTTTTATTGTTCATGCATAATAATCATTAGTGAAGCATTTGTTTACACAATTATAAATGGTTTGTTCAAAGTAAATAAGCCTATCTAAATTTCCTTTTTGATAATACATGAATTATACTTTATTAATAACAAAATAAATTAAATCATGTTCCCATTCTAAACCAGTTGCAAAATATAACTAAATGCTTTATTCATAATTTATAAAGCATTGCTCCTATGTTAATTCTCATCAATCAAGCATTTGTACACACACTCATAAATGGTTTGCTCATAGTAAATAAGGCTGTCCTAAATAATGTTTATATATAGAAGTTTGACACTTAATAAGTATTGCGAAAACCATTTGTAAATAACATAATTGTCCCTTTATAATCTATTTGCAAACTATTTGTAATTTCTTTGTTCATAGTTTGTAAAGCATAGTTCCTGCATTCATTCTAATCAGTAAAGCATTTGTAAATACAGTTAGTAAATGTCCATAGTAAGCAAGCCAATGTAAAACGTTTATGAGTGTTTTTTCTTTCATCATTCATGAATGATGCATTAACCTAGATCTAGACCTATATTTGTCTATGCCTTGAATAAAATGTTATGATTTAGAAATAAGCCTAAACTAATAGCTGGGGTGTCAATACATATGTTACAAATACTTACCAATAATGTAATCCATGATAAATTCAGGAGTTACTGCTGGTTAGTAAAGTACATTGTGTGAGCCCATCTAAAGTGTGCACTTTCTATGCTTTACAAAGCATTTATAAATGAGTTGCAAACATAACCTGGACACACACATGTATTCTTCTTTTTGGAAAGAAATATGCCTACGGATAGTTAGTGTTAATGCATCTTTAACAAGCACTTAACAACACTTAAATGCATGCATAACTCATGAGTTACTACTATTTAGTTGACTACATGGTGTGAGCCCCATCTAAAGTGAGGACTTGCTATGCTTTACAAGGCATTTATTCATGAGTGGCAAAAGCTAGCAGATACCAAAGAGACACAGGTAAAAGTCGTATTATTTTAAGAAAAGGGAAAGAAATGTCGAGGTGATGAAAACGTACAAATATTTATTTTAAACTAAATATTCACACATGTTGAAAATCATCAGTCAAAATAATGAAATTGTTGAGTTCAATTAATGCTTACATTTAGACATAAAAGCTTTACGCAGACATCAATAAACATTTGGAAAGAAATTATGAGATTCGGACTGGAAAGGCTTTTCGTATATCCTTGAACAACCGTCCAAGCGGCCCATCATCAGTAGGGATGGGTATCGTTTGGGTTTTTTCCGATACCGGTACATAACCGATACTTTTAAAACGATACCGGTGCCTAAACGGTGGCAGAACCGATACTTTTTTTTTTTTTTAATTAAAGACATTAGGCTTATTTATTGCCAAGGCAAATAGTTTTCTTCAAATTTAACAATATATTAACTGTTTAAGGTATACTATAAATAAAAATAAATACAAAACACTTGTCTTCAAACCTTTTAACTTCAAACTATGAACAATATATTAACTTATAACAACTGTTTACAGTATACTTAAATAAATATAAATAAATACATAACAAACTCTGTACACACACTTCACACTTCAGTAATACTTTTGCAGAAATATGAGCATGTTTGCCTTCAGAGTAAAACAAATATTAATTAGTTTGCATTTATTTAAACCCACTGGTTTCGTGAATGTGTACTGCCCCTTTAAAAGTTTAGCTTCAGGGCCTCTTGAGTTCTCTCCCCCATTTGCACACAATTTTGTTGTTGCATATGCTGCACGTCGCGTTGTTTGAATCTTTTTGTGCGAAATACAGCCACACTTTTGATCGTTTACCTTTCGACATTTTCTCCGTTATATTGATGGCTAGCTCTGTTTGTGCTTGCTCTGTGCAAGGCTGCCTGCTCTTCGCTGTCAGACTGTTGCAATGTTATTGTAGCGTCCAAGTTAGTGCTCTCTTAAGAACTCACATTGAGAAGGAATATCTTTGGATGAGACGGTAGCTCTCCGTTTAATAAAGCGTATCCAACTTCTGCTTAGAACAACCACACTTATCTTGAAACCGAAACCACACGCAAGTCAACCCATTACCATGGCAACTCCTCAACACAAATCCCGTTTCCACTAGTCCCATACGGAATGCAGCGTGAGCGACACAGGCGAGAGTCTATATTGGGAGATGGAGCAGTTTTATATGTGCCCCACGAAATCTGTTATCAACACAAAAAAGTATACAGATCGTACTCAGAAAGATCTACGCCACTAACGTTACTTCTCGTTAGCTATCGCTAGTTTTGTTAAATTATAAAAATTTTAATAAATTAAAAAAAATTATCTGCTCAGGCACCGAAAGGAAGCACCGAAATCTGCGTTGCATTTCGGTCCGGGTAGGTATCGGTTGTATGGAACCGGTGCCGTATTGGTACCGGTTCTCGGTACCCAACCCTAATCATCAGGGTGACCGGAGCCAAAAAGTCAATAATTGTATCCGGATCACGGCACCATTGTAACAAGTCCTGCGTTGCGTTCTGTGTGAGAATGTTTGTTGGGCAAGAAATGGCCACGCACTGAAGTTCTGATGCTTTTTTCCAGCGAAGTGGAGCTCCGTACACTGAACACATTAACATACAGCGAGACTGTCTGTAACATGCAGTCGTCAAACACACTGGATATTAGCCTGTTAGCAGAGGGAAAACGTATGCTAGACCTCATGGCATATGACAAACGACATACATGCATTAAATATCACATCGTATGTATCACATGTTGTAGTTCACAATCTTTGACTATGTACACCGTTATGTCATCACTTTACCATATCTTTGTGGGTTAATGTAGTCAATATCAAATAGAAGGCAGTTAAGTTGGTACCACTTTACAATAAGACTCCATTATAAATGGTTTATAAATGGTTTATAAATAGGTTATTAAGTAGGTTGTAAACCCTTTGTAAGTCATTAATAAGCCCTTATAAATGAGTTATAAACACAGTTTGTATACATCGATGCAGGCTCACTATTTTGGAAGATCCCCATCTTGGCAACCCACTGTCTATCCTATAACTTGCTCTACTAGCCCAATTGCACACTCCCTGCCATTCTTGTATCTGTTACTAGAGATTAAACCCCAGGACGGGGGGGTCCCCCCCCCCCCCCCCCCCCACACTTTACAAAAAAGCTCCATTTTGCCAGTTATAAATGTTTGTAACTGATAACTAGATGATGATGTGTTTCACACTTTAAAATAAGGCTCCGTTTTGCCAGTTATAAATGTTAGTAACTGATTAATAGAGGGTGATTTGTTGTGTAATGAGAAGTAGGCAGTAACTTGATCTTGGATGGATGGATACTTTATTAATCCAGAGGTGATAGTGATTGTAGTATGAAAAGGTGTCTGCACAGTTTGTGTGCATCAATGATGAGACTACAATTATGCGTATCCTGAGGAGCGTATGCCTCTAAGCTAGTCAGCTCTCGTGAAGCATTTCATGTACGGTATATTCCCGCTGCGATGCTGGTTTTCATCTCGAGCTGTCGCTGACATGATATTTGGCTGAACATTGAGTAATGTACCACTAATTTTATTTTCCCTTATGTATATTTAATGTACCATTATTTCCCTACGGGGATTAATAAAAGTTTCATGAAAAAAATCACTTGTGCTTGTCTTGTTGTACCGAAGGTCATGTCTTCCCTTTCACTGCATGAAAAGCAAGATTATCGGGCCCGTATACGCTGTGATACAGCCGCGAATGATCACCATTCCTGGCTGATCGCGGACATTCCCCCGAAATATCCGTCTGCCGCATACGGACGGAATTTCCCGGGAAGGAACCTGCGAGGGGAGGGGGGCCGATGTGTTTAGCATTCTCACCTCCCGCTGACAGAGGTGCGAAATGCTTTTATTAGCATATTGACTGTCATCAGTCTAGCCACACACACCCTGCTGCAGCCATTGGTTGAAAACGACAAGGAATTGAATTAAAACGTCTTGTGATGAGACGGAATGAGATTCTGTCTATAGGTCAGCTTTCAACTGACAAAACGTATCCCGTCCCATTTACAGCTATTGCCCCATAAAAACGAAATTAAAATGTACACGATAATAATTTAATTAATATTCGGTCTTTAGGGTTTTGCTCCGGGGTTATCACATTTCTTGATTCACCTTCCGTTTTCAGACTTCTGTTTTTAGGGTTTTGATTTCGGGGATATCACGATTCTTGCTTTGCCTTTCAGTTTCAGAGTTCGAGTGTTGTACTTTCGAGGCTGTTCCACTCATAATGTTCTTGAGATTCACTTTTGGCATGTAATTATACAGAGTCGGGCTTACTCTGATATTGAGATAGTCATTTCGCAACTTGGGACATGTTTGCCACTCGTACATATCTGACCTGTGTCTTTTCAGGTAGATTTTACGCGAGCTTCGTGAGATTTGAACCTGCGCTCTTCAGGTTAGTGGTACGATGTACCTAATGGTGCTGTTACTAACCGCTTAGCCACCTTTTCTGGTGAGGATTTAGCTAGTCGGTGCGACTAAGTACCTGTGTAGCTGACCCTGATGTATCAGCTGTCAAGATATGGCCAAGGTTGATAGACATTTCAATTGCACATATTTATGTATTATTAGTGTGCTTGCCCGAAGGGAAGCACAGTATTGTTATCGTCAAGTTTTCTTTATTTATTTATTTATTTATTAGTGTGCTTGCCCGAAGGGAAGCACAGTATTGTTATCGTCAAGTTTTCTTTATTAGTGTGCTTGCCCGAAGGGAAGCACAGTATTGTTATCGTCAAGTTTTCTTTATTTATTTATTTATTCCGTACGTTTTTCTTGCAGCTAACTACTCCTCGCCCGATTGAGCTAGAGACGCCATTCAAACACCAAAACGTCCGGCCCGATCCGGTGCAAGCTGCTATGACTTTTCGTGGCGGTACCCCTTGCCACTCCTTTTTTATTCCTCTTTTTCATCCCCTTTTTTCTCCATAGACTTGCATGGCAGAGCTCCCTGCCATTATGACATCATAATAGGGTCATTAAACTGGCTTGCAGCTGTGCTTCTCACTGACACCTCCGCCAAATCCAAGGAACCGCATTTTCTCTGTCCCTCTCAATTCAACTTTGAAAAAGAATAAGAGGAACCATATTTCTCTATCCCTCTCAATTCAACTTTGAGAAAGAATAAGAGTAACTAGAATGCGTTTCGTGAACGAACTGCAAGAGTGTGCTTGCTCTGTGACAGAGAGAACAAGTGGCTATGAATTAACATGTATTTACATCTACTCAATCAGTGTAGTGGGGCCTTCTTCCAATATATTTTAGCAAGCAACCAAGCTCAACCATTATATTTTGGCTCCACTGACGTTTAGACATATGAGGGTATCTCAGAGTTTCGTTATACTGACTTACTGAGCTAAGTGAATTGTTGAAATTGCTATCTTGGTAAAAGGAAACATCTCTGCAACAATATTGGAATGAATGCGGTTACATAGCCAGCTTTACTTAAAGTTTATTGTAAGATAGGCCTATATGTTAGACTTAATGCAGTTAGAGTTAGACTGTAGGTCTAGTATCAAACGTAAGCAACACTTTTACTGTATAGCTAGAGAGCACGTGTATCACATTGGTTTATAGTCTGTCAAATTAGTTCTAGTTATTGGTGTTCGTTGGCATAAAAAGTTAGTCTTCTCTTATAAGCCTATAGTACATCTGATTAGAGCTAGCAACCATGAAAAACCTCTTCTGAAACTAAGAAGGATAACTATGACTAAATGTGACTAAAACTAATATGCATTTTTGTCTTAAGACTGAATCTAAAATAGCTGCCAAAATTAATACATCTCAGTGTTCATTTTGGCAGCTATTTTATATTCAGCAGCTATTTTAGATTCAGTGCATATTAGTTTTAGTCACATTTAGTCATAGTTATCCTTCTTAGTTTCAGTCTAGTTTTCGAAAACTGAACACACTACAACAGCTACATCCTCAAACGTTTTTCAGTTAACCTAATGATTCAAGGTCTCTCATGAATCATTACTCCCAGGACACGGGTTAATGTTAACTCACGCTATCGGCCACAACAAGTTAACCATTCTTTCAGTATAAGCAACTTTTGCATAGCCCCGCACAGCTAGGATAGCTCACGTTACCGTAGTAGGAATACAAGCCTTAGCTCACTATATCCACACAACTAAATTCATGAATTACTTCACAGGTTTACTTAACAACTTGAATTAAGGAAAATGATCCCCCGTTACGGCTAGCTGAAACTGCCAGTGGATACTCCCGTTACGTAGTGTTAGTTAGCCTTTAGCCCCGTACTCAGATGTTACAGCTGCTTAACACAGCTAGGATAGCTCTGCTTAACACAGCTAACGTTACCGTAGTGGGAATACAAGCCTTAGCTCACTATATCCACACAACTAAATTCATGAATTACTTCAAAGGTTTACTTCACAACTTGAATTAAGGAAAATGGCGTCTCCAACGTTAACGTAACGTTAATTTATATGTTAGCTGCTACGGCTAACTATCAGTTTCCATTAAAATTTCAGTCAGTACACTGAAAATGCTGCCATTCAACTCACCTTAACGAAGTGGAAATACGGTAGCTAGGTTAGAAACTGTAGGTCCTCTTATTCTTTCTCAAAGTTGAATTGAGAGGGACAGAGAAATATGGTTCCTCTTATTCTTTTTCAAAGTTGAATTGAGAGGGACAGAGAAAATGCGGTTCCTTGGATTTGGCGGAGGTGTCAGTGAGAAGCACAGCTGCAAGCCAGTTTAATGACCCTATTATGATGTCATAATGGCAGGGAGCTCTGCCATGCAAGTCTATGGAGAAAAAAGGGGATGAAAAAGAGGAATAAAAAAGGAGTGGCAAGGGGTACCGCCACGAAAAGTCATAGCAGCTTGCACCGGATCGGGCCGGACGTTTTGGTGTTTGAATGGCGTCTCTAGCTCAATCGGGCGAGGAGTAGTTAGCTGCAAGAAAAACGTACGGAATAAATAAATAAATAAAGAAAACTTGACGATAACAATACTGTGCTTCCCTTCGGGCAAGCACACTAACTACAGTTTCTAACCTAGCTACCGTATTTCCACTTCGTTAAGGTGAGTTGAATGGCAGCATTTTCAGTGTACTGACTGAAATTTTAATGGAAACTGATAGTTAGCCGTAGCAGCTAACATATACATTAACGTTACGTTAACGTTGGAGACGCCATTTTCCTTAATTCAAGTTGTGAAGTAAACCTTTGAAGTAATTCATGAATTTAGTTGTGTGGATATAGTGAGCTAAGGCTTGTATTCCCACTACGGTAACGTTAGCTGTGTTAAGCAGAGCTATCCTAGCTGTGTTAAGCAGCTGTAACATCTGAGTACGGGGCTAAAGGCTAACTAACACTACGTAACGGGAGTATCCACTGGCAGTTTCAGCTAGCCGTAACGGGGGATCATTTTCCTTAATTCAAGTTGTTAAGTAAACCTGTGAAGTAATTCATGAATTTAGTTGTGTGGATATAGTGAGCTAAGGCTTGTATTCCTACTACGGTAACGTGAGCTATCCTAGCTGTGCGGGGCTATGCAAAAGTTGCTTATACTGAAAGAATGGTTAACTTGTTGTGGCCGATAGCGTGAGTTAACATTAACCCGTGTCCTGGGAGTAATGATTCATGAGAGACCTTGAATCATTAGGTTAACTGAAAAACGTTTGAGGATGTAGCTGTTGTAGTGTGCTCAGTTTTCGAAAACTAGACTGAAACTAAGAAGGATAACTATGACTAAATGTGACTAAAACTAATATGCACTGAATCTAAAATAGCTGCTGAATCTAAAATAGCTGCCAAAATGAACACTGAGATGTATTAATTTTGGCAGCTATTTTAGATTCAGTCTTAAGACAAAAATGCATATTAGTTTTAGTCACATTTAGTCATAGTTATCCTTCTTAGTTTCAGAAGAGGTTTTTCATGGTTGCTAGCTCTAATCAGATGTACTATAGGCTTATAAGAGAAGACTAACTTTTTATGCCAACGAACACCAATAACTAGAACTAATTTGACAGACTATAAACCAATGTGATACACGTGCTCTCTAGCTATACAGTAAAAGTGTTGCTTACGTTAGATACTAGACCTACAGTCTAACTCTAACTGCATTAAGTCAAACAAGCTATATCTTACAATAAACTTTAAGTAAAGCTGGCTATGTAAGATACTACTAATAACAATTAATAAGAGGTCAACCAAAGCGTTGTATGAACAAATGCAGTAATTTTATCAATTTACCAGCTAAATTGCTTTGGAATAACTGAACATGAATGGGGTTAAACGTTGGAAAATACAATGTTTGTAACTATAGGTCGCAAATGAGTATGACATGCTTTGCTTCCGCGTAAAAAAAACCTGCTGTGCTCCTAAATTTCTTTTTTTCTCTCTCCTTCTTTCTCTCTATCCCTCTCACTCTACTTTCTCTCACACTCCATCTCTCTGCTTCACTTTTTTTTCTCCTTCTTTCAATATTTTCCCTCTTCACTCTCTCTTTACTGTCTTTATCCAGAGCCACTCTTGTTCACTCTTTCCACTCTTCTTTCTTTCTTCCACTCTTCTTTCTTTTCTTCTTTCCTTCTTCCACTCTTCTTTACTTTCTTCACTCTTCTAGGAGACTAGGAGGGGAAGAGACTAATTCCAAGGCACTTGTTCTCTCTGTCATGGCCGCAACAGAGCAAGCACACTCTCGCAGTTCGTTCACGAAACGCATTCTAGTTGTCATTTACAATTTGTGATTTAATCTGTTGTTGTGCAAACATAATATGCATTTGCTGGTGGGTTCAGGAATTTGTGCATTAGTCGGTTGACCCTTTGCGACATGTGATCTCACCTATATGACCTGGAAGTGCAAGGGCAAATGCTACTTGAAGGACTGAGAGAACACGCACGCACGCACGCAACACATTCGCAATAAGTTAAGCTAATCTACTGCTGGTTTCCAGGCGAACACGGTAATACTAACCTCTCTGCATTATGTTTTAAATGGAATGCATTTGTTTGTTATATGTAAACTTGGGGTTTGTTTGTTTGTTTGTTGATTGTTTGTTTGTTCGTTTGTTCTGTCTAGTTTTCACGGTGTATGATGCGTGGTCCTGTTTATTAGACAAAATCAGCGGGTAGTTATAGTGAAAACGTGCCTGAAGGAGGAACGCATTGCTGTGTGAGGACGGCTGGATTTAAACGTGCCTCTCTGCATCGCTCCTCCTGGATCTTCGTGCTCGGCCTGGCTGAATTCCAGGAACCAGGCCATCGGACTTCGTCTCGCGCCTTTCCTTTTGTTGTGGATTATTTCATGTTTGGCTTGCCGCTCCGCTACGTTTCCCGTGGGGACAATTTTCATCGTCTGCATCCATCATCACTGGATACTACGTTCACCATCCGTGGTCCATCGTCACAAATTCAGCCTGCAGTTCGAGCCTGCTGCAGCTAGTTACAGGTGGAGTTGCCATGTGTATTCCAGGTCAGACTGTATGGTAACATGCTACTTTGATGAATAATAGACACTTCAACGTTTCATTCCTAAAGGCGTTCAGAACTGTGAAAACATTCTATGCTGGGATGCTATGAATGCCCATATCCTAAAGAGGTGGTAACATTTATGTGCATTTATTTTGATTTAAGAGGCCTTTGACTGTATATTGTTTAATCTAAGCATGTTATTTGATTAAGAGTGCTGCCTTTCTGAATGGTCAGTTGTCGTTGGAATTGTTAAAAGCCACTCATTCTTAATTCTAAAAATCCAATTGCAAAATGTCAGTGGAATTTGAAACATCATCTAAGGGTGACGAATTAGGTGGGCAGAATGATTCTCCATTAGAATCTGAACACGGAGCAACCTCTGGGATTACACCAGAAAAGGAGACTATTAAGGGTGTTGTGAGGGATCGTCACGTATCATGTACCTCATGTACGCAGAGATCGGAAGAAAGGCAGAGAGAGCTTAATTCTGCTTTACCAAAAAACAATGAAACAAGGCAATCTGTTTGTGACAAACGCTTAACATCAAAAATGCAGGAACTAAAAGAGCAAGAACATGCCCAAAGGGAAAGGAAATTTAAGTCGGCATATGAAAAATGGAAGACTCATGTCAGAGATATACGTTCAAGATTAAAGCATAAATGCTCAGAGACTGAGCTGTTTGATATGATGGATTCTGTTGAAAAACAAGAATCTGTCCTGAAAGAGCTATATGATAACATGCGATTCCAAGCCCCACCCAACCAAGAAACTAGAAGGAAAGTTGACACCTGTGTAGCTGTGACTGCAGAGATACTCAAACTAATGAAGGTTCGCTCAGTTGAGGATGAGTTAGACTTTGATCCAGAGGCAGAGAAGGCAAGATTACGCATGCTGCTGGACAATGAATATGCTATTTATGGATCTACGGTTTCCAGGGTCACTGGTGTTAGTCGTCACTTAAGCGCCCCTTCAGAGTCGGCAAGTATATCAGTAAGAAGAGCTGAAATTGCTGTACTATTGGCAGCAAAGAAAGCGGAAGTTGAAATAGAGGCACAACGGCAGCATCTGAGGAAGCTGGAAGAGCGTAGAGACATTGATGTTATGGAAGCACAGCTAAAGGTGTACACAGAGGAGGAATTGAAAGAAAAATGTGTGCAGGGTAGTCAGGCATGCAGTGACATAATTGATCCCAGTCCACTTGTAGATAATACATCATGTCTAAAGGAGCAAGGCACAATACATGTGACACTCCTTGCACAAGCCCTTCAAGAGTCGATGGCTACAACAAGACTACCTGTTCCAGAGCCCTCCGTATTCTCCGGGGACCCAATCAAGTTCATCGAATGGAGCACAAGCTTCAAGGCCCTTATAGAGAGACGGTGCTTGAATCCGGCCGATAGACTCTTCTACTTGCAAAAATATCTCAGTGGTGATGCAAAGTCTGCTGTGGAAGGCAGCTTTTTCCGGAAAGATGAACAGGCCTATTGGGATGCATGGGAAAAGTTGGAAGCAAGATACGGTCTCTCCTTTGTGGTGCAACGTGCCTTTAGAGGAAAACTTAATAGATGGCCAAAAATTGGTGCCAGAGAGTATTTGAAGCTAAGAGAACTAAGTGACTTCTTACAGTCATGTAGCGATGCCATGCCTCATGTTAAAGGCCTTCAAGTATTGAATGACTGTGAGGAGAATCAAAAGATGCTGGCCAAACTTCCCGACTGGGTGACAAGCAGATGGAACCGTTATGTGTCTGAACAGTTAGACCAGGCCAAAGACTATCCAGGCTTTGGCGAGTTTGCAACCTTTATCTCAAAGGAAGCACGTATAGCATGTAACCCAGTTTTATCCCTCTATGCACTGAAGACATCTGATGAAAGGGCAAACACATTTGCTACCATTGTTAAGACTTCAGAAACAACCCGCGCCATGCCACCGTCTAGTGATGCTGATGACTCGGAGGTTGAAGATTCCAGTGAACCCAAGACCAAACAGGGGTATGATACCAGCCCATTCAAATGCTTTTGCTGTGGAGGAAGCCACTCTATACATAAGTGTCAAAAACTTGAGAGACAACCTGTATATGAAAGGAAAAGGTTTGTGCTAGAAAATAAATTATGCTTTGCATGTTTGAGAAAGGGTCATTTTTCCAAAGACTGCAGGAACCGAGCCACATGTGCATTATGCAAGAGACGCCACCCAACTTCGATGCATGAAGACCGCTCTGTAATAGACAAGTCACCTTCGCAACAACTCTTGCAAGTTGAAGAGAGAACATCATCTTTATCATGCTGTGTGAATGGAGGACAACATGGTAGTACATCCATGATCATCCCAGTTTGGCTCTCTTCCTCTAATACAGAGGCTGAAATCTTGGTGTATGCCTTATTAGATACACAGAGCAGTCACACGTTTGTTAACCAGGAAATGTGTGAGAAGCTGCATGCAAAAATGGAGCCTGTAAAGTTAGGGCTTTCCACCATGATGGGAAAAGATGCAATTGTGACAAGCCAAAGAGTGAGTGGACTCAAGGTCAGAGGATTCTCCTCCAAGGACCTCATTTGCTTGCCTCCTGCTTATTCAAGGGCCTTCATTCCTCTAGAACGTGCACGCATTCCCACCTGTGATACAGCTAAAGGATGGACACATCTTGCAGCCGTAGCTAATGAAATGCCCAGGATGATGGATTGTGGTGTGGGACTTTTAATTGGTTATGATTGCTCTAGAGCACTGGTACCTAGGCGAGTTATTGCTGGTGGTGATTATGAGCCTTATGCGATCAAGACTGACCTTGGCTGGAGCATCGTAGGGAGTGCGTCGCAGTGCGTTAACTCCAAGGATGTCACCCGACGATGCCAGCCTATATCTGCCAGGGAAAGAGAAGTATTTCCGGACCAAGGAACAATAGAGCAGTTGGTGGGAGATCAGGTCAAGGTGGTCCAGGTGTTGACAACTGAAGCCACAGCCCAAGTAGATTTTCAAAATCAACTATCACGGTTCTCAAAGGGGAACATGACTGGGAACAAGATTCCCCAGATCCAACGGCTGGCAAAAGAGGATAAAGACGCCAGGGCCAATAAGGATGGAAGAAAGAACATCTTGCCAATATCGCTGAGATGGCCTACTGCCTGACTGAATGTAGAGCCAGGTGACATTGTGATTGTAAAGGATGAAGGCCACGGAATGAATGGAAGGTGGACAGAGTTCTGGAAGTCTGCAAGGATGATGGACTGGTGTGCAAGACCGAATGTTAGGAAAAAGGGGTGAATACCTCTCTAAGCCCTCAATCATTGAACGCCTATTCAAAAGTTGGATGTTCTTGTAGCTAATAGAAGAAATTCTGCCAATACTTAAATTGGAATGATAATTTTACTTCCATAATGTCAGACATTGACCCTTTTTATTATTGATTAACTGTGATGTATCCCCTTTTTAATGAGTATGTTGGTTTAGTGAATAATGATTGCTCAGATTTCATGTATTGTAGGTTCTCTATCAGGATACCTGGAAATTACCATTGATGTATGATTGATGTGTGCAGACTCTTATCAAGGTAATTTGGTGGGAGTGTAGCTGACCCTGATGTATCAGCTGTCAAGATATGGCCAAGGTTGATAGACATTTCAATTGCACATATTTATGTATTATTGTCATTTACAATTTGTGATTTAATCTGTTGTTGTGCAAACAAAATATGCATTTGCTGGTGGGTTCAGGAATTTGTGCATTAGTCGGTTGACCCTTTGCGACATGTGACCTCACCTATATGACCTGGAAGTGCAAGGGCAAATGCTACTTGAAGAACTGAGAGAACACGCACGCACGCAAGCACGCACGCAACACATTCGCAATAAATTAAGCTAATTTACTGCTGGTTTCCAGGCGAACACGGTAATACTAACCTCTCTGCATTATGTTTTAAATGGAATGCATTTGTTTGCGATGTTATATGTAAACTTGGGGTTTGTTTGTTTGTTTGTTGATTGTTTGTTTGTTCGTTTGTTCTGTCTAGTTTTCACGGTGTTCCAGACAATAAAGTACGAGAAGAGTTGGACATCAGTATGATGCGTGGTCCTGTTTATTAGACAAAATCAGCGGGTAGTTACAACCTGGTTTATCATTCCTCCCCCCTCTGGGGTATTTCTCTTCTGTTACTGGAGCCAGCGAATTGGGAATTGTTTAGTGGACTTATGTGACGTTTTAATTATGTTTACGTAAAGGCGCCAGATGCAACATTAGAAACTTTAGACTCGAATAATAAACGTTCAATTTCTAGTCTCTTTTACACGTAGTAAGTTTCAATAACACCATACCATTC
This sequence comes from Sprattus sprattus, assembly GCF_963457725.1. Lineage (NCBI taxonomy): Eukaryota > Metazoa > Chordata > Actinopteri > Clupeiformes > Clupeidae > Sprattus > Sprattus sprattus. Next base: position 1,705,035 of record NC_137927.1, on the reverse strand, counting down.
GACCATCGACACCATCGACATTCACAGTGGTGTAGTGGTCCCTGGAGAAGTGGGTATAGCCTACTCTTTATTTATTTATACAGCACAGGATAAACACCCTGTTTTGAGAAGTGGGTATACCCAATGCTGACTGAAAAATAAGTGGGTATACTCCGTATACCTGCGTATACACTGGAGCAGGGGCGGACTGGGGGGAAAAAGTGGCCCGGGAGTTACTGTCAGACCGGCCCACTCAATACACGTTACCTCATCTGTGAATAGCAAGCTAACATTTGGCAAGGTCAACGCCACATCTTACCTTATCACTGTCACCAGTCAGTGGTTTTCCAAATAAAATGTAGGCTAGAGTAATTGACATTTAATAACACCTAAAACTAAATCAGACTGACGGAAGAGATTGACAGAGGCAGCAGCAAGCTGTGCCTCATCCGTGTTAAGGGCTAGGGCTGAATGCACACGTCAATATGGTTCCGTGCCCTGGCTGGGCGTGTTGCGTGTATGTATGCAAATCCAAATGTAAGAATCCCAGAAACCTACCTCAATCGGCACAGCTGAGAACACTTCAGCTGTGTAAGAACCAATTTTCAGGTGTTCATTAATAACTTAGAGATATGTTCTTACGTTGAACTTCCGAAGTCCGTAAAACACATTTATGAAGTAACGTAAAAAAAAAATAGAAAAATAGTCACCATAGGTGTGAAGACAGATTGCAAGTAGGAGTATAAAGTTCAGTCAGTGCTTCTCAACATTTATATTCTTAGAGAAAACTAGATTAATGTTGTCTTCAGATACTTCAAAATGTATTGTACTGATATGCGCTGCGATTGGGCCTGATGGCGGTTGGCCGGTTGATGATAATAATGGGCAGGTGTTTTGGGCCATCGGCCCACCGGGGATTTCCCCGGTATTCCCGATGGCCAGTCCGCCCCTGCACTGGACTACACCACTGGACATTGAAGGAGCAAAGATGAGACGTCGTTGTGTGGTGAGAACTGATAAAAAAAATCGCCTGCCTTCTGTTTTCCACGGTAGATCGCATGTTATGCTAGAAATGGCTTAGCATGGGTGGGATGGGGAAAGATAACACCTTTCCATCCAGACGCAAATTTAGCTAAATCGGAATCTGTAAGTGGTTTCCAGATATAAACAGTACTGTGCAAAAGTTTTAGGCAGGTGTGAAAAAATGCTATGAACTAAGAATGCTTTGAAAAATGTAAACAATAAATGTTTATTTTTGTATCCATTTACATGGTAAGACTGAGCACAGCAACAAGACGCAACGTAGTTATACTGCATCAGCAGGGTCTCTCCCAGACAAAGATTTCAAAGCAGACAGGGGTTTTAAAATGTGCAGTTCAAGCTCTTTTGAAGAAGACGTTGAGGATCGTAGACGCAGTGGTCAGCCAAGGAAACTTAATGCAGCTGATGAAAAACACATCAAGCCTATTTACCTTTGAAATCAGAAGATTTCAAGCAGTGGCATCAGCTCAGAACTGGCAGAAACCAGTGGTACCCAGGTACAGACATTTACTATCCGGGGAAGTCTGGCCAGAAGTGGTCTTCATGGAAGAGTTGCAGCCAAAAAGCTCTACCCCGACAAGGAAACAAGGCCAAGTGACTGAACTAAGCACGAAAACATAGAAACTGGGGTGCAGAAACATGGCAGAAGGTGCTCTGGACTGATAAGTCAAAATTAGAAATATTTGGCTGTAGAAGAAGGCAGTTTGTTCACCGAAGGGCTGGAGAGAGGTACAATAATGAGAGTCTGCAGGCAACAGTGAAGCATGGTAGAGGTTCCTTTCCAGTTTGGGGCTGCATTTCTGCATGTGGAGTTGTAGATTTGGTCAGGATGAATAGTGTCCTCAATGCTGAGAAATACAGGCAGATACTAATCCATCATGCAATACCATCAGGGAGGCGTATGATTGCCACCAAATTTATTCTGCAGCAGGAACATAACCCCAAACATACAGCCAATGTCATTAACAACTATCTTCAGCTTAAAGAAGAACAGAAAGTCCTGCAAGTGATGGTATGACCCCCACAGAGCCCTGATCTCTACATCATCGAGTCTGTCTGGGTTTACATGAAGAGACAGGAGAATTTTAGGAAGCCTACATCCACAGAAGATCTGTGGTTAGTTCTCCAAGATGTTTGGAACAATTTACCAGCCGAGTTCCTTCAAAAACTGTGCGCAAGTGTATCTGGAAGAATTGATGCTATTTTGAAGGCAAAGGGTGTTCACACCAAATATTGATTTAATTTAGAATTTTCTTCTGTTCCTTCACTGCATTTTGTTAATTTATGAAGTATTGATGAAAATAAACTGTTAACACTTCCATTTTTGAAAGCATTCTTAGTTTACAGCATTTTTTCACACCTGCCTAAAACTTTTGCACAGTACAGTATATAGTTGATCTCTCTTATTTGACGAAGCAGTGAGTTAGCTGTCTTTCAATGTCTCTTGTCGAATTATCTCACATGTTTATGGTGGTATGTGTTTAAAAGTTTTAACTTAGGCTATGTGTAATGCTCCTAACTTATATATTATTATTTCACCTTAATGTTCTTGAGATTCGTTTCTGGCATGTAATTATACAGAGTCAGGCTTACTCTGATAACAGTCATTAAGAGTCGTTAACAGTCGTTAAGCAACTTGGGCCATGGTTGCCACTAGTGGGGATCGAACCTGTGACTTTCAGGTTTTTTTAAATCAGTGAAGCAGTGACGGGTGCCTCCCCTGGCGGGGGGGGGGGGGGGGGGGGGGGGGGGGGGGGGTTTCAATCCAGGTCAATTAAATTAACATAACAAAACCAAGGCCTGGCCAAGGGAAGGGGTGGGGGGGCTTTCACACCAATGTGGGCTTCTACGGCAATACACAGGGTCGAAGACTGTCGTAAATCCCACATTTCATGCAGTGTTTGCTTGCAAACGTTGTAACTTTGTCATGTTCAATTGGACGTGGACCACACAAATATAATAAGCCTAGATATAGTAAACAAAATGATACTGACAAGACGATTTTAAGAGGCATAATGGATGAAGGTGGCTGAATGTACAGTGTTAGCTCACGTTAGCGAAGTTAGTAGTAACCCACACACAGGCTAATTGTTACGCTGCTATTGGAACGCTTGTGTCGCCAGATTCTAATCACACCCACTCTGTTCTGTCTATATTGGGGTTCACATTTGTGATTTTATGTCTATATTTCATTTCAACACTAGAGGGAGTCCTGTAACACTCTTGCCCTCATACTCAATGATCCACACTCTCACTCTCACTACTGATCACACACTTTCACTCTCACTAATGATATGTGAGAAGGTGATTTCTTCCCCCCCTCACCGTGGCAAAAAGGGATGGGGCCCTTTAAGACTGTTGGACTCCTCCCGCATAATGGTGGGTTCCTGGCTCACCTGATGCCAATGTTGGACCTAATCAAGCCCAAGTGGCTATGCCCTTATTAAAGGGTGCCTCATGTTCATGAGGACAGACTTTCTTTCCACTTGAGATGGCGATGGGAGAACTTTGTGAACAGGCATGTGAGACGGTGAAAGGCGTTTGCGTTTAAGAAACACTTACCTGCTGTTAGGTGAAGTGGATTCAGTATCTAGCTGTGTGGATACTGGTTGGGCTTTAGATATGTTCCTAGTGAACTATGTGCTTTGTAAAGATGTTCCTTCTGAACCTGTGCTGTGAATATGTTCCTTCTGAACCTGTGATTTAAAGATGTTCCTTCTGAACCTGTGCTGTGAATATGTTCCTTCTGAACCTGTGATTTAAAGATGTTGCTTCTGAACCTGTGCTGTGAATATGTTCCTTCTGAACCTGTGATTTAAAGATGTTGCTTCTGAACCTGTGCTGTGAATATGGCCCTGATTTACCTGTGAATCTATGTCTAGCTAAAGTATATGCCTAGTTCTCCCTAATGTCTGTAGCACTTTGAGTGTGGCCATCGTTTGTGTTTGTTAATATTTTTTTGTTTATTGTTTAGACCTGTTTCGGGGTGGATACAAAATAATTCCCCCATGTAAATAAATAAGAATCTATTTTTATATGGAAGCCACCATCTCCTGCACCCTTCTTCCCAACTACACCACCCAGTCCAGTCGCAACCTCCCAAAACAACGTGGGGTGACCGCCCGGTCCCTCACACGATAACACACTCTTACTCACTCTCACTAATGATCACACACTCTCACTCTCACTAATGATCACTCACTCTCACTAATGACTACACACTCTTACTCACTCTCACTAATGATCACACACTCTTAGTCACTCTCACTAATGATCACACACTCTCACTAATGATCACTCACTCTCACTAATGATTACACACTCTTACTCACTCTCACTAATGATCACACACTCTCACTCTCACCAATGATGACACACTCTTACTCACTCTCACTGATGATCACACATTCTCACTCTCACTAAAGATCACACACACTCTCACTCTCACCAGTGATTACACACTCTTACTCACTCTCAGTAATGATCACACACAGTGGCGGTGGCCCGGGGCCGCACTTTTTCAAGCCACGTGGGGGGCGGAACGACCAAGTAAATAAATAAATAATAATCTGGGCTTCGAAGCGGTTTTCTTTTATCTATCATATCACTGTGTGGGGAATTGGCGAATTGGCGCCCCCTGCGGCTGCAGGCGCTCCTGCTTGCGCCCCTGCTTGCTAAGAAGGTGACATCTATGTGTGAAATCGGGGAAGGGGAGGGAGCACGGGGGAAAAGTTCACCTTGGAACAGACAAGTGGGGGGACGGGGGGATCCACTGTAGGCTATAGATCAATACTCTAATACAATTAGTGGGCGCAAGTCAATCACACCTCAACTTTCTTGCAAAAAACGCACATTCAAATTATAATTACAGGCCTATAATTCCTGCACGTTTTTTGTTTTTCTGAATTGTGTGAAATGGCTTATACAAATAGGTAATGCTGAACGATTAAGTGTCACCAAGGGCAAGGTGAATTGGTTAAGTCTAAACTTCTGTACGAGTGACAGTGTTGGGGGGATGGGGAATTTGTTGATTGTCGAGTGCAAAATAAGCACAGAGATGGATAGAAAAAGGCAAAAGGCATCAGGAGCGCAATTTCAGAAAAAAAAAGAAAAGAAGAAGAGGAGAAACGATCAAAACAAAAAGGTATGCCACTATGTTCTCTCTGTATGATTATTACAGTATCCATGTCATGATGAATGGCTAATGTTAATTGGTGGAATAACTCTTACATTTGTTAGCCTGCTAATATGCTGTCTATGATTATACAACAATAATTCGGTTTTAACTCAATAAACACAAGTTATAATTTCACGATAAGATTGTGCTTTGCAACAAAACTGTTACATGTTCAGTTATTATTTATTTCCATCATTTCGGTTGACGTTGGGCCGTGTAATAAGCCAACGGAATGTTCATCTTCTGAAGGCAGTTTCAAAGACGGAACATTTGCCATTCGCTCCATTTCGTGACAAAGTATAGTTTACCAGTCATAAATCAAATCTATAGAATTATATGCAGTAATCAAGCAGCTAATTGTTCCTCCCTGAAAGATAGGTTAATATAGCTTCTTATGGCAGATATTTAGCATGTAGGCAGTAAGGGCATGTTTATTTAAATTTGTTTATTAAAATCCATGGATTTTTTGTATAGAGTTATATTGTAGCCTCCGGTCTTTTGATGTCAATTTCAGGGGCACTTCTTAAATATTTTGGAGCATCCTCTGCCACTGATCATTTAGTAAAAAAAAAACGGGGGGGCGGGCTCGGAGGGGTCTCGCCCGGGGTGTAATTCAATGTAGCACCGCCACTGATCACACACTCTCACTCACTCTCACTAAAGATCACACATTCACTCTCTCACTAATGATCACACACACTCTCACTCTCACTAATGATCACACACTCTTACTCTCACTAATGATCACACACTCTTACTCACTCTCACTAATGATCACACTCTCTCACTAATGGTCACACACATAGGCGTAGATTACGGGGGGGACGGGGGGAACATGTCACCACCACTATTCATAATTTGAGTTTTGTCCCCACCACTTTTAAAAATGTTCAAACCAATTGCGACCGAAAAAATCCCCAAATACTCAACCGAAATCGTCGAGTCTAAATCATGCGATAGGCGCGCACGATGACATCCTCACAGCATGCACACCTGCCTGGCTGCGTGTGGAGCAAATTAGTTAAAAATAAATGTATCTCCAAGCCGTTAAAGACGTCGCAAGTCTAGCTTTCTTTAAGAAATATATCCATCTCGAAGCACTTACCGATATTTATACTCCTACTCGCGATCTGTCTTCACACTAATGGTGAGTATTTTTCGATTCTTTTTTTTTTTTTCACTTAAATGTGTTATACGGACTTAGGAAGTTCAACGTAAGAAAATATCTCCACCTTATTAATGAGCACCTGAAAATTGGTTCTTACACAGCCAAATTGTTCTCAGCTGTGCCGATTGAGGTAGAGGATTCTTAAATTTGGATTTGCATACATACACGCATCACGCCCCGCCAGGGCACGCAACCGTAGTGACGTGTGCAGTCAGCCCTAGCCCGGATGAGGCACAGCTCGTCACTGCCTCTGTCAAAATCTTCCGTCAGTCTAATTTTGTTTTAGGTGTTATTAAATGTCAATTACTCTAGCCTACATTTAATTTTGAAAACCAGCGACTGGAGACAGTGATAAGGTAAGATGTGGTGTTGACCTTGCCAAATGTTAGCTTGCTATTCACAGATGAGGTAACGTTCCCTACAGCTAGCCTAGCTAACGGTATTTCTTAAATTGAGACCGTTATGATCTGGTAAAATAAGCAAGCTGGTGCTGTTGTCAACATCGATATTATCTATTTTTTATTGTTTGAATGGGATTTTCAACCACTGACAATACACTGTAGAACATATTGTAATGCAACGTTGAATGGATGAATAGCTTACATAAGGGTACCCAGCACTTTTCAAACCACACTCAAGCTTATGGTTATTGTCCCCACCACTTCTAAAAACAAACTGACGCCCTTGGTCACACACTCTTACTCACTGTCACTAATGATCACACACTCACACTCTCACAAATGATCACACACTCTCACGCTCACTAATGATCACACACTCTCACTCACTCTCACTCTCACTAATGATCACACACTCTTACTCACTCTCACTAATGATCACACACACTCACTCTTACTAATGATCACACACTCTCACTCTCACTAATGATCACACACTTTTACTCACTCACTAATGATCACGCACTCTTACTTACTCTCACTAATGATCACACTCTTACTCACTCTCACTAATGATCACACATTCTCACTCTCACTAATGATCACACACTCTCACTCTCACTAATGATCACACACTCTTACTCACTCTCACTAATGATCACACTCTTACTCACTCTCACTAATGATCACACATTCTCACTCTCACTAATGATCACACACTCTCACTCTCACTAATGATCACACACTCTTACTCACTCTCACTAATGATCACGCACTCTTACTTACTCTCACTAATGATCACACACTCTTACTCACTCTCACTAATGATCACACACTCTTACTCACTCTCACTAATGATCACACTCTTACTCACTCTCACTAATGATCACACATTCTCACTCTCACTAATGATCACACACTCTCACTCTCACTAATGATCACACACTCTTACTCACTCTCACTAATGATCACACACTCTTACTCACTCTCACTAATGATCAGACACTTTTACTCACTCTCACTTATGATCACAAACTCTTACTCACTCTCACTAATGATCACACACACTTACTGTCAAGTTCCTAGGTGTTTTCCTGTCTACTTTCTGGCCCAACTTGAAATTGCCTGGTACATGAACCCCAAAGGACGCACGGGACAACTCTTTTCAACTCAGATGTTTCTTTATTTTTCCTTATTTGTTTGGTCTGGTTGGTTAGTTAGGTTGAAAACCTTCAAAACACAAAATGTATACAACAAATTCATACAAATTTCTAACTATTTCAGTACCAAGTGCCAAGGCTTGCAACAGATGATATTGATGCAGCATTGGAGTTTTTAAGAAAAGCACTTCAAACATCAATGTTCAATTTATAATCAAGAACAAATACACTCAAACAAAAAGCCAAACTCATAAGCATGATGCCTGTATGCTGCTTGGTTGTTGTGGGCTGCTTGGTTGTTACCTTTACACAAATCAAACAATTCATACTACCATCATCAACCATCAATGACTAACAGCACTTCAAACAGCAAATAATCATCACAATGAAACACTCAATAAGATACTGTACCGGTGGCTTCTTTGGTTGCACCATGAGTAGATCCTTTATGTGTGTGTCTCTCTCTGCTGAAATGTTTGCCTAGACCTTTCCTTCACAGGTGCTCCAAGTTAAAATAATGAGCAGCCTGCACTGGCCTGCTAGTGGTGCATTTTGGGATTTGCAGTTTTTAAAAGCAAAGTCAAGTTAGCTGGTGTAATGAACTGAAATTGAGATTGACAATGTTCATTTGACCTCAACACTTACTCACCCTCACTAATGAGCACTGAATTAATGCTCAATATGTTTCGGTTCCCTTCAATGTCACTGTCTGCCTTGAAATCATTCAGGTCAAGAAATAGAGTGTGTGGTCTTTTTTTGATGGAATTTGCTCAAATGACTGCAGAGATGACAAGGTTTTCTGTTTACCATTTCAGGTCCATTAGAAAGACATACCTATTAGCAAAAGCCTTGATTGAGGAGACATTAGTGTTAGCTATGAAGAATTATAAACAGATGGAACACATTGCAACTAATATAATATATGGAAGATACAGGTACAAATACAAAGATTATATATTGTGATGTTTTATCCGCTCTAGTCTAAGAAGAAAGTAGAACAAGTAGAACTTAGTCAGATCTTGGAGGCTTTGCCCTAACTTGTTCTGAAGATATTTAGCACGCTCCTTACGTACAATCCAAAATTAGGCATGCTACAACCAAGCCCCGCCTGATATAGCACACAGCACATAGCTGACTCAGACATACCAGCACTGCTGCTGCTGCTGCACTACACACACGGACACACACACACACACACTCATACAGACTCCTTCACTCACTACACACACTGACACACACACACACACACACACACACACACACACACACACACACACAGACTCCTTCACTCACTACACACACTGACACACACTGACACACACACACACACACACACACAGACTCCTTCACTCACTACACACACTGACACACACACACACACACACACACACAGACTCCTTCACTCACTACACACACTGACACACACACACACACACACACACACACACACACACAGACTCCTTCACTCACTACACACACTGACACACACACACACACACACACACACACACACACACACACACACACACACACACACACACACACACACACACACACACAGACTCCTTCACTCACTACACACACTGACACACACTGACACACACACACACACACACACACACAGACCCCTTCACTCACTACACACACTGACACACACACACACACACACACACACACACACACACACACACACACACACACACAGACTCCTTCACTCACTACACACACTGATTCACACACACACACTCATACAGACTCCTTCACTCATTACACACACTGACACACACACACACACTCATACAGACTCCTTCACTCACTACACACTTGGACACACACACACACACTCAAACAGACCCGTTCACTCACCCTAACTTGCTCTTCCTTATATTCACAAACCTCCCATGTACCTGAAAAGTAAACTCCGAGCTCCATGAAAAAGAACCACCATTACACATTTCCCATTGACCAAGAAAAAAAAACTACTATGCAGATTTTTTAAAACCCTGCATGATGATCTTTTGCACAACCATGCGATCTGTTTGGACGAACTGCAACACAGCGTAGAGTTGCGTGGGTGTGCAAACTCACTTACTGTGTTCATTATTGCTTTGAATTATTCCATTGGATTCCAATATGGCTGCCCAGTTTCCTATACACATATGGACCCTTATGTAATGGATCCAAATTACATACTAAACTCAGTTTCGCCACCTGACGATCACAACAGAAGAGGGTGGGTTGGTTGTTCATTAGCAGATCTTAGTGAGTTGTATGGCACATAGTTTATGAGGAGTATGCAGGGCACATGCACATGCACAGATAGACCCAAGGTGGCGCTCAAGCGCCTTCCTCTTTGTCCTCTGACTTGATTCCCTGTTAGTGCCCTTTTGCAGGACATGTATCCTTACTATTTCTTATTTAATATTTGTGTTTGTATGCATACATCCAAGATGACAAAATACAAGATTGATAAAACATATATGTGTACATACGGTATACATTCAAACAAGATTGATAAAACATATAAGTGTACAAACGGTATGCATACATACAAGATTGATGAAACATATTAGTATACATATGGTATGCATGCATACAAGATTGATAGTGGGTCAACATCCTGGTATATGGAAAAACATGGAGATAGTAGCCAGCATTCAAAGGATTGGTTGTAGCACACCTTGGGTTTACAGTGTGCTCATAAAGTTACTAATATAAAGAATGATGCCAGCGATGGCATTCGTTTATATTCAGGGTAAACTGGCTGGCTTCCCATAGTGATGTCAGAGGCAGAGGCGTCTAAAAGATGTGCTGCCTAATGATCTGAACAGATCTCCTTATGCACCCCTCGGGGCTTCCAACCCAGATTAGGGCTATGAACCCTGGTCATCTACGGCACCCTAAGAGAACAAGTAATATGTCCCCTTCAGCAGCATCAACAACATAGCACAACATGATATAGAGGTAGAAAAGAGTGTTGTGTTGCTGCAATCATAATAAACCTGAACCTCTATGGCTCACTCACACAAACCCCTATAAAACTACTCTTTTCACCACTCAAGTCCACCGGAGAGGGTTTCATTTACAAATACCAATACCACTGTTTTATCTCAAATAATAGGTTTGAGCCAAAATAAGTTACAAGTGAGACAATATTGCTAAGGAGAATATTGCCAAATAGATCAGGAAAGAGGTCTCTAACTGGGACCCACACCTGAGTGTCTGTTTATATTGAAAGAGTTCTCTATCTAACTGGGACCCACACCTGAGTGTCTGTTTATATTGAAAGAGTTCTCTATCTAACTGGGACACACACCTGAGTGTCTGTTTATATTGAAAGAGTTCTCTATCTAACTGGGACACACACCTGAGTGTCTGTTTATTTTGAAAGAGTTCTCTATCTAACTGGGACCCACACCTGAGTGTCTGTTTATATTGAAAGAGTTCTCTATCTAACTGGGACACACACCTGAGTGTCTGTTTATATTGAAACAGTTCTCTATCTAACTGGGACACACACCTGAGCGCAGCATGACTGTTCATATTTTAACGTTATTTCCTGGTAACTGTCCAGCTGAAGAGATACGTATATATATATATTGGGACTGATATTCTGATATTGTACTGGGGAACGAGATTTCATTTGAGCAGCTCAGCCATTAAAAAATGAAGACAGTGCTCATTTCAATAAAGTTCCGAGATAGTACAATTAAATTCAAACACTGTCTGGTGTCTTCCTATGTTATATTTAATATTACAGACATTGCTTTTTTCTCAAAATTCTAGAGTCTGTCCATGGTATTCATGTTATTTTGGAATGTGCTACCGCTGAATCAGCCGTTGGCATATCTTTTTAAGAGAACTGACAGTAGTGTTGACATTCAGATATTGCCCAAAGTTCCCACAATCCCAAAGCTTGTTCAGTCAGCAAAGCTTTGTCAGTTGTTAGTCACACTATCTCAGCAAGTGAAAAAAGGTTGTTTTCATCATGACCACAGTTCCTTCATTTCAACCTCTCACTGCTGACATTTTGTCTGCAACCAAAAGTGGCAGGGATCTGATGTGACCATACATTTGCAATGGCTGAGCATCTGAGCATGGTCATCTCATGTTTCACTGGAGCTCTCCCATGTCAACTATTGATAGTCTACCGAAAACTAAATGAAAAATTAGTGTGTTTGTAAAACAATGCCATTCATAAAAATATATATCATCTTCACCTTATATGTTTCAGATCACTGCTTAACTGCATTAAAGCATCTCAGAAATGCAGATCAACATTCCACATTTGTAACTTGATGGCTTTTCCAAGTGCTACATTTATAGCAGTCTTACTCTAGGTTCATAATCACAGAATGAAGACAGCTGTAGCACAATTTGAACTATAGACATAGACAACTAAAACATAGACAACTAAGACCCTTTGGGGTTTTTATTTTGTCCTGAAACAATATGGTGTTCACAGCTACAATTCAAATATCTCATTCATGATACCATAATAAGTGAAAGAGTGAGAAACCTTTTGAGGTTTGGGAAGAAATATATAGACGAAGACAGGTGGTTCTAAGGAAGGAGCCTAAAAATATCCTACACAGGAAAGGGTATTTGGGGGATGGGCGTGGATTAAGAGAAAATGTATTCTTCTATTCCTTTAACTATCTAGAACTGATTCTAAATAAAATCAGTCTTACCCATATATAACTAATTGGATTTAAGGTTGTGCAATTACTAGCCTAGAAAAGAGCTTGGCTCACTTGCTAGCAACGCTATTAAAGCCTCATGATTCAAATGCCGTGGTTTGCTGTAACTCTTTCTAGTACAAGTTATGCTTGCCGACTTTAAAAGGCATGAAAAGGCAGAAATAAGTGTCCTTTCTGCTTTTAACAAAAAGTGAACACACTGTAATGATTTTTTTCTTTTTGCATAGATGGACGTTACAGAAACAAAATGTTAAGTGACAATCCTGCTTTGAAAACACACTTCTCATAAGCCCTTAAAAACTGAAAAGATCACAGTGACAGTTGCATGTTATCTGGGAAGGCTGATTGAATATTTCCGTCTGGTGCTACTGGTTAGCCCTAAACCTAACAGAGCTTTATTTGTGAGAGACTCAAGGGGTCAGAAATAGGAACAAGACTCTTTAAGGGGGAAGGGAAGGGGGCGGTAGTCTTGGGGCGTGAACCCTGTCTTGGTGGGGGCTCCAAGACTCCTGTTGCTCATACCCCATATATAGCCATATCACTGGTCAAATGTCTTGGAGGAGCGAATGGGAATGCAGATCTTTAAAAAAAGGTGCAGGTTGGCCAGGCAGTCCCTTGGGAGTCACTTCCAAAAAAGTATTGGGTGTCTGAAGTCTGTGCCCCCTCAGAAAAAAAGCGCATATTACAGCTGAGCCGCAGCACTTGTGTGCACTCCAGCTTAGCGTTCAGTGTGGCATAGACCCTCGAGGCTTCTTCCTCCTCTCTTTTCTCTCTGTTTCCTATCAGCTAGGTAGCTAACCCACACCACCAGCAGCCATGGACGCCATCAAGAAGAAGATGCAGATGCTCAAGCTCGACAAGGAGAATGCCATGGACAGGGCAGAGCAGGCTGAGGGAGATAAGAAGGCAGCGGAGGACCGTAGCAAGCAGGTCGGCATCTTGCGCTGGATGACTGTTGGATGTAACGCACGGAGGACTTTACTTCATGGAATAATAGACATGTTGTGACCTGAGTCACAAAATATTCAGATTCAAAGATTGAACATTTTCAAGAACGTCCTCAATATTCCTCCCAGTCTTTTATGACACTAAATGTTGTTATTTCCATGTTAATGCCATTTAGGAGGAGTGTGTGACATGTTCCCCTTGAGCATCTCTTGAGTGTGAGCTCTTTCTCTGCCTGTGCCCGTGTATTCTTATCTCTTCTCTATGTGCTTGTGTGTGTGGCCTTAGCTGGAGGATGATCTGCAGGCCCTGCAGAAGAAGCTCAAGTCCACAGAGGATGAGCTCGACAAATACTCTACGGCCCTCAAGGACGCACAGGAGAGTCTGGAGGTGGCAGAGACCAAGGCCACAGATGTGAGTGCACTGTTTTGTCATCTTAGACACACACACACACACACACACACACACACACACACACACACACACACACACACACACACACACACACACACACACACACACACACACACACCACACACACACACCACACACACACACACATACACACAGGCTGTATATATAATACAATTTTGTTTTACATTGCCTGACAATGGTATTATATATATATATATATATATAATATAATGTTAAAACTCTCCAAAATAGCATGCAAAACAGCAATCTACAGTCTGAAAATATCTTCACACTTTAGACTTTGTACAAATACTGACTGTGTCGCCAAGGAAAGGTCATCTCTTGCGAATACAATTAAGGTAATGCTGCCTCTTGCTTTTCTAAGCAGTTTTGGTCAACTAGCCATTGAATATACTATATATAGCACAACGCTTTAAAACTCAACTAGTCATTTAATATACTATATATAGCACAAAGCTTTAAATGGCCAAGTCAGTTGGAGCTATCAGGTTCACGCGATACAAGATTACAGTTTCAGTAGCTCTGACCCCCCTCAGACTTGACAGCTGCTCAGGAGAACCCAACCCCACCCCTCACAGCACCTACAGCAGCACCACTCGAAATATATTCACACAGCTAGAGAACCAAACCCTCACACCAACTACAGCAGCACCACTCGAAATATATCCACACAGCTAGACATATTGATTCTACATTCTATACATACAGAGATCATTTGAAATCCTTAAACATTTGAAGTTGCATTCAGTATAGTATATACCATTAGGATTGGGTTTACCCAGGCTTGTATTCTGCATTGACATACGATACAAGACTAGCTACAGAATACAGTGAACTTCCTGCAAGAAATATTCCCATGAACAGATTTATGCAAGAGAATTTGTCACACTTTTTCCATAGAGTATTAGCTCTTTGGCTCTAACTTAATGTATAAATGGTCTGGGACTTCCAAGAGATATAACAGACTGTCCATTTATTTGATTGAATGTAAACAAGATACCTTCTTCAAGTTAACCTGTATTAATAACATATTAATCAAATGACCTGAAGACATTTTACTATGAAGACTGAGAGCAGGCCCTCACCTAGATCTTTCAAAATGTCTTTGCTTTTTAAAGCTGTTTGAAATTTCAACTTCTTGATCCCAGATTGGAACAACCTCTAGTGACAGTGTTAATAGTATTATGAAGTATGAAAACTTGCAGTGTTTAGCATTAGAAATGTTCCCCTTTTCTTTGTAACTTTTATGTCATTTATCTCTTGACATTGTGGAATTCGTTTTATTGAATTTCGTGACATTTAAAACAAGTTGGAAGAATTTATTTCCCAGTTCCGCTGAGAGCGTATCTATTTAGAAACAGTTCATTTAAAGGCACAGTGTGTAAGATTTAGGTGGATCTATAAGCAGAAATGGAATAGGATGAGGGCCTCTTACACGCGTTGGAGGGGAGGGGAGTCGGGGGGGGGGATTCAGATGGTTGCATTCTTCGCCCTCGTCACTAGAGGCCACTAAATCTTACACAATACACCTTTCCTAGGTCAGATGTGAGTTAAGTGTTAACATGTACTGGGCACCGTTTGAAATAAGGAGAGAAAGATGACAATGCAAATATTACTGTATGAGACCAGATCAATAGTGAACATGGTTAGACACTTTGATCAATATACATTGACAGAACGAGTTCATATTGGTGCCATCTGCATTATTCAGAGTAGGAAAGCCAGGCAGACGATGATAATCATTAGAGGTAATGATTCAAATTCAATTTACAATTAATCAGCTAATCATGTGCCAGGACACTGTTCACTGATTTCAGCAAAATACAACAACCCTGTGTCTGTTTATCTGTTACCTGTAAATCAGTGTGCCCTCCCATGGACACACAGAATGGGGCTAGACTCTTAGGAAGCTACATGACATCGGTGTAGGCTAATTATTGATCTCTGAAGGGAACAGTTTTAGAAGCTACATGATATCTGTGTAGGCTAATTATTTATCTCTGTAGGGAACAGTTTTAGAAGCTACATGATATCTGTGTAGGCTAATTATTGATCTCTGAAGGGAATAGTTTTAGATAAATGTATGTGCTGTTATCCTCTTCTTTTTCGTGTTCTCCTTACTGTCTGACAGTGTAATGAGCCCATTGTGTAGAAGAATATGTAGCTCTTGCTCACCAAATGACTCCCTGCAGGCTGAGGGTGATGTGGCCTCCCTGAACAGACGTATCCAGCTGGTTGAGGAGGAGTTGGATCGCGCTCAGGAGCGTCTTGCCACTGCACTGCAGAAGCTGGAGGAGGCTGAGAAGGCCGCAGATGAGAGCGAGAGGTCAGCCGGGAACATTTCCGCTTCACTGTTGTCTTTTTTTGACAGATAAAAACTCATTCAAAAACAATCTCTCTCACTCACACAGAGGCATGAAGGTTATTGAGAACAGGGCAGCCAAGGATGAGGAGAAGATGGAGATGCAGGAGATCCAGCTGAAGGAAGCCAAGCACATTGCTGAGGAGGCTGACCGCAAGTATGAGGAGGTGAGTTTGCAGGCGCACACACAACATAGTCACAGGGCAGTTCTCCATACATTCCTGAAAATTCAGCAAGAGACAATAGGACTCTATGCTGAGGGAAATATTTATTCTTTCAAAATCTCCTCACCACGGAGGAGTCATGCAGTTAGGGCTTTTGGAAATAAATATGCTGATAATCACTCAAAAGCCCTAGAGTTAATTTAAACCTTCCAGTGAATACATTTCTGTTGGATTGAAACCTGATGATTAGCATGTACTCAACCATGTCCAAGTGCTAAGACAAACATGTGTCTTCAGGTGGCCCGTAAGCTGGTGATTGTTGAGGCTGAGCTGGAACGTACAGAGGAGCGCGCTGAGCTGTCTGAGGGGTAAGGTCTTCACACGGGCAAAAGGAAATGTTTGATGTCTGTTCATGTACAATTCAATGAACCCACCCTTCCTTACTCTTCCTACCCTTCCTTTTCTGTAGTAAGTGCTCTGAGCTGGAGGAGGAACTGAAAACTGTGACCAACAACATGAAGTCCCTGGAGGCCCAGGCTGAGAAGGTTTGTATTGTGTGTGTGTGTGTGTGTGTGTGTGTGTGTGTGTGTGTGTGTGTGTGTGTGTGTGTTTGGAGGTGAGTCTGAGTCTCTGAGTCTGAATGTGTTTTGTATGTGCTGTGAGTATGTGCTCTGATGCTGACAGTAGTCCCTCTTTGTTACCATAGTACTCTCTGAAAGAAGACAAGTATGAGGAGGAGATCAAGGTCCTGACCGACAGACTGAAGGAGGTTTGTTCCCTTTGGTTCTCTAAACAAATCACACATGAAAGAACATAGAGGCTTTTTAAAACTGTGAACGTGTCCTTAAATCATTCTCTGTGCTCCAGGCTGAGACCCGTGCTGAGTTTGCTGAGAGGACTGTGGCTAAACTGGAGAAGACCATTGATGATCTTGAGGGTGAGTTTTCAAGCACACTTGTGCCAGCCCATCTGCTCTGCCATGTATCACTCCATACACTGACCATGACAGAGGGGGTCACCTAGGCTCAGAGTCTTCTCAGGATACACTTATTATGGATGACACCATTCTATTCTTTTTTTTGTTAAATGAATGTATCTCCATGTTGTTAATGATTCTAATGTCTGTAGATGAGCTGTATGCCCAGAAACTGAAGTACAAGGCCATCAGCGAGGAGTTGGACCATGCCCTCAACGACATGACATCCATGTAAATATTGCATTCCAAACATTTTGGACCAATTTAGTTCCTTTCTATGACCCCCACTAACTCAGTACAGGAACTTCTTTTTCTGCATGGACCAGTTGACAGTTTAACAATGTTGATATAATTCTTACTGATCCTGCCCCTGCTCCTCCATTCCAGTCATGAATCTCTAATGTATATCTAATGTATCTCTAATGTATCTCTAATGAATCTCTACTTTATCTCTAATGTCTGCACGTTGTGTCCATCAGAACTACTGCATGTCCATTGTCCACCTTTCCCCCATCATCACAGTCTGTTTCCTTTCTTTCTATCTCTCTCTGACCTACAGATAAATTGCTTACCTTTCCTCACCGATGCGTTCTGGCTGAGGGGCTTCATTTTCATCACATCTCTGTCCTCCTTCTCTTTGTTCTTCTGTCTTCTCTATCACTCCATCCTTCCTGTGTGGGGCAAGGCAGCAAAGCATTGACATTACGTCTGGTGCCTAAGGCTTTGAATGATTTAGCTTTCTGTAAAATAAACTTTCATCCATCTGTTGCTCCCTTCCTCTTCTTTTTCTTTCTTTCATTTTGTTTCTATAATGTCCTTAATTTATTTTTGAGTAGCTTCAATAAATTCAAAAGAAAGCTCAACATCTATGCAACATACTTGTTCTTTGTTCTCGCCTCATACAAAGATCATACATTTCTGAGTTTTATTTTTCAAATTTCTGAAAAGTTATTTCCTGTTTTTTATTCCCTATTTTTATTAAACTTGATCCCTCATCGCTAATTATGTGCTGTGTGTTATGGCTAGTAGTGTAGTGAGTTACACTTCTAATAAAACAGCGTTTAGTTACTTGAACACAGACACAATGTATTTCTTTGAGGGACCAGTTCAAATGATCTTGCCAAAGTGCATGGTCTCACATTTAATACATTAAGGTTCATCACATTTAATACATCAATGTTCATCACATTTAATACATTAATGTTCGTCACATTTTCGCAGTTTTTGTTTTGTGAATATTAAACGTCTAGAACATTAGCAAAGTTGGTCAATAATATAGTCTTTCCAATAAAACATGAATTACTTCATGTTAGTGCTACTGCTTTTGCAACATAATCAAAAACAAAGAGAGGTACAGATGATGCAATAAAATCAACAACAAAGAATGGTGCAGATGACGCAATATAATACACAACAAATAATGGTGCAGATGACGCATTAAAATCAACAACCAGGAAAGGTGCAGATGACGCAAAGTCATGCGCATAACCTCTAACAATGTGCCCTAAAAAGTATACATTTTGTATATATTAATTGGATTGAGCACATATTAAGAACACACAAACAATCTTTGATTATAAACCATTCCCCCTTTAGCTACATTTCCCTCATGTTTCTCTGGCTATCCATTCAGGCAGTGGTCAAGTTGTAAAAAAAAGCCAGGGGGGATGGTGGATCTGTGATCTTGCTAGGGGGGTCCCCCCCCCCGGGAGATTAAAAACAAAAATCCTAAAATGGTGACTTATATTTTGATTATTGTTTAAGCACAAAGATAATTATTATATTTTATTACTGTAAAACAACATGCATGCTATGAATATATTACGTGTCAGATACTCCTGTCATTGATCTTGACCAAGGCACCTCAGAATTAGAGTTGGTCCCATGGCTACCACTTAGGGTAAATGCAGAGGACAAATTGGTGCAAGTGCAACTGGGTGCAAGTGCAACTTCAAACTCATGATACCTAAAAATCTACTGGGAATTCATCCATTTAATGTTGAAACAAAACCTCACCAAACATTGTAAATGAACATGAATCCTCTCAAGTCAAGTTCATTTTAATTCAAGTGCAAGGACATGGATTAAACAAATATTCCATTTACAAACTCTGAAAAAACGACATATAATATGATATCAGGGGGTTTTGTAGAATAAAATAGTATCAGGGAGGACACCCCGCGCCGGGCCGAGGGAGCGAGACGGCTCAGGCGGGGGATGGTGTGGAAGGGGGGGTTACCCCTTCCACGGAGTGAAGCATTTGAAAAATTGAAGCTTAAATGGTACATTCTGAGGCTATCTTAGAGAGAAATTCTAGCTCTTGTGGTCATCCTGAAAAAGAAGACTTTATCAACTGTTGAGCAACTGTTTAACCTTTGATAGAAGTGTACAACTTTACCCTGTAAATAAACACACTTCAAAGTATTGGCCAAACATTTATTTACTAGGCCTTGGATTGTTCTTGCATACACAAAATGATGTGTCTCTTGCAATTGTACACACTAACCAGGGTTATACCACTAGTTCAGTTCGTAGTTTAAAATTAAAATTTTTTTTTAACTAAGTTCACCGCTCCAAAAAAATGAACTTTTTCAGTTATTTCTTTCAATATGTTGCAAGCTATAATTTTTCAAAATCTCTATCTGTCTGCAATACCGCTCTCGGCCTCTACGCAACTTCGACGCTCTCACGCACGGGCATAGACAGTATTTGAAATGAAACGCGTTCAGACGCAACACTACAGGTATTACAGGTTCATCCTCATCAGACGGTTCACTCTCATCAGTTGCATTTGGCCTCTGAAAAATGTTTTTAAGGCTAGTCTGCTAGGCCATGTTTGATCCTTCTCACTCAGCTGCTCCTTGTTTGTAACCGCTTGATTTAAAATGCATGCGTGTTGTTTAATAACTTTCAAACGGCAGAATAGACTGTTCCTTTAAAACATAATAAAGGCAGTGCACGTTTGCTTTATAGGCCTAAATATTAGGATTGTTGTCAAATTCAGATTGTGTTTGCGGGACGGGATTTTTAAAAATTTCAGACAATTTGACCGTGACTATCGCTGACGCTGACTGACGTGACATATGTTGCCAAGCCCCTCGTCCACTGAAGGGCACGTGACGTGCATATATAAAATGTAGAATGTTGAAAATTAAATAGTGGCAATATTTCCACATTAATTGATCAAATAACAGGGGATGGGAATGGGGGATGGCCGTTTCATAAGGGGGATGGTTTTGACCATTTTAATACCCCCCCATCCCCCCTCAACTTGACTACTGCATTCAGGACAAAAAACCTCTCCGGAAAACTCTGAAAACTGGAGGTGTTCCTGTAAATATTGTGTCCCCACAGTGGAAGAAACATGAGAGCGACGGCATCCCATTTATTTAATTTAATTTAATTTAAAAAATTGTATTTTGATGCCTCCTTTGTCCTCAGTCCTTCAGCTTGGAAATCGTTTTAGTCTGACATAAGTAAAGACATCTCACTTTGTCTTATAACAGCAGTTCCCAAACGTTTTGGCCAGGCACTCCCTTCTACATCCCAACTGGGTTCACACACCCCCAATTCCCCACACCATAAAAAACTGAAAAGCAAAAAAAAAGCAGAGTCTATTAATAGCCGCAATAAAATCGGACATTTGAGAGAACAGTTTGCTCGCGCGTGCCGTTTGTTTAAAAGATTTAGTCCGCTGTTAAATGTTGCAGTGTAAACACAAACTGAACAAAGGAGCAACTGCAACATTGTATCATATTAATCCCTGACCAATTAACCATACAAAGCAGTTAAATTAATCTGAATCAAATTACAATAAAGTTATACATCACGACTGATCATCAGACCTCCGTTTCTCTCACCTCCGAATCCTCACTCTCTGTCCCTCTACTCTTTTATGACCAGAGGTGTCAAGTTACGAAGTACAAATACTTCGTTACTGTACTTAAGTAGAATTTTTGGGTATTTTTTACTTTACTCGAGTATTTATTTTTCTGGCAACTTTTTACTTCTACTCCTTACATTTTAACACAATTATCTGTACTTTCTACTCCTTACATTTTTAAATCAGGCTCGTTACTCTTGGTTCCGGTTTTGGCGCCATCCAGATACTGATTTAGAGCGTAATTGGATGATGCATAGAAACCCATAACACTCATTGGTTAGGGCTATCCATCTTCTTTACCCATGACGCAAAACGCATGACGCAAGACTGTAGTGAAGATGCAAGACTGTAGTGAAGATGCAAGACCGTAGTAAAGATGCAAGACTGTAGTGACGATGGAGAACAGCAAAACCCTTCACATCCCTGGCCCTACCTCAAAGAATTGTTCGAAATCGTCGGGAGCAAAAAGGACTGGAGAATGCGGTGCAAACTTTTCGATCCCAAGAACCACGTAGGAATTGCTACTGGCTAACAGCTAGTAACATGCTAACATTAGATAGGTGGCTCAGACACCAATCCTGAGACATATTTTTCAGTTACAATAATGGGGTTTTTACATTATACAGTGTAACTCGGTAACTTTCTAAAAATCAAAGCAAAAAAAAAAAGGGAACAAGTAGAAACAAGGCCCTTACAGCTGTCTACAGTGCAATAAAAATACCCATGTATGTACCTGCCCCTTTGAATTTTTAAAGCTGAACTATCTATATTCTTTTACTTTGAATTGAAAAGCTATAAAACACTATATACAGTATATTTACTAACCCTCATTACAGATGATTAGCTTTACATAATTGGTTTGTTATTGAATTGAAGGTGTTCCATGAAATAAATATGATATTCTGAGTTTTTTATTTGTTATTTTAACAGGTTAACTCCTGTCAAGCATGTATTTCTGGCAGAATATGGGAAGACTATGAACCTAGTTGCAAAGGCCCTTGATGAGAGACGAATGTGCAATTGGGGTGGAGGTCTCTTTGAATTCCAACAAAGTTTGAGAAAAACATGCTCTTCGAGTTGGTTGTCTTTGACAGCTTTATTATATTTATGAATGACATTTTTTACAATGTCTTGGGCTCCATGTAGCACTCATCCGCTATTAAATTAAGCTTCTTCTTTTTTTTTTTTTTACTTTAATACTTTAAGCACATTTTAGAGCCTGTACTTTTTTACTTTTACTTGAGTAAAGAGGTTAAGTCGATACTTCAACTTTTACCAGAGTATTTTTAAACTTCAGAATCAATACTTCTACTTGAGTAACGAATGTGTTTACTTTTGACACCACTGTTTATGACTGATAGCTCCAGATGTCCCACCAGAGTTTACCTGATTTCAGCAAGTTTAGCATTTTGCATGAATGTTGCTGAATTAATGAAGTTAGCTGTTTATTGACATTAGCTGCACAAGCTAGGCTAGCTAGTGTGTACGTAAAAGAATGTCTGGCAGCAGGAGCTGAAGTGCATTTATTTAATTTTAAATGTAAATCTATCAAAGGGAATTTTTATAATTCATGTTTTATTTTGTAAAAAAATATATTTAATATGAATTATTACACCATTAGACCACTATTACATTTTTCCTCTCGCGCACCACACTTTTGGAATCCCAGTCTTTCTTGTCATTTGCTACATATTAAAACTACATGAGCGAAAATAAATGAAATGATCAATCAAATCAAGATGAAATTCTTGAAACAAAATGTTTTATATCTTGGTAGAGAATTGTCCATGCTTTGTGCATTTGAACAGCTGTAATGAGTATGGTAGCCCAACCTAATTCATTGTTATCAGCTATTTACACAGACATGAATATAACTTCGCCTATTGCATTTATCATCAGTGTTTGTCTTAAATAATTTAAGATCTCTGTTTTATTATGCTGTCTTTAAAAGGCTGAATCAGAAATGAATAACACATGCTATGCAATCATGTCAGCCTCAAGATGTAAAATAATTTGCTAAACTGTAAGCTCTTTAATTTAGGTCTTGGCATTCTTGAAGAAAGGCATTGTCAACATCACATTTTAGACCCCTTACCTTTATTAATATACCATCTCCCAATCACAACTTGGCTCTGCCAATTTCAACACATTTATTTTGAAGAAATATGTATAATAGCTCACATGAAACCATCTAGAAGATGTCATTCCGGCTGCACTGTCAGACAGGAT
The DNA here is from genome assembly GCF_963457725.1 of Sprattus sprattus. Lineage (NCBI taxonomy): Eukaryota > Metazoa > Chordata > Actinopteri > Clupeiformes > Clupeidae > Sprattus > Sprattus sprattus. The sequence continues at coordinate 1,681,418 of NC_137927.1, read as the reverse complement.
GGGGGGGTCTTAGGCCCACTCTCACTACTGATTTGGAACAGCTATGGCAGCTGCTGACGCCCAGCTGTCTATGTCTGTCAACCCCACAGAGCTTCATAAATCAACTCACTTTCAGATGTGAAGTTAAAGATCGCATGGTTCAACACATAGTCTGCTAAACTTGCTTGGCCCATTTTAGGGCACTTGAGATTTAGTTCCAACAGGTAATTTGAATTTCTATTTGCTTGAAAACTATTTTTCTAAACGGGAACCATGAAACGGCAATCACATTATTAAAAATAGGTATGTTGGAGGAATGTCTTCTATAGTTTTTCGCAAGTAACCGTATAATAATCCGCTGCGCGTCGGGGTGCTGTTCGCCCCGTCGGGGTTTATTTTTGGATAATGACCGACGAACAATACATTATCCCTTACATAAAAGCACTACAACTACTAGAGTAAAACAGAATAAAAGTACTACTCATTCTAGAGTAAAACAGAATAAAGCACTATTTCTACTACTAGAGTAAAACAGAATAAAAGCACTACTCCTACTAGAGTAAAACAGAATAAAAGCACTATAAAACAGAATAAAAGACCAACCAGTTGAATTTATAGAGAATTAAAAACCAGGAAATGCCTGATTGTAAACTAGTGTGACTAGTTTTAAATGCAGGCAGAAGATCTGATATAAAAAGGGAGGCTGTTCCATAATTAAAGGATCTTAGGGCCCCTGACATATGGAGTCAGGAGATTTGCTATAGAAGTTGGAGCTTAACCATTCACAGTCATACAAACAAACAGTCAAATCTTAAAATCGATCCTAAACTTCACTGGGAGTCAATATAGTATAGTAAAAACAGGTGTGATGTGGTCCAACTTCTTAGTCCTTGTTAAAAGTCTATCTGCTGCATTTTGTGGTGACTTGTAGATTTGAATCGCTTGTCACTACCCGATCCCAGTCCTTGCTCATGCTCACAACGACAGATCATGTAAGATTGCCGGTTTCAATCATACACATTTATATCTATATTTGTCTATGGTTTCAATTATGGAAGACAGCGAAGACAGCCAGTTTTACTGAAGCATGACCTTTTATTTAAAAACGAGAGAGATGGTGCCACTATGGACTATGAGGTGGAAGATCACACTGTCTATCCCCAGTTACATTTTGAGTGGTACGTACGTTGTACAGCACAACAGCAGTAAAATGAAGACTGCTCAAATAGTTTGAGCCATTTAGCTTAAAAAGGGTGAAAGGTATAAATATTACATAAAATATACCCACATTGTGCGTTAAGGCAAGCCCCAAATGTTGTCATTGAGCCTTTATGCTTTAAAAAGGTTACAACATAATTAAATATTACGTTCAATAAACCCACATTTTGCGTTAAGACAAGTTGATGAATCATGTTGATGATGAGCCTCATGCCGTAAACCATTTGGGGCTGAGCATGAGCATGGACTAGGATCGGGTAGAGGACTAGGATCAGGTAGTGACATCTCTGCCTGCCTAAAAAAGCTCTTTAATTCTGAATCACTGCCTGCCTAAAAAAGCTCTTAGATTCTGAACCGCTGCCTACCTAATCCTCTTAGTTTCTGAACCGCTGCCTACCTAATCCTCTTAGTTTCTGAATCGCTGCCTGCCTAAAAAAGCTTCGTTTCTGAATCGCTGCCTGCCTAAAAAAGCTTGGACCACCTTTTCTTGGGGACAGAAAAAAGTTGCAACTTATAGTGTCCTCCGCAATTATTGGCACCCTTAGTGAATGTGACCAAAACAGGCTATGAAAAAAAAATTGTTTGCTGTTTATCCTCTTGGTCTTTCACTCAAAATATTCTCAAAAATCTTACCTTTTCATTGAAATAAAATTATTGAAAGAAAACATTTTAATTTTACATTAAATAAATATTATTCTCCTAAACAGGTGTGCCACAATTATTGGCACCCCTTAATTTAATGTTTTGAGCAGCCTCCCTTTGTCAAGATAACAGCTCCAAGTCTTCTACTATAATGCGTGATGAGGTTAGTGAACACATGGCACGGATCTGAGACCATTCCTACATACAGTATCTCTCCAGATCCTTGGGATTCTTAGGTCAACGCTGGTACAATAGGTTTCAGCTCTTTCCACAGATTTTCTATGGGGTTTAGGTCTGGGGACTGTGATGGCCATGGTAAAGCCTTTATTCTGCTGTCGGTGAACCATTTTTGTGTTGATTTTGAGGTGTGCTTCGGATTATTGTCCTGCTGGGAGGTCCAACCACGGCCCATTTTAAGCTTCCTAGAGGGGGCTGTTAGGTTTTCATTTAATATCTACTGGTATGTGATGGAGTCCATGATACCAGGTATCCTAACAAGATGTCCAGGGCCTTTGAAAGAAAAGCAGACCCACAACATCAGAGATCCGCCACCATACTTCAAAGTGGGTATGGGGTGCTCTTCTGTATGGCTATGTTTCTGTCTACGCCAAACCCACCTATGATGTTTGTTGCCAAGAAGCCTTATTTTGGTCTCATCTGACCATATATAAAAGTCTGACTTACATTTGGCAAACTGTAGGCACTTTAGTTTGTTGTTGATGGACAGCAGAGGCTTTTTTCTGACAACCCTTAAAAACAACTTGTGGTGATGTAGGTGCAGTCTGATGGTAGTTCTGGAGACTTTTCGACCCTAGGACTTAACTGACCTCTGCAATTATCCAGCTGTGATCCTTGGAGATTCTTTTGCCAGTCGAACCATCCTCCTTACGGTGCGTGGGGTCAATTTACAGACTGATTCCTTACATCTCCTGTTGCTTTTAACTTCTTAGCTATTGACCTGATTGTGGAAGTGGGTATTTCCAACTGTTTAGATATTTTCTTATTTCCCTAAATCCGGGTTCCAGCAGCTCAACAACTTTTTGGCGCACTTTGACACTGAGTTCTTTTGTCTTTCCCATCTTGATGAATGACTAAGGGTATTTGGCCTGTGTCACCTCATATTTATACCTCTGTGAAGCAGGAGGCCATGGTTGACCACTTAAGAGTTCCTAATCAAACAGGTGAACTCAAAAATGTAAAAAATGACTGGTAATAAACTTCAGTTAGATTTTAATTATAGGATCTTATAGGGGTGCCAATAATTGTGGCACCCATGTTTTGGAGAAAAATATTTTATGTAATGTCAAAAAAATAAATTCTTTCAAGAATTTTACTTCGATGAAAAGGTAAGATTTTTGTGAATATTTTGAGGGAAAGACCAAGATGATAAACAGCAAAGATATATTTTTTCATAGCCTGTTTTGGTCACATTCACTAAGGGTGCCAATAATTTTGGAGGGCACTGTAGCTATTGTTATCAATTGGTAAAATGAAGCACTAACCACAGAATCTTGATTAATTTTGATTAAGAGTCAAAAAACACCCCATGGTTCTTTAAGAGAAGCTTTTGATATGGTACGAGTGGAGCAAGGACAGTGCTCATGTCAGCACTGGCGCTGAGGAAACAAATGTATTTATCTGTCTTGTGTTCATTAACCATCTAGGGACTGAGGATTACCATGCACCTACTTCTAAGGTATTAAAAGCATTTAAATCAGTTTCATGAAGTTTGGTTGCTAAAGTTCTCTAAGTGTCAATGTTTCTTTTGAATGTCACTGGTCTATATCATGCATGTGGATGAGATAGGTGTCAGTCAGGTAAGTCCCCACTCCCCACCGTCAAAGGTGATGGCCTATCAGTCTGGACAACCATAATATGCATAATATAGATAATATATGATAATATATAGAGAGAATCATTTTACAAAATGAATTATTTGGGCCTGTTATAGCTGGCTGTAGCATGAAGAGGAGATAGTTGTATATGCTGCATCAACAGCCTAAAATAATCTGAGCCTACTCAGAATGTCTCAACATAATGTCTCAATAACATAATAGGCAAAGCACTTGGTTTTTTTTCTCATTTTATTTGCACAAAAGAGGACAAGGGAACAAGAGGATAAGTAAATCCCTGATATAAGAAAGAACAAAAGTAATACAAAGATTTTAAAAAGATGGCCTTTTAACAAACTCTCTAAAACATGCAGGTCATCGAATTTCATAGAAGTGTAATACATGGGTGTGCGCAAGTTGGGGCATTTTTTATATTTGAATAAAATGAAAACTAAATGACTTTCAAGTCACATGAGCCAATATTGTATTCACAATAGAACATAGATAACGTAACAAATGTTTAAACAGAGAAATTGTACAATTTTATGAACCAAATTAGCTCATTTCAAATTTGATTGAATATTGGCTCATGTGATTGAAAGTCTTTTAGTTTTCATATTATTCAAATTAAAAAAAATGTCCCAACTTTTCCGGAATTCGGGTTGTACTATACCTGCATAATAAATATCTGGTAAAAAACTTGCATATACATTTCATACTAAAATGTCATAATGACCTAGCCTGGTGACACCAGCCTACGTATTTCCGCCTGAATTGATTTCAAGCTCATACTCAGTCTGGCCCAACCCCGTTGACAATCGTCTCCAGGACTCAAAATCAAACCGCACCAATCAGCGAACAGTTCAGAGCTGTGACGCAAAACTCACCTTGGAGGAAGAGACACGAAAAGCTATCGGGAAAGTTGTCTCAACTCTCAAGAACATCAGAAAATTAAAAGGAGAACAAGAGTATTGTCTTGTAAGTTTTATGATTGGAAAGGACGTCGTAGCTCTTCTCCCAACTGGCTTTGGGAAGAGTTTAATCTACCGAATGCTTACCAAACGTTGCTGATTGGTTAAGGGAACTCCAATGATTTTAAACCTCAAGCTAAGCACCCGCCCATCTCGGAAACGAAAATGAACGGGGTAAGGCCAGACTGACTGACGGAAAAAAATGGAGTCACAGGCTGGTAATGGCCAGGCTAATAATGACCTTCAACAAGCAATATATAAAATACATTTGTTTCTCTATTTACTGTATGTTATTTATAGAAAACCTGTTGCTGTATGCGAAAGGGGCCACACTTATGTGTGTTAACAGCATATCTTTCTCTTTCTCTTGAGAGAAAAGGTGTGACCCTCTCTCTACACACTGGGGCATCACACACTTTCTTGTCTTGTTTGCATTGAAAGGGACACCATGGTCTTGATTTGTGTTCACTTGAAAAAGGAAAACCCGAGAGGAGAAGCTGGAGTTTCTGCGAGGAAAGGGAGTGTGTTTTGGGTGTCAAGAAGTAGGGCACATCAGAATCAGAATCAGAATCAGGGGTAAAATGCAGAAAAATGCAGTGCAGGTGTGCAAAAGTGAGTGTGCAATGTGCAATGTAAAGTAGTGAAATGTGAGTTAACATAACTCAGACTTGGGGTGTGGGGGAGGGGCAAGAGTCCAAGACAGGTGGGGGTCCCAGGCCTTGTTGATGAGGCCAGCTGCAGTTGGGAAAAAGCTGTTTTTGTGACGTGAGGTTTTGGTCCTGATGGACCGCAGCCTCCTGCCGGAGGGGAGGACCTCGAAGAGTTTATGACCTGGGTGGGAGGGATCGGCCGCAATCTTACCTGCCCGCCTCAGGGTCCTAGAGGCAAACAGGTCCTGTAGAGATGGCAGATTGCAGCCAATCACCTTCTCAGCAGTGCGGATGATACGCTGTAGTCTGCCCTTGTCGTTGACAGTGGCAGCAGCGTACCAGGTGGTGATGGAGGAGGAGAGGATGGACTCGATGATGCAGGTGTAGAAGTGCACCATCAATGTCTTTGGCAGGTTGAACTTCCTCAGCTGCCGCAGGAAGTACATCCTCTGTTGTGCTTTTTTGGTGAGGGAGCTGATGTTCAGCTCCCACTTGAGGTCCTGGGAGATGATGGAGCCCAGGAAGCGGAAGGACTCTGCAGTGTGGACTGGGGAGTCTTTCAGGGTGATTGGGGTGGGTGGGGCTGCGTTCCTTCTAAAGTCTACAACCATCTCCACTGTTTTCAGAGCATTTAGCTCCAGGTTGTTCTGACCACACCAGGTCACCAGATGGTCAATCTCCCACCTGTAAGCAGACTCGTCCCCACCAGAGATGAGTCCAATGAGGGTGGTGTCGTCCGCGAACTTAAGGAGTTTGACGGACTGGTGACTGGAGGTGCAGCTGTTGGTATACAGGGAGAAGAGTAGAGGGGAAAGAACGCAGCCCTGAGGGGAACTGGTGCTTATGGTCCGGGAGTCAGACACCTGCTTCCCCAGCCTCACGTGTTGCCTCCTGTCAGACAGGAAGTCTGTGATCCACCTGCAGGTGGAGTCAAGCACGCTCAGCTGGGAGAGCTTTCCCTGAAGCAGAGCTGGGATGATTGTATTGAAGGCAGAGCTGAAGTCCACAAACAGGATCCTGGCGTAGGTTCCTGAGTAGTCCAGGTGCTGGAGGATGAAGTGGAGGGCCATGTTTACTGCATCGTCTACAGACCTGTTGGCTCTGTAGGCAAACTGCAGGGGGTCCAGTAGGGGGTCAGTGATGAACAAAGGTTGCGAAAAGAGGCTTGCCTGTGAAGTGTGTTGACTCAGGCATCCTACAGTTAGATAAATCTTTTCCTTTACTAATTTCTGTTCTGTAGACAGAGGCGTATCTAGGTTCCCACCTTTGGGGGGGGCTAAGCCTCTAGGTAAAAGCTATTATTTTCCTGTGACCCAGCCAAACTAGGTTGGTCTGGGGGAAGGCTCCACCATAAGACATTTTTTAAAATATCCTCTTAAAATAGTGTTCTCTAGTGGGTTTTAGGAAGAGCAATTAACACATTCAGATTTAAAATATGGCACAACAATAAACATATTGAAGATATCTGCTGAAATAGGTGCTAATTATACTGTAGCATGGTAGGGATTTGCAGCTCAAGTGAGTAGGTTAACATTGTAGGCTAGAGTTCACTAGCTAGTTATAGCTGGCAGAGCTACTGAGTAGGGTAGCATACCCACAGGATCAATGAACCAGCATGATAAAACAGAGCCACGACATCTGTAATTAACTCATGATGATTTAACCATTTTGTTTCTTCTACTATTGTAAACTTGATGTGCTAAACCTTAATATCCAGCAGCTGATTATGGCAGCTTTCACCAGCTTGGGTCGGACAGGCGCTCCAAGTCTGTTAACTAGACGTTATCACCGTCTATCTGCACGCTCGCAATGCTCGCTAACTGATTCACTCACTCACGACCAAACAGAGCCTTGCACTTGCCACCACAGTCTCACACAGGCGGGAATCATGTGCTACTCGAGCCTATATTCCTAAGCCTAAAAATTCAACAAAATAAGTTCACTTAATCGGGTGTTAGGTGTATATTTGAGAATCTCAAAAAACATATATTTTTGGGGGGATAAGGACACTTTTGGGGGGGCTCCAGATAGGGCTAGATACGGCCATGTCTGTAGATAGAGAAACATCTAGGGTGTATGATAGAATCATAATTTTGTCATCAACTCAGTGAAAAGTGAACATCAATACAATATTGATTTGTAACCTCCATATCATACAAGAACTATAAAAGTATGTTGTGACACATTGGCGCATTTTTAACAGAGAGTTGCTGTGCTGTGAATGAACACTAAGCTGTATTTTAATTTTTTTTTGGTGAGGGAAACTGTTAATTGCCTTTAACTGTTATCTTTACTCATATCGTTGACAAAAAAAGCATGTTGTGTCAAATAGTATTTTGTTTTGTAACCTTCATATCTCTCAAGAACTTGTAAAAACAAAGCATGTCTTGTTTTGTAATTGTGTTCATGAGTTTCTAACCAAATGCAAAATATGAAAAAGATCTGAGGCAGCCAAGAGATGATTTGCCACTGACCAAATCCTAAGCACTTCATTGGAACACATGCAATGAAAGAAAGAGTACTCAAAACTGATGTTCAAACATGATGCTCAAACAAACTTGTATTGTTTTTAAAAAGTCCTCCTTTCAGACTTTTGTCTGAAGATCGTTTTTAGTGCACTACCAAATGTGCCTTCCTTGAACCTATAACATCAGCTCTGGAGGATCCGTACAGACCATTTGGAAATAATGCTGATAAGCAATGCGGTCCAAGCATTGTACACTGGGACTGATCACATGCCCTAAACACTGATGGCTGTGTTTATTCAGAAGGTAAAAGTGTTGTGTGTATCATAACCAATTCTGTTGTGCTTTTTCTGAGCTTTATCAGATGTGGTAAGTAGAACTGAAATGATATCTTAATTTGAAGAGATCCCATTAAAGATACTGTTTCTCAACACCGTGGTTCCAAAGTCACATTTATTTGACTTCTAGCAAGTTCACCAACACCTAGTCACCAACACCAAAGTTGTTAATAATGTGCACTGTATATTAACACACTGCGAACCACTGTTCGACCTGGAGGGTCCCAGGGAATGCAGACCTCCCCTTGATTTGTCACAAATTCCTTGAACATCCTTGAAACTGTGAAATCAGTTAAGTCAGACAATATTTTATTGCACCCAAAGGAAAGAAATCATAAGGAACAACAGCACATTCTTAAATAAGGGAGTGTTTTCAGTGAAGTTAGTGAAAGTTGAATAAGGGAGTTTATAAAACAATTGGGTTCTATCGCATTATTTAGCTGTTTCTGATTGGACGAGAGACGTTCCATGAGTTGGATTATCCGTCAACATACCAACAGTTTGGGACTTTTCTCAGCTAATAATAAATCACTCCGCGATGAAATATTCACGTTGATGATAACCGTTAATTAAAAATTCTTAAAATTCCTAACCAAGACGTTGACAATGGAACTATTTTTTGTTGCGGAGACAATGGCGAAATAAACCATTTTTAATCAATAACTTCGTGTTGAAATGTTAATTTGTTGATGGTAGAATTGTTTTATAAGAGCAATATAGCACTCGTGGGAGTGGGGTAGTTAAGGGATAATCCCACGGGTGTTGTTGCCTACACCACTCGGCCTGCGGCCTCTGTGGCTACGGCCGAACACCACCCGTGGGATTATCCCTTACCTACACCACTCCCACTGGTGCTATATTGCTTAAGTATTCAGTGCAGTTGATGAAGGTTGAACAAGGGAGTGTATTCAGTGAAGTTAGTGAAGGGGGACACTTAACTGACACAAACCTCTAACCAATCAATGCCTACATACATGGTCAAAATAGTTGGTACCCTACCGTTAAAGAAAGAAAAACCCTCACTGAAATAACTTGAAACTGACAAGCCCTAGTTTTGTCTTATCTGTCCAAAGGACATTCTCCCAGAAGCCCTGTGGCTTGTCAATATACATTTTGGCAAATTTCAGTCTGGCTTTTATATGACTTGCTTTCAACAGTGGTGTCCTCCTCGGTTGACTTTGGCTCAAACAGCGACGGATGGTGCGATCTGACACTGATGTACCTTGACCTTGGAGTTCCCCTCTAATCTAGTTGGAATTACAGTAGTTCTGGGCTCTTTGGTCACCATTGGTATTATCCTTTCTCTTCAATTTGTCATCAATTTTCCTCTTGCGGCCACGTCCAGGGAGGTTGGCTACAGTCCCCTGGACCTTAAACTTCCTTAAACTTCTGAATAATATGTGCAACTGTAGTCACAGGAATATCAAGCTGCTTGGAGATGGTCTTATAGCCTTAACCTTTAATATGCTTGTCTTTCTAATCTCCTGAGACAACTCTGTCCTTAGCTTTCTGTGGTCCATGTTCAGTGTGGTACACACCATGATAAATAGGCTGACTGACTGATTTAAATAGGCTGACTGACTGATTACAAGTTTGAAGACACCTGTAATGCTAATTAGAGTTCAGGCCAGCTTAATTCGTTTAAAAAAAATTATTATTCTGTTGAACCACAATTCGAAAGCAGTACCTGATTTTCATTTGTTAATTTTCAGTACATTTTTATTTATTATTATTTTAGTCAGTTTCAAGTTAAATCAGTGACCATTGTGGCTTTTTCTTCCTTAAATGGAAGGGTACCAACAATTTTGTCCACGTCGGTACTTTACCTAGAAATCATTTTCACGTAACTGACACAAACCTCTAACCAATCAGTGCCATCATATTCACGTGCTCCACTGCATAATGTAGCACATGTGGAGAGCGGTGGTAATGTTAGAAAGAAACAGCAGTAACTAAACACAATTGTATTAACTGAATGGAGTTGGATAAGTTAAATAATAGCTTAGGCCTAGAAAAAACAGCAAGTACACAAGATTAAAAATCGGTAAACAAACAGCCTTATGTATTAATACCTATTCAATTAAACAGTTAAATCAGTTAATTCCAACCCAAGGATTTTTTACAAATGAAGCAGTACAATTAGAGTATTAGAAGGAAGAGTTAAGTTTATATAAATAGATAGATAGCATAAATGAGTAGACTCCTAAAACATAAAGATACGTACTGTATATATAAAGATTTTTTTTCAATGATCAATTTCAAAGTGACAAAATGGAAATATATTTAAACACATACTTTCACAGTTCTTTCTTTCACAGTTATTAATAACATCTTTAGATGTTATTAACAAGAGCAATCCGAGATTTCTGACCTCCAGCAAGGGTTGACGTTGATAGTAAAGCAAGATCTATCTCTCGGGGCGAATGATTCACATTGTAGTATGGGTGAGGATTTTGGTTTGATTTTTAGTTGTAAATTTCATTAAAATCCGGTCATTGGTTTTCGAGAAATGTCACTTTAGGTGTAAAAACAAAGATCCGGATCCAGAATCTGGATCCAGATCATCCCAAGATCCACCTCTTGTGAAAATTTCAGAAAGATCCGCCCAGTAGTTTCTGATAAATCAGACAAACAGACAAACAGACAAACAGACGGACAAATAAATAAATAAATGAACAGACCCGATCGCATAACCTCCTTGCTGGAGGTAATAAATTAACGGACCCGATCGCATAACCTCCTTGCTGGAGGTAATAACTGTGAAAGAAGTACATTAGGCAACTTTGCTGATAAAGGGTTGGCAATAGTACATCCTTGTAGCCTGGATACCAGCCTGAACTCCGCCCACAAAATTTTTGTTCTGGGAGATTCAGTCTGGAATCGAGTTAGTTGGGAGAGATTTAACGTTTCAAAAAGGTTGAAACGCAATCTAAACCAATCAAATTGTAAGGGTGGGCTTTATACGTTGATGGACAGATATAGATAGAATATACCGGAATATACATCGAACAAAGATGGCGCCGTCTCGGGAGCTTAGTGGGACATATTTTATATGATTTAAGCTATCTACACGACTTTTTTATGTCTACATTGACTCGGTTAGTTGTGTATACGCAAAACGAGTGTTGCCGAGGATTTTAGGTCCTAACTAAAGCACTCTAGACCATTATTGATCGGTTATGCTAACGCGTTGGCCAAAATGATCGTTGAAACTAATGGTAGCTTCTAGCCTTGAGTGCTAATTAAGTAACGTGAGCAGGCATATCTCAGCAGATATTGACAGCGCATTCATTTTGAAAGAGGAACAGAGAAACGCGATCAAGGCATTTGTCGATTGAAAAGATGTTTTTGCCGTCCTTCCTACGGGAGCAGGTAAAAGTTTAATCTGTCAGATGGTAATACTACGTTGCGCTGATTGGTTCTAGGTATCCAATTCAGCGAAGAGGAATTTTCTTTCCTGGTTCGTTGAAACACGCCCCATAATCACAGCCCAATTGTCCGATCTCAGACTCATATTCTGACTAGAATTATGAGTATGACATCGTCAGGCTAACATCCTTGACCAATTTCTGCAAATTATGTAAAATTGTAGGATTTAGTATGTCATCTGGTACTGCATTAACCCTTAATGGCATGTGTACAATTGCAATAATTTTAATCTTTGTAGGTATCAAGAGTCCAAGAGACAGCTTAAATAACAAAGTTGTATAAAACTTTCTGGAAAACATCCAAGTGTCTTTGGTTTGTCTAGGGTGTTTGGGAATAAGGAAATTGCACAGTGTGATTTCGCCTTTATTATAGCTCAGAAAAACACCTTTGATTCAGACATGCTCACGATTACTCGTCAATTAATAAGACATACCACATGGTTGATTCCTGGCAACCGTGCAGGCAAAATATGATTTTCTTCAGTATCACAAGAGTTATATTAACAATATTGTGTCAAAATGAAAAACAAAAACAAAACAGATTTAATATCCACATGTGACTCTTTGACCCCCTGGCTGGTTTGTTGTCTTATATTGGAACAGTGCAACACTCACCTGCCTTCCCTTATCTTTCTGTCTCAAATGAAAAATACAGATATATCAACACATTTCCTTTGAGTACAACTGAAACTAAAACACAGACAGATCCCTAGTTAACCAATGGCTGTGTGTACAAAAATATGATTTAACTATGCCTATTTTTGTGACAGGCAGTTACAGGCGTAGCCTCTTTATATCCTCACTGCGGAAGTCCACACGAAGGGACAACACCTGCCGCACCTCTGCAGGGGTCAGACGCCATGTCAGTGGAGCCGAGTTAGGACCCCAATAGTCCAGTATTTCCAATACCTACACACAGAAAGCAAATCAATGGATTCAATGGAACTGTGGCAACTATGAAATTAAGAGAATGAGCTGGTGTTCACTTCCCAAGGTAAAACAAAACTTGGAACTGCTAACACGTAAAATAACCTAGGAAGGGGTGCATACGTTGTGTTGCAGTATGCTTTTAACTTATTTTTATTGTTTTAAGTACTTCCAATCAAGATTATTTAAATATGTCTTTATATTAATCCACAAAGCCTTAAATATATAATACAACAAAGATTAAAATAAATAAAAATGCCACTCTCTGTCAATATTTTACCTTGCAGGGTGTACCAGGGTGCACAAGTTATAGATTGTTAATCCATTATTAAACTTAGCTTTTTGATTGTTTAACAGAATGGGAATGGTTTATTGTATTAGTACTCATTCTGTAAAAAAGTCAGAAAGATTCTATAGAAATGTATTATTATTATTAATAATAATAGCAATAATAATAACTATAATAGCAGTAGCAGCAGCAGTACAATCTGATAAAAGACGCTTCTAACCATAATGGTCATTATGTCCGCACCATATTTCTACTCAATTTTAGGTTATTTAATTGCATTTCTTCCTTCCACAGTAATGCCAAACTGTTTAAAGGTAGTGTATGTAGTTTGTATATATTTTGTATATTTAAGCAATAAGGTTCGAGAGGCAGTACGGTATCGTCAATAATGTACTTGTTCGAGGGAGTTGTTACTCGAGTACCTTATTGCTTTTATAACACGGTTGCCAGCGACTTTATAAATATTAAGTAAAATTAAATTACAAGCAGTAAGCTGCCTTTCAGCACAAAAAAGTTCTAGTCACCAAACATTGTGTATCGCATTTCAGTAGTCAAGAGAAAATAGTTCCCCTTTGTGTGGCTGTTGCTATGCAACAGACAAATAGCATTGGGAACTTCACGTCTGTAAGCCTAGCACAAAAGCTTCGTGTGTTTCAATAGAGTTTTGGTCTAAGCGCTAAAAGTCACCTACAAATAATATTCGAGACTTTCAGTAAAGAAAAATACTCTGCAACATTCGTGTAGCATAGAAACAACTAACCGAGTCAATTTAGACATATAAAAAGTCGTGTAGATAGCTTAATTCACATGAAACATTCCCCACTACATTAGCCACAACACGCCGCCATCTTTGTTAGATATTTTCTTTTGAGTGCGCACTGATTTGGAACGCTCAGGTAGATGAAAACAGGTCGTACAGTTACTATACCGTTGAATATAGCACACCCCGGAACTCACTCTCAGAATGGTGGATTCCATCTACCCGTGTTATAATTCCATCTACCCGTGTTATAAATTAACAATATATATAAATATATATACATATACAATATAAATAATCTGTCATGTCTTTGGATCCAAATCAACTGCAACAGTCTTACCTTTTCCAAATTAAGTATCGTAGCCATCTGCGTGAGTCGGGAAAATTTGTCTCTGATGGTCCAGGAAGTCACCGAGGAGAGATATGCCACAAGAGAGCGCAGCTCTTTATCAAACTGCAGTCCACCCAGCTAAAGACAACAGGACAGAGAATGTGGATATTGTAGAAAAGTGATAAAGCATTGAACAGTATAACAGTAAATTGTCAGTGAATATTTGTTTTCCCCCTCATGGGATAATATGACATTTCTCAAGCAGCAACTGAGGTACAAGATTCAGCCTACTTAAGATCTCATGACTTTGTTCCTTAAGAAGTGGGGTGATCAAAAAAATGACACGCTTTAATCAAACAAACTATTCTATGTTACACTGTTTTTTCTGTTTCATTGAGCACAGAACTGCTGAGCTATAGTGCTGCTCAGTTCATACAGTCCATCATAAAGGGTTAACAAAATGAGTATAGTGTTAGCATTAATTCAGTTCACTTCAATTCAAATGTATTTATATAGCGCCATAACCATACAATTGTCTCTAGGCACTTTACAGAGCCCAGAGCCTGAACCCCCTTAGTGCAAGCACAATGGCAGCAGGGGCAAGGGAAAACTCCCTGTCAGTCAGGATGGAACCTTAAGCTATGTGTAGCCAAGCTTGAGGTATAGCATTAGTCAGTATGAGTAGCAACACTAAAAAGATACCTTCAAATCTGTGAATATCTTTACAGAAGTAACTTTCTCCACAACCGTGACATTCCAAGTGCATGCTGAGCATCAAAGATCACATGAACCACTTCATTTCAGAAGATTCAGAAATCCAATTCATGACAGCTCCACCATGCATGTTACTTCAATGTTCTGCTGCTGATCTCTTGATTCCAGATACCACAGGTCACAGGCAGTGGTTCAATTGGCTTTTGTGAGGAGGGGGAGCCATTGTGTGCGGTCAATGGTCATCTTTCAAAAGCATGTTTATTTATATCGCTCTCACATACATTATGAATGAATGCATTATTACACTTAAGGGGCTCTTTTTCCACTTCTTATGCGTAGGGGTTGAATAGTTTTTCAAACAAAAAGGCTACAATTCAATGTATCGTTCGAATATCATCAAACAACATTATGAAAAGTATTTATTATTCGCACATAACAAAGCTGCATGAAGAATATAAAATGTATGTTCATGAGTACATTAGTGCAGCTATCATTAAAACAGACATTGGTATTCATACAGTAGCCTATATCAACACTTGTTTCAGGATCATTGGAATAATATTAGTTTTTCAAAATAACTTTCCTTAAGTTAGCCTATGTGAACTTAAATATTTGGTGTAATTCAGAGCTGACACCACAACATAGGGACACATGTCTTTATATATCATATTAGCCTAGTATTTTAGTTAAACTGGTATTGTCAAAAATATATTTTTAAGTAAGTATTGGAAAACTAATAGTTGAGTTTGATTATTTCAGTTAATAATAATAATGCATTTTATTTGTATAGCACACTTTCACGTACAAAGATGTCTCAAGGTGCTTAACAGGGTCACAATAGCAATTCTAAACAGTGCATTCAAAACAATACAGAAAAGAAAAACAGAAACCAGGACTTTAGGAGAAGGCAGATATAAAAAGATGGGTTTTGAGGTGGGATTTAAAAGTAGCGATGGAGTCCAAAGCCCTAATGTTCTCCGGGAGCTTGTTCCAGAGTCGTGGCCCCAACGAGGAGAAGGCACGATCTCCAATTCTGGACATATTTGTCCGGGGAACTGAAAGAAGGTTTGCTTGTCCAGACCTAAGAGTCCTTGGTGTGAGATGAGGGGTGAGGAGATCCTGGAGATAGGCTGGACCGGTGGTGTTTATGGCCTTGTGAACTAGAAGTAGGACTTTGAAGTTTATTCTCTGGTTGATTGGAAGCCAGTGGAGGGAGTGGAGGACTGGGGTGATGTGTTCGGATCTCCTTGTCTTGGTGAGAACCCGGGCAGCACTGTTTTGAACATACTGCAGCCTCTGGATGGTTTTTGCTGGAAGACCTGCCAGCAGAGAGTTGCAGTAGTCCAGACTGGAGCTGATGAATGCGTGCACCAGCTTTTCTGCAGCATGTTTGGGAAGAGAGGGTCTCAGCCTTGAGATGTTTCTCAGGTGGTAGAATGAAGTTTGGCAGATGCATTTGATGTGTGCATCAAAGGACAATGAAGAGTCCAGCTTGACACCAAGGTTTGTGACGAGTGAGGAGAGAGGGGTGGGGTGGCCATTTATGGTGATTTGGGTGATACCGGCCTTTTTAATTTGGTGGGGCGTGCCAATAAGAATGGCTTCAGACTTGCCACAATTTAGCTGTAGTGAGTTGTTGCCCATCCAGTGCTGGATGTCATCCAGGCATTTGGTAGTCTGTGATAGTGCCTGTTGTTTGTGGGGTGAAGTTTGGATGTAGATTTGTGTGTCATCTGCATAGGAGTGAAATGGGATGTTATGACCTTGAAGTATGTTTCCCAGGGGAAGCATGTAAATTAAGAAAAGCAGGGGCCCCAGGACTGACCCCTGGGGGACACCGGAGGTAACGCACCTAATGCTGGAGGTGATATTGCCAAGGGCAACATATTCCTGCCGTCCTGTGAGGTAGGAATAAAAGAAGTCCACCTCCTGGAGGCGCCGAAACAGGATATTATGGTCCACTGTATCAAAAGCGGCGCTTAGATCCAGCAGGACTAGTAGGCTGGGTGAGCCAGAGTCTGATGACATTAGGAGGTCATTTACCACCCTCACCAGAGCAGTTTCGGTGATATGGGAAGGTCTGAAACCAGACTGGAAGGATTCATAAAGCTGGTGGGAGTGGAGATGGTTATGCAGCTGGAGGGAGACAACCTTTTCCAGGACCTTTGCTAGGAAGGGGAGGTTTGAGATGGGACGGTAGTTTGAGAGGTCCTCAGGGTCCAGATTGTGCTTTTTAAGCACAGGTTTGATGGCTGCCAGTTTGAGGGAGGGGGCAACTTCACCAGTAGATAGGGACCTGTTTATTATGTGGGTTGCAGTGGGGACAATGGCTGTGAGGCAAGCTTTCAATAGAGATGTAGGGATGGGATCCAAAGAGCTGGTGGAGGATTTCATTTTTAAAACAATGCTGGACAGCTCAGCTTGGGTGACCTCAGCAAAATGATCAAGGGCCATCACGGGGGGAAAGATCCAAGGGAGGATCAGGTTGGTCCGGGGTGATGTTGCGCCTGATGTTATCGACCTTTGTTTTGAAAAAGTCCATGAAGCGGTTGCAGTCATCAGAGGAGGGAGTATTCGTGGAGGAGCTGCAAGGTTTGAGCATCTGATTTGTAGTGGAGAACAGGTGCCTTGGGTTATTATGGCCAGAGTCAATGAGAGTGGAGTAGTATGATGCCCTGGTAGCTCTAAGAGCAGAGGAATACATTTTCTGATGTTCTCTGAAGTACAGCTTGTGGACAGTTAAGCCAGTTCGCCTAAATCTGCGCTCAATTTTTCGACCCTCCGACTTAAGGGCTCTGAGATGGTCAATGAACCAGGGGGCTGAGTGCTGGAAGGACACCAGCCGCGTTCTTTCAGGGGCAAACCTGTCTAGGCCATCTTGAAGAGTGTGGTTGTAGCAGTGTACATTTTCTTCAAGTGAGAGTGCAGGATCAGGCTCAGTCAGGGCAGAAGAGAGAGCATTTGATAGCAGGGCATTGTCAATGTCCTTGATCTTACGGAAGGTGATGGAGCGCTTGCTGCTGGGGGCAGGTGGTGTAGCAATAGTGTCCAGTAGTACCACACTGTGGTCAGATATGCCTAGCTCCAGGACATGGGTGTTGGAAACTGAGACATCAGCAGTGATGGCAAGATCAAGGGTGTGGCCGTGTTTATGGGTAGGTCCTTGTACATGCTGAGTGAGTGGGAGGCATTCAAGGAGGTTGAGGAAGTCAACAGCCAGCGGGCACTTGGGGGCATCTACATGAATATTGAAATCACCATGTACCACCATCCTGGAAAAGGTGGGGCACAGGGTTGTGAGGAGTTTTGAGAAGTCTGATATAAAAGTAGGGTTAGCTCTGGGTGGTCTATAAATAGAAACAATTATCAGAGGTTGAGGGGTGAGGCTTCTGGTAGCTAAGCATTCAAAAGATGGGGAAACGGGGACCTGCAGTTCAACAAGGCCGAGAGTGTCCCGATAAAACAGTGCCAGCCCCCCACCACGACCAGAGCTGCGTGCTTTTTCGATGTATTTATAGCCTGCAGGAGCAGCTTCATTTAAGGAGAGGTAGTCACCACTGTGATGCCAGGTTTCACTAAGACATAAAATGTCAATGTCATGGTCAGATACAAATTCATTCAATATTAGTGATTTGTTTGTGAGGGACTGGATGTTAAGGGAGTTAGGTCTATATTGCAAAGACCATAGGAAACTAAGTAACACTAAATACCCCTTTGTCAGTCAATGAACTAAGAAATGATGAATTTCCCAAAAATAATAATAAAAATAATAATAAAATAAAATAATAACAATAAGATTTGTCATTTGCTAGCGGCTAGCTAGTCAGTGGTTTGTATGATGTAACTCGCTTTTTAGTGCAGGGCGTCATTGGCCATCATAGGCGTTTGTTGTGCCCTTGTCCCCCTATGAATATTAGCCCCATAATGCAAGTTCAACGGCAATTTGTCGTAAAGTGGTGTCATGTTTTTTCTTTGGGTTAGGATAGCTTGGCTATTAGGTTCTGTTCTGAGTGAAGGCTAAACTGCTTGGCTACGTCCTTAAAGTAAGCTTAGTTAATTTGTTGTTTCAGGATGAAATGTCAGTCTGAACAGCAAAAACAGATCATAAACACTAACCTTCTCCTCACATTCTAGCGGTGGCTATTTGGTGGAAAGCTTACTAACAACAACAATGTTCCTTTAGAAAACCGTTTTAACAATCACCAAAGATTGTAGCTGTCGATTTTGGACATTCACTGACGTGCACTTCACGTGAGAATCAGTAGAATGCCCTATCACGTCTCATAATTCCATGTATCATTGATTGGCTACAGTGTCTTTGAGTAGTCTTCTGAGTTATATAGTCTCATATTGCAATGCGTTAGTTAGGAGATGAAAAAATATTAAAAGTAGTATATGATTATTTTACACTGAGGGAGACGGAGCTGAGCTCCGAGCGGGGTTTGTTGTGGACCTAAGGAGGCGGAGCTGAGTTCCGGAGCGCTCCGGCCCAATTTAACCTCTGGTCACAGGTCACCCTAAGGTCACCTAGGTTCTATTTGTTTTCAATTTTTAGTAAGAGCTCTCTCCTTTTACTTCTTGTTATTTTACCCACTAATTGGTGTGTATAGATCATCTGGAATATTTTAGTTTAAAGGAACACACATACGGATGGAAAAGTAGATAGTATGTACTGTATATGGGCCATTCTACCGAATTGGTGCAGTCACATCGGAAATATTTTGAATTTTTTGTATGTTTTATTCCCAAAACTTTGTCCGTATGTATATTGTACCATATCCAAAGTACACATATCTAGTAAAAGAATAGTCCATTTTTATATTGTATTTTCAGAATGCGTTGGAATGTTTTTTCCTCTTCCAAAAATTGTCACTACCGAAACATCACATTTACTATAGTATAAAGTATTATTATTGACCTGTTCAGATTGTGTTTCCTTCCCTTCTCTGAAGATTATTTTTACAAATATTTCTTGAAGGTTTTCACAATGAAATCCATAAAAATGAAATTTTTAACAAATTTTCCAGTTCAATTTATCTGTTTCGGTAGTGACTGCACTGTTTCGTTAGTGACTGCACTGTTGGATGGATGTTCGTTTCTCTCCCAAAATCTTCCAAAAGGTGCTCTGGTCCGCCCTTAATTCCACACAACACATTTATTTAAAAATTATGGGATTGAACTACTTACCATTTCATTTTGTCACTACCGAAATCATCTGGTCACTACCTTATGTTTCGGTAGTGACTGTTTCGGTAGTGACAATTCTAGCTAACTTTAAGCATAAATAAAGAATTCTAGCAAGCACACGGCTTGCAAACAAATCTTTGAAGAGGTGTACACACATACAAACATAAGATTTAGCATTAAACCCCAAAAGGTTTACTTAATTGAAGAAAACATGGGTTTGGTAGTGACAATTCTTAAGGTTACACGTCGATTTTCAGACTTTGGAACACATTTATATAAAAACTATGGGATTAAGCTACTTACCATTCAACCATGAGGGACAGGGATGCAGTGTCACTGTACACTGTGTGCACAATTATTAGGCAAGTGAGTATTTTGACCATATCATAATTTTTATGCAAATTTTCCAACTCCAAGCTGTATAAACTTGAATGCTTATTGGATGTAAGCATATCAGGTGTTATGTATCTGTGAAATGAGGGAGGGTGTGGCCTAAGGAGATCAACACCCTATATCAAGGTGTGCATAATTATTAGGCAGTTTCTTTTCCTAAGGCAAAATGGGCCAAAAAAGAGATTTAACTGACTCTGAAAAGACAAACATTGTATAAAGTCTTTCAGAGGGATGCAGCACTCTTGAAATTATTAAGATATTGGCGCGTGAACACAGAACCGTCAAAGGTTTTGTTGCAAATAGTCGACAGGGTCACAAGAAACGTGTTGAGAAAAAAAGACGCAAATTAACTGCCAAAGATTTGAGAAGAATCAAATGTAAAGCTACCAGGAACCCATTATCATCCAGTGCTGTCATATTCCAGACTTGCAACCTACCTGGAGTGCCCAGAAGTACAAGATGTTCAGTGCTCAGAGACATGGCCAAGGTAAGGGAGGCTTAAACCCGACCACCACTGAACAAGACACATAAGTTAAGACGTCAAGACTGGGCCAAGAACTATCTGAAGACAGATTTTTCAAAGGTGATATGGACTGATGAGATGAGAGTGTCTCTTGACGGACCAGATGGCTGGGCCCGTGGCTGGATCAGTAACGGGCAGAGTTCCACTTCGACTCAGATGCCAGCAAGTTGGAGGTGGGGTACTGGTATGGGCTGGTATTATTAAAGATGAGCTAATTGGACCGTTTTGGGTTGAAATTAGTGAAATGGACTCAAAATCAACTCTCAAACCTACTGCAAGTTTTAAGAAGACACTTTCCTCAAGCAGTGGTACAGGAAAAAGTCTGCATCTTTCAAAAAGACCATGATTTTTATGCAGGACAATGCTCCAGCGCATGCATCGAAGTACTCCACTGCGTGGCTAGCCAGTAAAGGCCTTAAAGATGAAAGAATAATACATGGCCCCCTTCCTCACCTGACCCAAACCCTATTGAGAACTTGTGGAGCCTTCTTAAACAGGAGATTTACAGTGCAGGAAAACAGTACACCACTCTGAACAGTGTCTGGGAGGCTGTGGTTGCTGCTGCACAAAACGTTGATCGTCAACAGATCAAGAAACTGACAGACTCAATGAATGGAAGGCTTGTTACTGTTATTGAAAAGAAGGGTGACTTTATTGGTCAATTATTTTTATTTTTTTAAATGTCAGAAATGTTTATTTGTATATTTTGAGCTGTTTGTGTATTATTCTTACTTAAACAGATGAAAATAGACAAGTGAGATGGGAAATTTGTTGTTTTTCATTTAGTTGCATAATAATTATGCACACTCATAGTTGCCCAATAATTGTGCAGACATAGATATTCTCCTAAGAAAACCAAAACCTCACTTTTACTTTCTTAAATATTCAGGTTTGAGGTTATTGACATTTTGTATTGACCGAGAGCACTGTAGTTGTTCAATAATAAAATTAATCCTCAAAAATACAACTTGCCTAATAATTGTGCACACAGTGTATGTTCAAAAATGCAGGGTCGTGGCTAAAACACAGGCTCAGCCAATGGACTAAAACTCTTGTGTTTCGGTAGTGACATGAAAACTAGGGACATGATTTTTTGAGTAGAGTTAATTGATTTAAAAATTAAACCCACAATAAATCTAAATATTCCAAGTTCTGTTTCAACCCACCCAATCATAAAGATCTTTGAAATTAAATCATTGAAAAAAAATCAACATTGACATTTAGATGTCAGGGTTGGGGACAGCTACTTCCCAATAGAAAGTACCCTATAAATGATGATTTTGGATATATTTAGCTTATCACTATCTCATTTAATGCATTGGGTTTATATAGACCATAACATTTTCTTAGTAAATATCTATGCCTGAATACCTAATTGTTTTGTAAATAGTTTTTATTGTTGAGGGACTGCATATTACCCGAATTCGGTAGAATGGCCCATATAGTATGCTGAGTGACATTGGACAAAGTGTCCCTTAAATGAATAAAATGCTCAATAGCTTCATATCACAGACCCTGATTTAGAACATCAATAACTTCATCATAGACCCCTCATATCGCAGACCCTGATTTTGGAAAGAAAGTTGAATAGTGGTACCCAACTGACCCTGCTGAAGGTGCATTTAAACACGGTCTTCTCCATTTCCATCGAAATGAAGTTCATCATCAAACTGGTCAGAGCGTCAAAAATAGCTAGTGAAAGTGAGTCCTGGGAAGGGTGTCACAAAGAAAACAGAAGAAAAACATCAATCACTGGATTATTGTAAATGTACAGACTTAGCAATGAATAGTTATGAGGTAAAGGTGCGAGACCTTTCACTGGCAGCAATTTAGCCAGGCCCACCGATTACAACCAATAACACTGTGCAGTGAATGTATGAGTCCATTTTTTGTGCAAGTAAGTAACATTGTGTAATAATTCTACCTTAAAATAACAGCTTGAAAAAAAATGTGCCTCTAAAATGACTTTTAATATGAAGAATGGCCTCTCTGCCATTGCCATGGGGGTCTGTAGGAAAATGACTGCGCTATGTAGGATTTCTGGAGCCGCCAGTTCCTGGGCGGAAGTACTTGCTTTCCGGCACTAGTCACTATCGGAACAGCTTTTACTTGTTGGCGAGATTTGAAAGACACAAGTTCGAATCAGAGCTAGCCATCTTTCTGCTGGATTAGTAAGTTGTTTATTTGCCGTCCTGCTTTGTCTTGTCCTGCACTTGGTTTAACTGTGTTAGCAGAGTTGTTGACTCGCTCGTTATAAACGAGGAAAGCAAATTTCAACAGGTTTCACCAGTGGCGTGCACACATAGACACTATGTGGTGCTAACGCACCAGGACTTTTGCCCTTTATCAACGAAAATGCCCTTTTGAAAATTATTATTATTTTTTTTTTTTTATATATTATTAACATTTTACTGAGGCCGGTTTTGAAATGATCTTTTAAAAACCTAAGCGATTAAAAACGACTGAAACAATGCCCAAAAATGAACCACGTCCCCCTTTCACAGACCAGACTCAATTCTCTACCTTTGTCACGTGCACTCGCGCTGGCACAGTAAACAGAAGCGTCTCCAGCATAGCAGGCACGGTCGCAGACAGGCATTTTCTCCCGTGTTCCCACAAGCCAGGTAACATACAGATCAAGTCAAATCGTATAGTTTGCCCTCTAAGCCCAACGTGTAGCCTAATCATTTTGTTGTGCAGTAAAATGTCTCATACAGCAACAAACAACTAAGCATTTTTAGCCGACTGGTCACCTGATAAAGTTTTACGCTGTATAGCCCAATGACAGATAACGCAAGGATGACCATAGGCTTATTAGGCTACAAATGATTTCGGTAAGTTTGCAATTGCAAATCTGCAAATGTGTTAGGACGAACGTTTTCTGTTGTATAGGTTTTGTCAGGCAACATAAATTAACACATTTATTTGTGGCAGAAAAAATTGCCCTTCCCTTCCCCCCTGAGCACCTGCCCCCCAAAATGTCTGTGCACGCCACTGGGTTTCGCTAGGTTTAGCCACTAGGGGAAGAACTCTGTTGTGCTGCTTTAAGGGTTTGTTTCTGTAACATTCGTTCACCAGTTTATTGTGTCCATCTAGTTGGTTACTGTTGGAACAGCTACATTAACTATCACTAGTTAGCTAACGCTAATGGTAGAGTACGTAAAAGTTAGAACGCACAACACTGTACTGTACACGTTGGCAACCGTTCCATTTAACAATTTTCTACCTAAGTTGAGTTGGTCTATAGCTGCTGTCTGTATAACATGTTCCATAACTACTTTCCATCTTTCTAACAAAGAATTGAAAGTGGCCTGTCAATCAAACTCCCAGCGTAAGGTCAATTGGTGGTCTGAGCTTCAGTTCATACCTTGAACTCCGCCATGAGCTGCTCTAATTGGACAATGAGTTGCTGGACCCAGGGGTCGTTGGCCTCATACTCCCCAAACTCCTCCTAGAAAAGTAACATCAACGGAATTTACACATAATATATTTAAACGACCCAGTAAGTTTGTTTGTGTACGTATATGACAGACAGATACCTCTTCAATGTTATGTGAGAAAGACAGGAAGTTGGTGATCCAGGGCTTTACTTGAGACTTGATGGCAGAGTTATTCAACTCCAATAAACCTTCCTACACACACGCACGCATGCACACACACACACACACACACACACAAACACACACACACACATACATACATACACAAACACAATGTCACAGTTTGTAAATAATAATAATAAAAAATAAGGCAACTAACAGCCAACACAAACAGCAGCAGCGTTGGCCCAGATAAAAGCTCACCACTGTGCTAACTTCATGCATCTTGGCCATGTTGTACATTATCATGATGTTCTTACATTATTACAGGATTTCCATTCTAGAGCACAACACTATATTGTTCCAGCTCTGGGCTCTGTAAAGCGCCTAGAGGTATTTGTATTGTTATGGCGCTATATAAATAAAATTGAATTGAATTGAACTATATAGGGAATACTCTGGGTAGCTAGTGAGAATGACAGATGCCTTTATCTTTCCTTGGCATGAAATGAATAATATCATAATAACTAGAAACTTCATATTAACATAATGCACACATGTCGCCTGAAGCAGATCCTTGAACTTGCTAGAGACTTAATAATGCAAACACATGTCACCTGAAGCAGATCCTTGAACTTGCTAGATGTGTTCACCATGTCCATTAAACAGCTGTCAATCTTGGCCTGAGCATGTTCAGATCCCGCCCCTTGATTTAAAAGCTTGGAGTAATCGCTCTGAGAAGGACAGAAAAAAAGAGAGTGTCAGTCAGAGAACACACACCGGGCGCCTGACAAGGGCTGGCTAACTTTAAGTAGTCATTAGAATGGCAGGAGGCATTGGAACTTCTGATATACATTTTAGTCCATTCAATCTCGACAGGAACAGTCTTAGAACTTTTAGATTGTACATCGTAGATGAAAATCCATTCTCCCCTTACGGCCTGTTCCCACACTTCTGAATCATGTGCTTGAATGCAAAGACAAATAAACAATCGGAAACACAGGCTGAAGCAGATAGATTATTAACTAAAATATTGAAATTTAGCATTTTTAAATGTGTTAGCTCTTGAGAGACGGCTTAATATGATGGCAAGATGTTCCAATTCCTGATGAGGTCATTATAATTGGTAAAATCAATAACAACTACATTACAGGTCAGGTTGTATTATAGCAGCATTTTATAGATGTGTGATCAAAATTCAATATTTAATAGATCATCTTTAAAACATTATAATTTGAATGATTGGGTTCTAGGAGTTATGCTAATTTCACAGATACTATGCCACAGTTACTGCCTTACTGCCATAGCCAATGTCTTAGCCAATAGGAATACAAATCCAGTTAAAAGGTCCACAGGGTTCTTTAGTGTCATGTGTGTGATATGTCAGAACAAGATTGGGTCATCTGTACCTCCAAGTTCTTCTTCAGTGTGCTGATGTTCTCACTGCAAACATCCACATTGTTGAGGGTCACCTAGGACGACAGCCATTGGGAAACAGAACTAGGACTTCAACACATTACTACCATTAATAATCATCTACGCCAATAACACCTGGTGAAAACAAGAAATATTAATTCAGACAGATAATGTCTGAATTCTAGGATACATGTTATTTGCCACCTGGCAGTTACTACAATCCAGGCAACAGATTATAGGAAAAGATTATCTTAAATAAAAACACTGGCTTTGAAAGAGAGATAGTATAACATGAAGTAGAGTTTGTCTTCACTACTGTTTTTATTTCACATTTAAATTGGGTTTGAACATTTTAATTTCATAGGCCCCATCTCAACCACTTTACTCCTCCGATGAGCAACTGTAAACACATAGTTTCCAAAAACCTATTTTTAGATGAAGGTGCTGAGATTAAATAATTAGTGTTTACATGACAAGTTTGTGTCTATAAGGCAGAGCAGATGTTTTGACACAAACGAATGTGCCGTTACTTGAGCTACTTGAATGGGATGTTTGCTCATTAAAAGCCAAAATAACAATGTCAATTGTCTGTGATCTATTAACTGAATGTGTACTGTCGTGTTCTTAAGGCTGCATATGAGGAGATATGTACACACAGCCATCGGATAACGTTAACTAAACTGGCTAGAAGCTTGCTTGGTAGCTGTGCTAGCTAAATAGCAGTTTATTTTTAAACTTGTCTACTTGAAATGACAACACAATAACGTTAATTTTAAAGTAACAGTATGCAACAATTATACTTCAGGATTAGGGTTAGGATAAGCAGTTTTACCTTAAAATAACAGCTTAAAAAAAATTGGGGCGGTACTATGTGTTGTAAAATGGTGCGGCTCCTTTAAGAGCCGTACGTACAGGGTGGGTGTGGCAGAGCGAGGGAGAGAGAGCGAGAAAGAGAGGTGATTCTCGGGAATGGTTTTGTGTGAGCGACCGGAGCAAAACATATGTGCTGTACCTTTATATCGGTGTGTAATGAATTAATCCTCAGAGTACAGAATACAGTGGCGTTTATTTGTTAACCAGCAGCAGAGTAAAGGAATAGGGAATTAACCCGAAGTTATGAACAGTAAACTTCGGCCCTGGAGCATTTAACAAAGTCTCCCCTGCTATCTCCAACCACGGTCAGAGACAGACAGAGCAGGAAAAGTTAACAAATGGCTTTTTATATGGAGAATCGCCTCCGTGCCATTGCCATACCAGGGTCCATTTATTATAGTTTGAGGGTACTCACAAGGTAGGCATTCTTGGCCTGTTCCTGGCTCTCGATGTGTGTGTGAATTTTCCCATGCTGAAGACTGCTCTGCATTAGAATGACAGCACTGCTCATCCCCCTCTGGAGGTCTGCTAAAGTGCTGCTGGGATAACCCATACGCAACCTAGAGACAAGTACCTCTCTGTACACACACACACACACACACACACACACACACACACACACACACACACACACACACACACACACACACACACACACACACACACACACACACACACACACACACACACACACACACACACACACACACACACACACACACACACACACACACACACACACACACCACACAATCACACACACAAGAAGAAACATTTTGACTTATACATTCTCCAAAGTTCATAGAACAAAGAAATTGTCAACAACACATTGTGTCAGTACCAGTTGCACAAGAAGTGACCAATTAAAGATGAAAAATGGCCTGCAAATATTAACTATGGTTTCTACATTGATTTTGTAACATTTCTGCAGCCCTGTGGTTAATACTTGGGTGCAGTCTATACATAGGATAGCATTTTTTCCGACCTGGAAGTAATTTTCCTCTTTAACATACGTATCCCATTAAAAACTGTAATCACACTCATGGTACAGATACATGCCAGCGATGGAAAACGGTTGCCTCGCCTTGAGTGGATGTGGCGTGGTGTGTGGAAATAGAATAAAAAGATGGACTAGAAAACTAGTTAGCAAGCCAGCCAGCTAGTAGGCGATCTTGTCACTAATCTTAATAACAAAACTCATTCTATAAAGAAAGCACAGGATTAAATATCTAACATAACAGGAACAACAACTTACAAGGCCATCCAAGCTTTTCTTTTTAGCAAATCAAACGGCCGAAAGAGATTTAAAACAGGTTTTTTTTGTGCATGGAAGGCAGTGGTATAAAGTGGCATAAAGAGGTAACTTTAGCAACTTATCTACAATTGAACAAATCAGATTGGTTAATTTCAGCCTATTAGCTCTAGATAGCTCTACAATTGATGGGATAATATGCAAGACTACAGTATTAAGTCAGTCATAAAAGGTGACATGTGAACCAGGATGGGCAGTATTTCTAATACATGCATGTAAAATATGTATTAGAAATACAGAATAGTATTTTTTAATTTGATGTGCCTTATAAAATAGTCATGTCATTTGTATCAAAATAGCAAAGTGTTCAATATTTTCGCATACTATACTATAAAAATATTTTGAGAATGGAGGATGTGGGAGGAGTCAGGAGGAACCAGTATAGATCCACAGAAGTACATTACTTAGTTATTGTGTGCTTGTAACATAGAAATGTATTGCAACAGCGTCATCTTCTGGCCACTTGTTGGGGGGCTAAAAAACTATTGAAGCTGACGTGTGTCTGAAGTAGCTTTATTAATATATTAGATTAAAATGTGGCTAGGCAAACAGTGAGAATACCTTATCCCAATAATGGAACGTAACTCTCTCCCAATATTTCCTCAAAAAGGTTGTCATCGTGAACAATACTTGTGGCCTTTATACAAGTTTTTATGGGTTTTCAATTTACCAAGAGAACATACTCAGTTGCCAAAGTATGATGTGCAATGCAGTCTAGTGCAACAGTGTGGCCAGTTCTTTTGGTTTTGGTAAGAACTCTGGCAGCTGCATTCTGTGTGTCCTCTTCCTGCTGCACTTGAAGAAGGGGAGTCTCCACCCGCCCATCCTGTACATTCTACAGAAGCACCATAGAGAGCATTCTGACCAGTAGGATCACGCTCCACAGAAGCACCATAGAGAGCCTTCTGACGGTGTGGCTTGGGAACTGCAAGGCCTCCCCTGGTGCCGACAGCAGATAAAGAACACGACTGGAAAGCTCTCCGATCCAGTTGGCCATCTTTGACACACGGTGCATCCTGAAGGACCCCGCCCACTCTTCCCTCACCCACTTCACCCTCCTACCCACACTCCTCTCGTCTTTTGACCTTCCTATTATTATTGCACAATAAACTTGCATTGTGACTTTTGAACCAAACTGCCACTATAAACTGATCTTAAAGCAGCATTATGTAACAATTTTACCTTACAATAACAGTTTCAAAATAATTTTGGTTGTACACTGACTTGCCAATTATTATCATCATCACATTGCCAAGGTTGGTTTACTTGGGTCAATTCACGTCAATGGCAAATCTGACCGATTGTTAAATGCTTCGCCCAGCCAATAAATTATTATTACTATTATTATTATTAATATTATTATTATATTAAGAGTAATTAATACCAATTCATGTAATCAGATTTAGTTTTAGTGTTTGATAGCCCTAGTAGGTTATTAATAAAGCCATCACGCTAGAACGTGATTGACCTGTAGTGCAAATAGGTTTTATACATTAAGAATAATGTGTCTAATATACTACTGTTTCAAGTAGTTGAAAGTTGTAGTAGTTGCCACAATATGTTTAGTAGGAAGATTACGAGTTATGATTAAGAGTGACATTCTTTTAATCTACCTAATCAACTTTGCTATTAATTCACGTATGTTGTACCGTGAAAGAGTGCCTTTATGGATCCCGGGTACAGCATACGACGAATGTTGGGCACTGTTGTGTATCCTGCCATCCCGGCCATCCTAACTATAGTCCGCATGCACCATGTCAGCCAAAAATATCAAAACATAATTTAACAAAACTAAATACTAATTAAATTCCCATACACCTGACCAGGCAGCCTCTCTCTCAGCCTCTCCCTCTCCTTCTACGTATATCCTTTTGCTAATGCCTATATTGATACTGATAAAGTGGCCGTATTACCTAACGTTAATGACCTACCTAGATGTATCCCCTTATCTGTTTATCAAATGAATGTCTACGAACATAAAAGTTTCTCTCTCTTATAGCATGAATCAAATGCTAATGGATGTGGAAACACTGCTTCTCATTCATGGAGACCATTTCCAAGCACTGTTAGTGACTTAAGAATATATGAATCAAGTGCCTTGTATTCCTTGGATGAATCATGTGCTTATGAAAGAAGGAACATGGCTTTTCTGTGTTTCTGTGTGTGTGACTTAGATTATTAGGTGCCACTTAGTCTGCATATGTACAAGAGCATGTTTAGACCAGAGGTGATGAGAGGAGTCAACCTGTGCAAAACTTCCATCATTTCCTCAGACGTCAGAAATCCACCACGTGGTTATCCCTGCTGAATGCTCAACTCCTGACTAACAGGGAGTTTTTTCTTGCCCATGTCGCTATTGTGCTTGCTCTAAGGGGGCTCTGTAAAGAGCCTTGAGACAATTCTATTGATTTGGCGCTATATAAATAAAATTTCATTGAATTATTCATTTATAAGGCTGTTCTGCTTGGACTTAAAAGAGTGAGCATACCTGAAGTCATTCTCTAGAAGATTTGTGGCTAGATTGATCATAGCACATGCGCAGTCAGAAGAGTTGCTGCTCAGGGCGCGGCCTATGCACTTCTTCACAATGTAAAAAACATCGTCCACCATGCTGGACGTCATCTGACCCACCTCCCAGTTGTCCATGGCAACCGCCTGAGACGGACACAAACAAATGCAGACATGTTCAGTACTAACTGAGGCAACACTCACATTTAAGAAGATATATTTTTTACATTTTTAAACAATTCGTTTATTGGAAAACTGAATAGAAATTAAAACTCATAATTTAAGGTTGTGCAAAGGTCAAAGTAAGGTCAAAGTAACACCAAGCATACCTTGTTGACAGTTTCTCTCATGTAGTACTCCTCCATGGGTATATAACAGCCAATCAACTCCTGCATACGACGGCTCAACTCACACTCCTTCAATAGACACTCCACATCCTGCAGATGCTCTACAAACACACATACACACAAATAACTGAATAATATGAAACAAAGAGCAAAAACCTTAATTTCTTTTCACAGAAAGACTAAGATTGGCGTATCTTACCCTGAGAAACACCATCAGCAGTCGTAGCATCTGCCACTTCAAAGTCAGCCAACATGCGTCTCCTTAAGAAGCGGAGATAAAGCTCCGATCTAGAGTTCATAAGAGTGACTTCTGATAGGACAGCATCTAATTCCCTATAGCAAAACAAAGATGTAATATCAGCAGATGTAATATCAGATGCCTTAATATTTTTCAAAAGACAAGCGATGAGAGGGGAAAGCTGTCCAAAAGCATATAAAAAAGGACATTTTGAACCTGTAGCGTAAAGCCTGCTAATCCATATGTGATGTGAGGCTTAGACAGTTGATATGACAGCTTCCTAGTAATGGGGATGCTGCTCTCTCTGGCATGTGTTGGTTTCTTGTAAACTTTGGTCTATTTCTGTATTAAACAGGTTTAGTTTCATCACTGTAATAGCCATTGTTTTCAGTACTTATTTCCTCTGCCTTAATAATATAATAAGCCTATCATTAGTTCAGCTGCCTAATGTAATACCCAAGATCTGTATGCTGCTGAATTCCACTGGACTGAAGAGTTGGAGCCCTGCATGATAATGTTCTCTGTTATATCGCACAGTATTATGCACATGACAGCCCTGCATGATAATGTTCTCTGTTATATCGCACAGTTTTATGCACATGACAGCCCTGCATGATAATGTTCTCTGTTATATCGCACAGTTTTAAGCACATGACAGCCCTGCATGATAATGTTCTCTGTTATATCGCACAGTTTTATGCACATGACAGCCCTGCATGATAATGTTCTCTGTTATATCGCACAGTTTTATGCACATGACAGCCCTGCATGATAATGTTCTCTGTTATATCGCACAGTTTTATGCACATGACAGCCCTGCATGATAATGTTCTCTTATATCGCACAGTTTTATGCTCATGACAGCCCTGCATGATAATGTTCTCTGTTATATCGCACAGTTTTATGCACATGACAGCCCTGCATAATAATGTTCTCTGTTATATCGCACAGTTTTATGCACATGACAGCCCTGCATGATAATGTTCTCTGTTATATTGCACAGTTTTATGCACATGACAGCCCTGCATAATAATGTTCTCTGTTATATCGCACAGTTTTATGCACATGACAGCCCTGCATGATAATGTTCTCTGTTATATTGCACAGTTTTATGCACATGACAGCCCTGCATAATAATGTTCTCTGTTATATCGCACAGTTTTATGCACATGACAGCCCTGCATGATAATGTTCTCTGTTATATTGCACAGTTTTATGCACATGACAGCCCTGCATGATAATGTTCTCTGTTATATCGCACAGTTTTATGCACATGACAGCCCTGCATGATAATGTTCTCTGTTATATCGCACAGTTTTATGCACATGACAGCCCTGCATGATAATGTTCTCTGTTATATTGCACAGTTTTATGCACATGACAGCCCTGCATGATAATGTTCTCTGTTATATCGCACAGCATTATAAACATGACAGCCCAGCGTGATAGTGTCTCTGTTATATCGCACAGTATTATGCACATGACAGCCCTGCATGATAGTGTTCTCTGTTATATCGCACAGTATTATAAACATTACAGCCCTGCGTGATAATGTCTCTGTTATACCGCTGTGAGAAGCTGAACATTTCCCCTTCTCACTGTTTCAAACATTGCGCACGGTTTTACCGCGAAATGCGGGAGTAAGGGACGTGACTCCATTCATTCACACACACGCACGCACGCAGCCACCATTACACAGCATCCGTCCGAAGGTCACATAATATGTGAACAATGAACATTGACGAGAGTGTTGTGGGGTGTTTTGTGGGTTTGTTGTGCTTGTTTGTTCCTCTGTTTGAGTTGGTAATGGTGTCGGGTGTTTACCGCAAATTTGGTGAATTGTTTGGTCTGTCGCGATATACAACAGTCATACATGATATTTGCATACACCTGCTGTTGCTCAATTATACTGATATACATACTGTTAACCAATCATCTCATTCATTTACCCTGTGCATTACAATAGAATTCATAAACTGGTTAACATGTACTCACACTTCCTTGTTCTCACGCTCACGCACATACTGGTCCCATCGCGAAAGCGCGCTCGCGTTGGAATGTCACTTTTACAGTGTGTCACCAGTGGAGGGAGCGGGGCATTAGGTCACAGGGGTGTTTGTCATGTTCACATTTCACGTTTGTAATTACTATGCATTGTAGGGTGATTTGGTATTGGGTTAAATAGTGTTGGAGGGATTTACATATGGACATATGTTATGTAAATGTATAATTCATGATTGAATGGTTTAGTGAATATAGTCTCAAGATTTATGTTTCCCCATATTCATGGGTCAGCCCTATTAGACCAATCAGTGGCAATAGGTAGGCCTTCTTAAGAGGCTAGCTCAGTGTGATTCGGGAGGTTAAGGTAGAAGGACAGCTTTCCTGCTGAGAGGAGCTGTGTACTAAGGTAATCGTGTTGAGCTATTGGATTACGGAATTTTGTTTTTTCTAAAGTACTTTGTTTTTGTGCTTTGATTGCTTTTGCTAAAATTCCTAACTGGGAAAGAAAATAAATCTTTTTTGCATTGAAAACGTGAACCACTGCTCTGGCAATTGTTTTTTCCACCAATCTCCAAGTCCACATCCCTAATCGTGGGCTGGCCGATGCGGTCACTCACAATCGCACAGTATTATGCACATGACAGCCCTGCATGATAGTGTTCTCTGTTATATTGCACAGTATTATGCACATGACAGCCCTGCATGATAGTGTTCTCTGTTATATTGCACAGTTTTATGCACATGACAGCCCTGCATGATAGTGTTCTCTGTTATATTGCACAGCATTATAAACATGACAGCCCAGCGTGATAGTGTCTCTGTTATATCGCACAGCATTATGCACATGAAAGTAATGGTATCAAGCCACTTAACTGGCCATGGGCCTCAAGTATCAACAGTGCAAACACATTCTAATCAGGCTAAATATGCTTCTTAGCATATAATAGTATTTTTTTTTATATTCTTGATGGTAAAACATGCATACTTCTGCGCATGGTCTTGAGGTGGCGTGTGCATTACATTTGAGTAGTGCTGTCAAATGATTAAAATATTTAATCGCGATAAATCACATTTTTGTCATAGTAACTATGTCTTATAATCGCAAATTTGTATCTATTCTAAATGTCCCTTCAATTCTTAATTAAATTATAAAGTGCACATTTCAGATAAACAAGGACTCAGCCTATAGTACAGTTAAACCATGGCTTAATATTTTCTTTTTTTCAAGTTTGCTGTGAACATAGAAGTCAGGCCTCTTATTTCAAAAACAATGAACTGTAACAGTTAGGTTACCAATAAAAGGTAAGCCTACTACTTCTTGTTTTCAGCCAGCTGCCTGTTGACATTTTCAAACAGTGACGCTTGCTTCTTTTGCACAACACAACTTTTAAAGGTAAACTTTTTATCTTTCATTTCGCAGTATCGCGCAGATTTGTGCTCACCATTCACTGAAACCGTACCGTTAGCCTACTACACAGTTTGCGAGGCCAAAAATAACGTTAATCTCGCGATAAAAAAATTGACGGCCACAAGAAACTCCACAGTTCTATTTGCATGCATGTGCTGGTGCGGCACACTACTATAGGAGCTAGATATCAACCTAACTACTAACACAGTCTCTCTGAAGATTTGATTGGAATGTTTTTCTAATTGTCCTTTTTGGGTATGCCGTAACATAAAGGCTTTCTAAAGTTTAACAGACAATGGGTCTTGGCTGTCTCCCCCTCGTCTCCATTAGTTTCTGTCTCAACATTGTTACAGTAATTCTAATGTTAAATTTCATCACCTGAGCACGATTCTCTCTGTGGACACACCCTTCAGCATGCTGGCCTGGACCACCTGAAACTGCAATACACACATACAGACATTACAAACAAACAATTTGATCAACAAAGACACATCAGAAGTTATTAAACTACCCATACCCAATCAACACAATATGCATAGACATAGAAGAACAGGGGCGGCAGTGACGTCACACCCACGTCTGATAGTCCCAGAGTCAATTTAAAATACGTGTTCCAGAAACATTTCCCACCATAATCTCTAACTTTTCCATCAGTGATATATTTGTAATATAGTATAAAAACATACCTTGGTGTGTTTTACACAAACAACTACAAACACTCACCTTAATTTGGTAGTCTCTATTCTGGATGAACTTGTCCACCACACTCTGGGCCTGCTTGTCACACTCTGCTTGAAGGTGAGTGAGGAGTGTGTGCATTCGTCCTGGGCCATAATATGTTTCCACAATAGGCTGATGGGTCTCAATAACACGGGCGATTCCTACCAAGACACACAAGCAAATGGATACAAACATAAAACAGGACATACCACAGATACACAGCACAGACCAATAAACCGGTTGTTAGGTGGTTGCTAGGGTAATTGAGGTGGTTGCTAGGGTAGTCATGGTGGTTGCTATGGTAATTGAAGCTTATTTTCTGTGCCCTCAGTTCTGATTTGAGTGGGTATGTTTGCTCAAAAGATTTGTGCTTCTTCTCATAGTGGCTCTTCTGCCGTTTTTAATAATCGCCACAGTCTCGGAACATTTGAGACATGTTTTGAACTGCCCGTGGGAAGAATGAATGTGTAATAGTCTGTCCTTTCTTGTTTAAAAGCTCTGTTTTAGCTGTATACTTTTCTCTTTTTAGAGCACGACATGTGAAATTACTTTTCTCTCTCAATTATTTCTCCGACTACTGTCTCTCGTCTCGTCTCTCCATTGAGTGTTTATCTTACTCACGGACTCAAGTCACAATGCTTTTTGGAATGGAGATTTGATTCGCTGAGTAGCATCACGTGAGATTATTTACAACAAATGCAGGTCTTTGAGTTTCCTGGGCCACTAAACCAGTTCCGGTTTAACACTTCCAACCCCAAGGGCTTTTTTTGACTCTGTTAGGTAGTTTGCCATGCCTGATATTTTTGTATATTTCATCTAACTAAAAACCATGAGGCAAAAGTGGCATTTATGATTATATTCTAGAACAAATCAGCAATAATACAATGAGAGTAAAAGGAATGTAGTAAAACAAAGTTTTGTATAAAAATGAAATATAAAGACACTAAAATGAAATCTAGTTTTAGAGGTGCTCAGACTTTGTCCAAAAACTCATTGTAAATATTTTGGAAGTTTTCTTTTTTACTCTGAACCTTGTAAACAAAGGTGTTTGCTCCAAAAAGGTGAGTTTAGCATTCAAAAAGTGTGTGTGGTTTCTATACTAATTATAAGTAATATAGAAAGTGACACTTTTCTTCACTTAGATCAAAATGCATATTGATGAGAGAGGTGTGAACATTCTGGGCCACCTTGGTCAAAGACAATGGCCAGCACGTAATGGCCCTTGAATGTCTTTGTGGCACTCTCCCCTCTACAGGTTTTCTAGACACATCATGACCCAATAGTAATCACTGAATTACCATTTCCTTATCATAGGTTGTCATTTGCTAATGGGCGGGTCGTAGGCTCCTTAAACCTCACTCACAGACTGAAATGTGCAAAGGATTAGTTATATTCTCCTTACAAAGAGATTATTTATATTTTAGTTTCAAACTGTAAATATTTTAAAAGAAAAGGGTGTAGGTGTTAGTTTCATGTTTGTAGGACAACAACTCAGAGATTTTAAAATCTATTAATCAAAATACAACTTACTGCCCCAAGGGGCACCTTGGGGCTGGAAGGGTTAAAAAGAAATTTTCCGTCAAAAGATAATAATTCTCAGTTATAGGTCCGGGTCCGGATAGGATGGCGTCTGGGTCCAGATACGGACCACCTATTAGTGACCTCTGGTCAATGCCCTGTGCTTCTTATTCAATTAACTATAGTGCGTGAAATGCCCTGTATTGTTTTATTTCTCCAGCAGCAGTACCAACATTAGACCATTAAACTCATTTCTGTCACGCTCTGTGACAGATTGTATGACTAGTGGGAACTTTGGCGCCATCTAGTGGAGAGACTTGGTTACGAACTTGTTTTCTGTGTTCACGTGTCTGTTTTTTCTTTGTGTACCTGTTGCCTGTTATGTTTCCCACCTGATTCTCATTCTCTGTTCTCACCTGTTCTGTGTTTGTGCTTGTTAAGCGGGGTATATGTATTGTTTTTTTTTCACTCGTTCTTTTCTGCGAGGATAGGTGTCTCAAGTCAAGTGAGTTATATTGTTCTCTTGTTCTCGGTTTGCGGTTCTTCTACTGCATTTTCTTCTGTGCCTCGTTTTTGGTTTTGTATCTCTTGGGATTTTGGACTGCCGTTTTTTTAAACATTGTCTTTTGGGTTTTTTGCATTGCTGTTTTTGTGCCGTTTCGTTTGGGATTCTGGATTATCTTCAGTGCTTTTGGAACCATCTGAACACTGTCAAGTTTGTCTCCTGTGTGTTGGATTTTTTGTTGTTTAATAAATCAAGCATATTGACAGTTAACCGGGTTCAATCCCCGCCTGACGGAACTTTGCAGACATAATGGAACCAGCGGAAGTTTCCGAACAGCGATGGGAGAAGGTGGAGAACATGATGGTGGTGATTCTTCGCTCTCAAGCACGCCTGGAGCAACATGAGCAGGCATTGGTGCAACAGGGTGAGAATTTTAATCGCCAGCAAGAAGATCTTGTGCGCCAGCGGGAGGATTTAGTTTGCCATGAGCAGAGGTTGCAACAACTGGTCCAGGCTGGGGCAACACGGCAACAGCATCCAGCACCAGTTAACCCCGCCCCTCCTTCACCAAGGAGAGTGAATGGAATGAGCATGCCCTGGTTACTGCTTTCCATCACGGGCTTTCAGACTCCCTGAAAGACGGGCTAGCCTCTGTGGGCTGCCCCACCGATCTCGAGCCCCTGATCGCCCACGCCATCTGGTTGGACACTTGGATGAGGGAGCGCCGCCGGTATCAGGGGCCCTTCCAGAAGACACCAGAGGGAGGCTCTTGGCGTTCTCCGGTCCAGGACGATC
Organism: Sprattus sprattus; assembly: GCF_963457725.1. Classification (NCBI taxonomy): domain Eukaryota; kingdom Metazoa; phylum Chordata; class Actinopteri; order Clupeiformes; family Clupeidae; genus Sprattus; species Sprattus sprattus. The sequence goes on along the minus strand of NC_137927.1, from coordinate 1,643,588 downwards.
CTGAACCCATGCAGATAGAAGCATCCTGACTGTCAACCATGGAGAGAGAGCGGCGACTGCGTGAGGGCCGCTGCTTATACTAAGGTGAGCTAGGTCACCGCCGCTCTTCCTGCCCCGAGCTTCAGGGAAAAGGCCATGTCCGTCCGACCGGGGGAGAGTTGTGACGGGCGCAACCTTATCCTCCCGATCAGGCGGTATACCTCCCAGTTTCCATCTCCTGGGGGGTAACAGACTATTCTTGCCAGGCTCTGTTGGACTCAGGAGCGGCTGGCAATTTTATTGACGAAGGCCTAGCACGGAGGCTCAAGATTCCCCTCGTCACCTTTGATAAGGCTCTGGCAATCACAAGACTTGATGGACGAGCTCTGGGGAACGGCAGTGTGACCCGGGTGACTTCTCAGGTGAGATTACAGTTAGGTAATCATTGTGAGGAGATTGAATTGAACCTAATCTGTTCCCCTGAGTTTTCTGTCATTTTAGGTTACCCCTGGCTGAACCGCCATAACCCCCATGTCGACTGGGTGACTTGCCACATCCTCCTGATCCTTCTGAACTATCTCAGGTTCCCGCGGAGTATCTGGATCGATCGAGCTGCATCTGGGCACCAGCCCGTTCGTGGGCGGATTTTTTCTCTTTCCCGTCCAGAACGGAAGGCCATGGACGACTACATCCGGGATGCGCTGGCCTCTGGCTTCATTCGCCCCTCCACATCCCCTGCTGGAGCAGGCTTTTTCTTCGTGGGAGAGAAGGACGGGACCCTGAGGCCCTGTATTGACTATAGGGCCTTGAACAAGATCACCGTCCAAAACCGCTACCCTCTTCCTCTGATGTCTTCGGCCTTCGACCTACTGGCAGGGGCAACCATCTTCACAAAGCTGGATTTGCGAAATGCCTACCACCTGGTTCGCATCCGGAAGGGGGACGAATGGAAGACGGCCTTCAATACACCATCAGGCCACTACGAATGGCAGGTCTTACCTTTCGGTCTTACTAATGCTCCAGTTGTCTTCCAGGCCCTTATTAATGATTGTCTCCGTGATATGATTAACCGTTTCGTTTTCGTCTATCTGGATGATATTTTAATCTTTTCTAGCTCATTGCAGGAACACAGCCTGCACGTTCGACAGGTGCTCCAGAGGCTTCTCAAGAACCACCTTTTTGTAAAGCCCCAAAAGTGTGAGGTCCATAAGTCTGAGGTTGCATTTCTGGGTTACATCCTCCGAGAGGCCCAGATAGAGATGGACCCGAGGAAAACTAAAGCGGTGAGGGACTGGGAACCTCCTAGCTCTATCAAGGGGGTCCAGCAGTTCTTGGGGGTCGCTTACTTTTACAGGAAGTTCATCAGGGGTTTCAGCACAGTGGCGGAACCAATATCCACCCTTACCAAGAAGGGTAGGGGTCCCTTTGTTTGGAGTTCTAGGGCGGTCAAGGCATTCCGCGAACTCAAGACCCGCTTCTCGTCAGCACCCATTCTCGTCCTTCCCGACCCAGCCCTGCCCTTCATGTTGAGGTAGATGCCTCGGAGGTGGGGGTGGGGGCTATCCTTTCCCAGCAGGCTCCGGATGGGAAGATCCACCCCTGTGCCTTCTTCTCCCATCGGCTGAGTCCCGCTGAGTCCCGATACGATGTCGGCGATCGGGAGTTGTTTGCCGTTAAGATGGCACTTGAGGAATGGAGGCACTGGCTGGAGGGTGCGCAACATCCATTCTTGGTATGGACCGACCACCAGAACCGGGAGTATCTCCAGGTGGCGAAGCATCTCAATCCACGTCAGGCTCGGTGGTCCCTTTTTTTATGTCGCTTTGACTTCACCCTCTCCTACCGCCCGGGGTCAAAAAACATCAAGCCCGCTGCCTTGTCCCGGCAATTCTCCCGGCAGGCCAGGATCGGGGTGAGAGGTCAGTCATCTCTGCTTCCAGGATTTTGGCGTCCATCCGCTGGGGAATCGAGGCCAAAGTGCGAAGGGCGCAGCAGGACGAACCCAACACAGGACCAGAAAGACCCGGACTCCTCTTCGTTCCCCGATCCGTGCGCACCCAGACGCTCCAGTGGGGCCATGCCTCGCACATCACGGCCCACCCTGGGGCACAACGAACGCTGGAGTTCCTTAGGAGACGCTTCTGGTGGCCTGGCATGGCCAAGGATGTGGCGTCCTTCGCTGGGGCCTGTCCCGTCTGCACACGGAGCAAGAACCCCCACCAGCAACCTCAGGGGTTGCTGCATCCGCTCCCTATCCCACACCGCCCATGGTCTCACATTTCTATGGACTTTGTGACCGGTCTTCCGGTGTCAGAAGGTAACTCTGTAATTTTAGTCATCATCAACCGGTTCTCAAAGGCCTGTCGTTTTCTTGCGCTTCCTAAACTGCCTTCTGCCCTTGAAACTAAACTGATTTTTAATAATGTGTTCAGAGTTTTTGGCCTTCCTCAGGATAAAGTGTCCGACCGAGGGCCCCAGTTCACCTCCAGGGTGTGGCGGTCTTTCTGTAGAATCATCGGGGCAACGGACAGTCTCTCCTCAGGTTTCCATCCCCAGTCCAACGGGCAGACGGAGAGGCTGAACCAGGAGCTTGAGTCCCCTCTGAGGAAACTGGTGGCAGACAATGCTTCCTCCTGGAGCGCATGGCTGCCTTGGGCGGAATATGCGCACAACACCCTCCAGTCATCCGCTACTAACCTCTCTCCCTTCCAGTGCCAGGTTGGCTTCCAACCTCCTCTGTTGTCTGTCCAACGTTATATGCAGAGGTGTAGGCGGACCTGGAGGAGAGCCCGGCAGATCCCGCTGCGCACGGCGGAGACCAACCGTTCCCAGGCTAACCGGGTGGGGCGCGGAATGCAGTACCTGGTAGACTGGGAGGGCTACAGTGCGGAGGAATGCATCATGGGTTCCAGCCCGGAACATTTTTGACAAATTCCTCATCAGAGACTTCCATCAGAAGCATTCTTATCCCCAAGAGGGCGTCAGGAGAGGCCCATCAGGAGGGGGGTACTGTCACGCTCGGTGATTCTATGACTAGTGGGAACTTTGGCACCATCTAGTGGAGAGACTTGGTTACGAACTTGTTTTCTGTGTTCACGTGTCTTTGTTTTCTTTGTGTGCCTCACCTGTTGCCTGTTATGTTTCCCACCTGATTCTCATTCTCTGATCTCACCTGTTCTGTGTTTGTGCTTGTTAAGCAGGGTATATGTACTGTTTTTTTTTCACTCGTTCTTTTCTGCGAGGTTAGGTGTCTCAAGTCTAGTGAGTTCTATTGTTCTCTTGTTCTCGGTTTGCGGTTCTCTGCCGCATTTTCTTCTGTGCCTCGTGAAAGAAGCTTTTCCGTTGTTTTACCTCTGGATTTTCTCTGCTGTTTTTGGTTTTGTATCTCTTGGGATTTTGGACTGCCATTTTTTGAACATTGTCTTTTGGGTTTTTTGCACTGCTGTTTTTGTGCCGTTTCGTTTGGGATTCTGGATTATCTTCTGTGCTTTTGGAACCATCTGAACACTGTCAAGTTTGTCTCCTGTGTGTTGGATTTTTTGTTGTTTAATAAATCGAGCATATTGACAGTTAACCAGGTTCAATCCCCGCCTGACAATTTCTAGGATTACCCCAATGTTGAGTCAACAGTTGAAATTTGCAATAAAGTTGCTAACAGTCATTTAAATGGTTATGTGTGAGTGTAAATCAGAATTGATCTAAAATCATGATTCAGGACTCATAGGCCCTCATTCTCGACAGCAGTTGGGAAGACTTTCAGAAGGACTTCAGAAGGAACTCCACTTCGGTGGATTTAGGAAAACATTTGCCATTCTCCATAGTTTTCTCACCTGCGATTTCTTCTGAACTTCAGACGACTTTCAGAACGCGAAATAGCAGTCGTAACTCTTCCGGAATATTCTCAAATGCGATTCTACGGGGCCCTCTTGTGGTTATTTGAGGAATCGCGTTGAGGAATGACATTTGAAAAAACTCTGGTGTTAAAACGGTTGAATTTGTGAGAACCCGTCGGTGATTGCGTTCATGTCAACTCTACAGACATCCTCGGATTAAAATAATTATAATAATAATAAATACGAGAATATTTGTATCATTAACAATTACGTTTCACATTTATAGTCATGATTCTACGAGGTAGTATTTATTGTTACACTAGGTCTCTATTGCTCGTAGCTTGACTGTTCTCTCCCTTGTACGTCACTTTGGACATAGGCGTCTGCTAAATGACGGAATGTAAATGTACACGAACACTGCAAATGTAAATGAATAAATAAATAAACACTAAACCCAATCTCTATGAACTATGACATGCACTTACTGCATTTTATACTCCTACTGGTGACCAGCCTTCACACTTATGGTGGCTGATTTGACTGACAGCACTGACTGAAATTTATACTCCTATTCGTGACCTGTCTTCACACTTATGGTAGCTATTTTTCGATTTCTTTTTAAACTGACTTCTTAAATGTGTTTTACGGACTTCGGAAGTTCAACGTAAGAAAAGATCTCCACCTTATTAATGAACACCTATTACGAGTTGCTTTCGTGTGGATTTGGGAAATTCCGACAGCACACTTGGCTATGGCTGCGTGCCCTAATAAGGAGCTGGCGGGGCGTGTATGTATGCAAATCTACTTTCACGAGAACGCGCATCAATTTAGGAAAGTAATCCGAGGGAACACAGCTGAGAAGATTTCGGCTGCTTATGAACGCATTTTCAAGCGTGCGGGAATGCAGCGGAAGCGTTTCCCTTACGTTGTTTTTACGAAGTCGAGTAAGAAACATTTCTGAAGAATTACAGAAAATGATCGAGAATGAGGGCCAGAGTCCTTAGTATTCTTGAATTCAGAATTTGGGTTAAGAAGAAGAATCCCTGAATGTATGTGTTCTCAAGTGTAACTTTATGTTCTAATGATATCAGTGTGACTCTGAGTACATCATACCCCTGTGCTCTTAGAGATGAAAATGGACTGTCCCTGGGACTGTGTGTGTGTTTGTGTTAGAGTTCAGAGGTCTGAGTTCAGCGTGTCACTGTTACGCCTTGCAAATTATGGTCTCTCTCCCTTCATGCACATCATTGTAAATAAAACAGCTTTGGATTTTTCTACCATTGCCTGACTGAGTTTCCATTTATCTCTGGTACAAAATTACCCTCACAAATGACTTGATAAATGGAGATAGCAGCATTACTGTTGACTGATTAAAGCCTATATTTCAGTTCATGCAGTGAAAGTAACCTCAACATGAGTGAATGTTTCTGTATGTTTGGTATTAGGGTGGGTGTTTGTGTGGATGTTTGGGATTAGGGTGGAGGTTTGTGTGGATGTTTGGGATTAGGGTGGGGGTTTGTGTGGATGTTTGGGATTAGGGTGGAGGTTTGTGTGGATGTCTGGGATAAGGGTGGGGTTTGTGTGGATGTGTGTACCTTCCAGCAGCAGTGTCAGAGTGTCTACAAAGATCATGGGCGCTCTCCTTTCTCCTACGTCAGAAGTGACTGCCAACATCAGATTGTCCTGGGCTTTACTCGCCAGCTGCAGAAGTGTATACAGAACGTTACACAAGTTCCTCCTAAGACAGAGCTTTAATGAAACGCACATGGAGACACACAGAAACACACATGGATACACACACAGAAACACACATGGATACACACACAGAAACACACATGGATACACACACAGAAACACACATGGATACACACAAAGAAACACACATGGATACACACACAGAAACACACATGGATACACACACAGAGACACATGGATACACACACAAAGACACATGGATACACACACAAACACACACGTAGACACACACACACACAAACACACATGGATACACACACACAAACACACATGGACACACACAGAAACACATATGGACACACACAAACACACATGGATACACACACAGAAACACAGATGGACACAAAGAAACACACATGGATACACACACCAACACACATGGAGACACACACAAACACACATGGAGACACACAGAAACACACATGGAGACACACACAAACACACATGGATACACACACCAACACACATGGAGACACACACAAACACACATGGAGACACACACAAACACACATGGACACACACAAACACACATGGAGACACACACAAACACACATGGAAACACACACAAACACACACACACACACAAACATGCATGGAGACACACACAAACACACATGGAGACACACACAAAAACACCTGGAGACACACACACACAAACACACATGGAGACACACACACACACACACACACACACACACACATGGAGACACACAAACACACATGCATACCTGATTGCTGAGGTAATTAGCAAACAGTGCAAGACCCTTGTCATGCAGGCCTAGCAGAGGAAGGATCTTGAAGAAGCGCTCCACCTGAGCGAGGTCATCTGCAGCTACGGCCTCCTCAAGACGCTTGGTCACCAGAGCTTTAAGCTGCACCTCTGCATCCTTCAACAAGGCAAGGCTTGTTTCCACACTACTGCCTGAGAAGAAAACCAAAGACAAGCACCAGATTACTTCATTTTTGGGTATGTCCAGTCAAATGTACCTCAAGTTACCAGGACACTGGCTTGCTGTGGTGCCATGTAAACAAAAATGATATGTGAAGGAACCAGAAATGGAACTTAGAAAAACCACCCCTACAGTTCCTTCAAAATGTATTTGGTCACTTGTTCATTTAAAAAAAATGTGGAACATATGTTACCCATTTCTTAAAGGATATGAGAAGGATATATAAACATAACACAGTAATAAGATTTATTGATTACACAATTATACCAGGGTACTTTTTCACGACAGACAACCAAAAATATTTGAACCCTATGGAGTCTGATGCCTATTAGACACTTTTGAGGTTGTCATTTTTGAGAATGCCTCAACATTTTTCACATATCTAAACACATCGATCCCAAAGTGCTACCTATGCTTATATTCAGCACAAACTCACTATCAATAATCTGAGAATAGTAATGATGGCATGAACATATTTATTTTGTTTAAATCAACTGTAAGCCCTTTTTTCAGAAGTGCTGAGATATTGTAAAATTATAATAAAAAAAACACATTATGAACATTTCTGCTGGCTGCAATATGATATTCTGCAAACATTTATAGCTGCTTTTATTTATTTTAACTGACAGAGACAATAGGATATAGAAGGTAGTTATTGAAGATAGATGACAAAGAAAAATATATTCTGTAGCCTAAATTAAGTTGACAATGCTAAAATCTCAATGCTAAAGTCTACTCTAAACATAAGTGCACTGTAACCCTTTGGAGAGAATTTTTTTAAACTTTAGTCTAACTTCAGCCTGTGTGTACCAGTCACTTGAGGCAAACCAAGACAAATTAAATAAAACTTAAGTCTAACTTCAGCCTGTGTGTGTGTACCAGTCACATGAGGCCAACCAAGACAAACCAAGACAAATTAAATAAAACTTAAGTCTAACTTCAGCCTGTGATTGTGTACCAGTCACATGAGGCTAACCAAGACAAATTAAATAAAACTTTAGTCTAACTTTAGTCCAATTTTCAGCCTTTTTGTAGAGGAAGTTGATCCACAAGAACTTTTTAGGATTAGTGTTTTATGTGTGTTGAATTGCCCATAGGAAGAGTGTTTATGTGTGTTGAATTGCACATAGGAAGAGGGTTTTATGTGTGTTGAATTGCCCATAGGATGAGAGTGTTGTATGTGTGTTGAATTGCACATAGGAAGAGGGTGTTGTATGTGTGTTGAATTGCACATAGGAAGAGGGTGTTGTATGTGTGTTGAATTGCACATAGGAAGAGGGTGTTATATGTGTGTTGAATTGCACATAGGAAGAGGGTGTTATATGTGTGTTGAATTGCACATAGGAAGAGGGTGTTATATGTGTGTTGAATTGCACATAGGAAGAGGGTGTTATATGTGGGTTGAATTGCACATAGGAAGAGTGTTTATGCGTGTTCATACTTTCTCCTCCCTGTCGACTGAGCTCTATGACTGATTGGTCGAGTGAAAGGTAGCGGTGGATATGGGCAGCTGCCTGCTCATAGTCGTGGCTCTGTAAGGCAGTCTGAACACCATCTGTGCAGAACTTCAAGTCCAGTATATCATCCGCACGTTGTATAGCCTGATACAATCGTTTCTAGACACAAAGACAAGAAAATGCAGAGCACAAAATATGTCAGTTTCAAAACACAGGTTGCAGAAATTAATACACTTTTGAGGTGTGATGCGTTAAAATATTTAGTTCACATCACTTTTATGATTACGCCTCAACTGGTGACTCGATTTAATGCACTCTCACAGCATTCTCATCGTGATATAGGCAATAGATGCACTTGTATGTTATACTGTGGATGCACTAGACTCACTTGAATCCTGTACATCATATTTGGTTAAAGAATGAGTATGTGTGTCCATGGCAGAAGAATAAGCATACCTTGGTGAGGTCCAGTTGTCTGACTTTGCTGCTGACATTCTCAGCAAGACTACAAGTGAAATTAATCATTCCACCAAGTTGAGAAGCATCTCCTTCAATCAGCTGCAATTTTGGCCTTCATAAGACAATTGAAGACAATTATTGACATTACCATTATGACATCTCTTACTCTTGCTGGGTTGCAGCAACATGAATTAAATTAATCCTGGTTTAGAGTTAATCTAGGTTTAGTAAATCCAGGTTTAAACTGGTTTATAATTAATCAGAGTTGTGTTGCACATCTTAATTTTAACCCTGGATTAGTTAAACTAGTTTAAACAACGGTTAAAACAGGATTAGTTTATGTTCGATGTCCGCCATGATGGATTCCGACGAAATGTAAACAAATTGACAAGTTTGTTTAACAATTACGGAACTAAATAGCCTTAAATAAATGCATCTGGTATTTTTCCTAAACTAGCTGCTTTTTGAATAAATGCCGTTACTGATACGGTTTGTTACCGTTTAGCCCATAGACATACGTCTATGGTTTATCCTACCACTAGCGGCTATAGCTAATAAACACAGTTACATTAGCCAGCTAGCTAGCTATTATGGCACGTCAAAGAGGGTCAAACTTTTCAACATTTGAAAAGATGGTGCGGACCAAGTTCATGGAGGAGTTTGGGGTTACAATTCAGGATATTAGGACTGACAGCATTACACTAGAGAAGAAGGAGAGGAACTGGGTCCAGTTAACTGAGCGCTTCAATGGCTCTACCGGTATCAAAGAGACGAGGGACAGGGCACAACTGAAAGCCTGTCGGAAAAAACCTCAAGGCTAAAGCCAAAAAAGATGCGGCGGCCAATTTCAAACCGGCGGCGGACCACCACCAATGTCAAATAAGCTCATTGATATGATCCCACAGCAGATCAGTGTTGCCAACTTTTCTGGAAGGAAAGTAGCTGTTAGCTCTCCCAAAAGTCGCTAGATGACGTAATCAGCTAATTTGCATAATATGCAAATAAGCTGCGCATGCGCACATTATGGGATAGGTGAATACAAAGTTCTAATATTTTTCCCGCGAATACAACGCTCTAATATTTTGCTGCTATCTAGTCAGACTGGCCGCGCAGGCGCTGTCTGAGAGGAGAGGAGACGACAACAGCCCTCACTGTACTCAGCTCTCGTGAGATTGGTTGTAACGTGACCAGGGTACTGTTCGGCGACACTTGCTAAGCGGTTTAGCGAGCTAAATTCCAGGCAAAAAAAAGACAACACCGCTTTATCGAGTTCGGCGAACCAACTTTTGCTTAATAACCATGGTAATTAATCGCTTAGCACTAACCTGCTCCAGGGCAGGCTAACCAAAGTTTAGCTGGCTAAACTTGCCACACCCACGGCAAAAGGAGGGATCCCATTGACAAGGAGTCATATTATAGTTTGATTAGCGTAGGAAGAGTTCTTTGCGATCGCCAAGAAGATCCATTTTTCCATCATGATGAGTTCTTGTATGAGCGCTACCGATCCACCCGACGTTTTTGTAATGTCGGCGATGCGGAGAACAAAGCACTCATAATTATATGACAGTGGTAGCCTATTAATACAGTTGAGACATTGGTACAGTTGATAAACTCGAAATAACTTTCATGTGCAGCCTGAGACGTGATTTTTAGTTTGCACATGAATACTAACGTTTTCTTCGATCGCTGGAAATTTGAGCACATAACCCATCTCCATTACGGAGATATTGGCTAAAGTTGTTTTACCTACTTTAACTTACATAATTGCAAACGTTTAGTTTTGCAAACGTGTCTAGTTTTTGTGCGGTAGTGAATGGTGGACGGTGGAGGTGGATGGTAAGGTGGGTGCATGATAAGAAGAGAGAAATAGACACAATTTCTTTTCATTGCTTACATTTATTGAATTTCTTATTAATACATTCACATTTAGTCATTTAGCAGACGGTTTTATTCAAAGCGATTTAAAACTACAATTCCTACGAAGGTGAGGTGAGTCGAACCGGTGATCTGCAGCATGCAAGCCATACGCTCTACCCGCTGCACCAAAGTCACATGTCCGACAAGGGAAAAGATGTCACGCCTTATACAGCCTATAGACAGTTTCTTATATTGCTGTGGCAGCCGCGGGAGTGTTGAATTTTGACATGATTATGGTCTTGAATTCTACAAAACGCGTTCATGATCATATCCTGCCTTATAAGAGAAAAAAATGACCGTTAACAAAAATCTTTTTCTTTGAGTTTAGACCATTGTACCTTTCAAAAAAAATCATGGTTTTGGGGATCGACCTCTCTTGCCTTTTGGAGCAGGACGTGCATGCGCAATTTAGCTGCCTAGACAACTTAACTTGAGGTTAAAATAAATTAGCGCCCGTCGCCAGACCGGCTTGGCCTGTTCTCATTTAGCGAGCTAGATTATTTCATGTCGCAAGCTAAATAAATTATTCTTAGCTTCAGTTGTACGCCGAACAGGGCCCTGCAGAACTGGATATGTGAGATGCTTTTTCAGTGCTTTGTCAACACAATAATCCACCAAATGACAGGGAAAAAAAGTCGCACATTTCCCCCCTCCCCAACCCAACCCCTACGACGATGACGGCGCATTAGATGACAGTACAGCCACAGAAGCTGCAAGTAAATTACTAGATGATGAACTAGATGACGTCGCTAGCTTTATTTTATAATCGTTGTGGTGATTATGCACTGCTGTGACTGTGAACATGTAAATAGGGTGTTAATATTATGAATAGCAGGTTCCAATTATTGCTGTCAACGTAGTAAATTATCACGCTATCCAACGCCGTTAGTTGCAGCAATAACGTCAACGACAAAAAAGACGAAAGTAGGCTATAATTTGTTGTCAATAACACAGAGATAAACCTCCTCCAGGGGTGGTTTAAATAAAAATGCTAATCCAGGTTTAGATCAAGTTTAAAATGACTGGTGCAACAGATTTAAATTTAATCTAGATTTAAATGGAAATTAAACAGAGATTGCCAGAGGGTAAGATTAACCCAGGATTAATTGTAAACTAAGGTTAAACTAGGTTTAAAGTTTGGTGCAACTGGATTAAAAAACAAACCTGGTTTAAACCTAGTTTAAGAGTTAATCCATGTTGGTGCAACAGACATGTACCATTATGACATCTCATACTCTTACTCTTAGACATGTACCATTATGACATCTCATACTCTTACTATTATTTATGACATCTCATACTCTTACTCTTATTTATACTTTTAGACATGTACCATTATGACATCTCATACTCTTACTCATACTTTTAGACATGTACCATTATAACATCTCATACTCTTACTCTTTTTAAATGGAGCCCTAGTGACTAGTGACTGTTTTAACGGCAGAGATAGTGACACACACACACACTCTGAATTTAGTCTCTGCATTTTACCCATCCAGGGTAGTGAAGCACACAGTGAGGCACACAGTGAAGCACACTAACCCGGAGCAGTGAGCTGCCTTCAGCGGCACCCGGGGAGCAGTGATCTGGGTTAGGTGCCTTGCTCAAGGGCACCTCAGCCGTGGATGTGGGCATGGGAGAGCACTGCTCTACCACTTCCCCCGCCCACATTTTTCCTACTGGTCGGGGATCGAACCGGCCACCCTCCGGTTACCAGCCCGAAACCCTTACCAGTAGGCCACAGCTGCCCCTGTAGACATGTACCATTATGACATCTCATACTCTTACTCTTACTTGTAGACATGTACCATTATAACATCTCTTACTCTTACTTGTGGACATGTACCATTATGACATCTCATACTCTTACTCTTACTTGTAGACATGTACCATTATGACATCTCTTACTCTTACTTGTGGACATGTACCATTATGACATCTCATACTATTACTATTACTTGTAGACATGTACCATTATGACATCTCATACTCTTACTCTTACTTGTAGACATGTACCATTATATCTCATACTCTTACTCTTACTTTTAGACATGTACCATTATGACATCTCATACTCTTACTCTTACTTGTAGACATGTACCATTATGACATCTCTTACTCTTACTTGTAGGCATGTACCATTATGACATCTCATACTCTTACTCTTACTTGTAGACATGTACCATTATGACATCTCATACTCTTACTCTTACTTGTAGACATGTACCATTATGACATCTCATACTCTTACTCTTACTTGTAGACATGTACCATTATGACATCTCTTACTCTTACTCTTACTTGTAGACATGTACCATTATATCTCATACTCTTACTCATACTCTTACCCTTACTTGTAGACATGTACCATTTTGACATCTCATACTCTTACTCATACTCTTACTTTTAGACCATTATGACATCTCATACTCTTACTCATACTTTTAGACATGTACCATTATGACATCTCATACTCTTACTCTTACTCATACTTTTAGACATGTACCATTATGACATCTCATACTCTTACTCTTATTTATACTTGTAGATACCATTATATGACATCTCATACTCTTACTCTTACTCTTTAACTTACTCTTACTCATACTTTTAGACATGTACCATTATGACATCTCATACTCTTACTCTTATTTATACTTGTAGACATATACCATTATGACATCTCATACTCTTACTCTTACTCTTAAACTTACTCTTACTCATACTTTTAGACATGTACCATTATGACATCTCATACTCTTACTTGTAGACATGTACCATTATTACATTTCATACTCTTACTCTTACTTGTAGATATGTACCATTATGACATCTCATACTCATACTTTTTTTGATGAAGCGCTGGGATTCAGTACTCTTAAGCTCTCTGTTGAAACATTTTCTGAACACTAAATATTATCACCAGACTCTAGAAAAGCCAATGCAATGTGTATGCATTTTATCTGAGACATGAAAATGGATTCCACATCATTGTACAATCTTGTACAGGACAATGTACATAGTAGACCAAAGAAATTATCTCTATGATGATGCTTGTCTGAATAACGGGAACAAAGTGGTCACAGGCAATTTGTTCCAACCTGGCAAACAGTTCTGGATAACACACCAATGTTGTCCAAATCCATTCTTCAACAGGATAAGGTTGACTAAATATGATAAAAACTAAGGACATTTGACACATGAAAACTAAAAAGTGCATGGCGCATACGAACATGGTCACACTGACTATATCAAAAGTGCATGGCGCATACGAACATGGTCACACTGACTATATAAATGAAGGCCCTCTGTCCCTCCTCGTTACCTTTACTCAGGTGATCCACACTTCTTTGTGTCTTAAGAGATTGTGAATACTAAGGTAAGGATAACTCTGTTTTGAGTTAGAGCAGCCAGGTGAGCTGCAATGACAGCGGCCAGAGTATTAGGCCCTTGCGTCTCAGGACCAGAAGTACAGCAACAACAAACAGGAAGTGGGATGAAGGCCTACAGACGAGTTGCAACAGCCTGAGCACCAATGAAAAAGCACTTCTTCTCCTCACCTCATCCTCTGGAGCAACTGCATCTTGTTCTCAATGGTCCCCTGCTGGTCCCCCAGGACCTGGAGATATGCCTGGACCTGTTTCTACAAAAACCACACAGGGCAAAAAAGTTAATGAGGGCAGTTGGCATATGATACTTCGTTTGGCTACTCTTCTTAAGATGTTCAAAACCTTATATGTGCATTTCTCTGAAAGAAGCAGCATTCTTTGGGGTCACTGCAATTTAAATTGAATTTCTTGATGAACTACTTCTAGAACATTACTAGGAAGAACATTCTACTTTTGATTTCAATCACATTCAAGATGTAGTCAATCATAGCCAGCAATGGAGAGCTGACAGATTTGGTCCAGTCCTTGATGCTTATTTGTATGCCTTCTGATGCACACTTGTGAAGCAGGTGACGGTGAAATGCAGCTGAACCCTTGGTTCACATCACAGGAACAAGATGGAACAGTCTGGGTCACAGAGTCATTCGTCCACAATAAGGATGGGTCAGGCATATTCTTGTGGGAGTAGGAAGGGACAGGAGTGAACTCCACTCTTGTGTCACCCCCTAATACCAACGTGATAGGAGCATTGATTTATTGAGGCAAATAAATAAAACTACCGTTTAAAAAGTATCTCAAATAAATGAAATGTTCATGTATGCACATGAGTCACCATCAGGAGGACAGTGTAAACACCCACCCTTTCATTGGTTGTTCTATTCACATGCTTAAGGCTTCACCTTCAGTTTTACTTTCAAGCAAGGGGACAGCGGTCAAAGTCCATTTTTATCGTGACACACAGGTGACCTGTTTCTAGCTCTGCAGGAAGATACACCTTTCTAACCAGGATAGAGGTGAGATCCTTTGAGATGGGGACGCCATGCAACATGAAGCTTGACACGCTCTACTTCCGCTCTGGAGATGGGGACGCCATGCAACATGAAGCTTGACACGCTCTACTTCCACTCTGTTGAAGAGGATTGGGGATGTGCGTGTGGCTCCCAGGCTGCCTGAAATCCACCATGATCTGTTTGGTCTCCTAGGTGTTAGACCAGGGTGTTATCTGCACACAATATAGCCAGATGCTGAACCTCGTCCCGTAGGCTTATTGTTGCCTCTGGTCAAACCATGGTGTCATCTGCTAATTTGATTATGGTGTTAGAACTATGTAGGCGAACATGACTTGATCAGAATAAAATTGCCCAATCTGAATTGGAAGTTAGTATCTAAACCAGGGGCGGAGTGGCCATCGGGAGCACCGGGACTTTTCCCGGTGGGCCGGTCGGCCAATGAACTCACATGAATCATCCTGCAGGCCGGCCTTCGCAGCCGTGTCAAGTGTATGAGCGGCCCATTAAGTTGTCGTGTCCGTCAAATCTTGGTAGCGATAAAATCTCCAAGTTCTCCAAGAGTTACAGGACAATGTGGTCCAACCAATATTTATAGCACTTTTTGTCTCTCTTCATCTCACTCACGGTGGGTGTTAAACTCTCATGAGTCCAGCCTACTGATTTTTGTTTAGCCTCCTATATTGATGTAATTCTTTTTATTCAGACGCTACATTACTTTCATGACCACAAATATAAATTGGTCAGCGATTTAATTAGGTTTTTTTGTTCATAAATTAATTTACAATGGTCGGAGCAGAGCCTCATGGGAAATGCGTATTGGTCTGCCTTTATCAAGTGAACATAGGGAGTTAAATTAGCGGCTATCAGGGAGAGAGAGCAGGTGAAGCGGACCTGATGGAGGGACATAAGAGAAAGGATAAAGGAGGGGCCGAAAAGGCCAGACTGAAAAAGAAGGGGATGCTGGAGGAGAGTGCATCAAAATGTACAAGAATTACGGATTTATTCAACCAGCCGTCAACTAGTGATTCGAGTGATTGACAGGACCAGGGACGTGCAGTGAGGTTCGGAGCTGGTGAGGCACAGAAACCGGAAGTGATTACGTCATTTTGAGCTCTAGTTTAAACTATATATATAATGTATATATACATGTATATACAGCCGCGGAAAAAATTAAGAGACCACTTCAAAATTATCAGTTTCTCTGGTTTTACTATTTATTGGTATGTGTTAAAGTAAAATGTACATTTTAGTTTTATTCTATAACCTACTGGCAACATTCCTACCAAATTTCAAATAAAAATATTGTCATTTAGATCATTTATTTGCAGAAAAATGACAATTGGTCAAAATAGCAAAAAAGATGCAGTGTCTTCAGATCTCGAATAATGCAAAGAAAACAAGCTCATATTCATTTTTAAACTACACAATACTAATGCTTTAACTTAGGAAGAGTTCAGAAATCAATATTTGGTGGAATAACCTTGATTTAAAATCACAACTTTCATGTGTCTTGGCATGCTCTCCACCAGTGTTTCACATTGCCGTTGGGTGACTTTATGCTACTCCTGGCGCAAGAATTCAAGCAGCTTGGCTTCTTTTCATGGCTTGTGACCATCCATCTTCCTCTTGATCACATTTCAGAGTATTTTTTATGGGATTCAGATCTCGAAATTGGGCTGGCCATGACAGGGTCCTGATCTGGTGATACTCCATCCACACCTTTACTGGCCTGGCTGTGTGGCATGGAGCATTGCCCTGCTGGAAAAAACACTTCTCAGAGTTGGGGAACATTGTCAGAGCAAAAGGAAGCAAGTTTTTCTTCCGGGACAACGTTGTACTTTGCCTGGATGAGGTTTGTAAAAGACCATAAGGATTGAACCAAAGCCGACTGGAGGGTCTCCTAGTTCGTCTTCTCTGATGAGTCCAATTTCACAGTAGGTGCCAGACTCTGTGGCTTGTAGGCCTCTCCAGGTCTCCGTCTAACCATCAGACGACCATGTGTTGGGCAAAGCTGAAAATTGGACTCATCAGAGAAGACGAACTAGGAGACCTTCCAGTCCGCTTTGGTTCAATCCTTATGGTCTTTTACAAACCTCATCCAGGCAAAGTACAACGTTGTCCCGGAAGAAAAACTTGCTTCCTTTTGCTCTGACAATGTTCCCCAACTCTGAGAAGTGTTTTTTCCAGCAGGGCAATGCTCCATGCCACACAGCCAGGCCAGTAAAGGTGTGGATGGAGTATCACCAGATCAGGACCCTGTCATGGCCAGCCCAATTTCGAGACCTGAATCCCATAAAAAATACTCTGAAATGTGATCAAGAGGAAGATGGATGGTCACAAGCCATGAAAAGAAGCCGAGCTGCTTGAATTCTTGCGCCAGGAGTAGCATAAAGTCACCCAACGGCAATGTGAAAGACTGGTGGAGAGCATGCCAAGACACATGAAAGTTGTGATTTTAAATCAAGGTTATTCCACCAAATATTGATTTCTGAACTCTTCCTAAGTTAAAGCATTAGTATTGTGTAGTTTAAAAATGAATATGAGCTTGTTTTCTTTGCATTATTCGAGATCTGAAGACACTGCATCTTTTTTGCTATTTTGACCAATTGTCATTTTTCTGCATATAAATGATCTAAATGACAATCTTTTTATTTGAAATTTGGTAGGAATGTTGCCAGTAGGTTATAGAATAAAACTAAAATGTACATTTTACTTTAACACATACCAATAAATAGTAAAACCAGAGAAACTGATAATTTTGAAGTGGTCTCTTAATTTTTTCCGCGGCTGTATGTCTATGGTTTTAAAATTGTCATCTGATCAGAAATGAAAAAACGTTGTTTTATTGTCTAATACCATTATTTTCAAACGATTGTTTTTTTATTGTATTATGATGAGTTATTAATAAGATATTAATAGTTGCAAGCTAGTGTATGTAGCCCTCCCACCAATGATATGGCTCATTTCATTTTGTCTTGAGAAAATATAACTACGGTGGTGGGATGCTAATTTAAATGACCATTTAACCAACTCGGACATCTTCGAAAAAACAATTCCATATTTATTTACACAACGTATTAACATGTAAACAGTTAAACACCGCATACATAGCACACAATACCAAAATGTTCTACTGGCCAGTATAATTTAAAGTTGGTGCACTTTCGTTGGAGCTCATAACCGTCGGTTTGAGGTGAAACAAAATTAATCCACTCACGATTATCAGTATAGATCAGTGGAAATCCGTTGTCCTCTTCTTGAGTGAATGCAGTCAGTGGCTAGTTTAGCTCAGGATTAGCACCTACCTAGTCTGCTCACAATTTCAAGGCAACTTTCCTGCATCAACAGCCTTTAGCTTCTTTAGGTTCGTGTTGCGCATGAATATGTAGTCCCGTTGGGAAACGTGAAATACTCCAATGCAAATGTGTAATACTACTGTGTAATACTACTGTGTTAACTTAAAATACTTAAACGTTCTTAGTTAATTCAACATGCCTCAGGTTAGCAATGCAATCTTCCATTTTCGCTGTCAAACTCAAGTAGAGAAGTGAAGAAGAAAATCCAACGTCAGATTATATACCCAACAAGTGCCCTCTCGCTCGCCACCCTTCTTGAATCCGTGGTAGTGCGTGCCTCCCTTGCAATATTTTTCAATGCGTTTTCAGCTCAACTCAAAAGGTTCTACGCTTGCGCACGCATGCGTAACACCCAGTTTGGAGTGATTTCGCAATCCTAGGGGAGGCACTGCCTACCCTGCCCATAGACTGCAATGCATCTGCCTCCCTTGACCGCACGTCCAATGTTCATTGGCTGATCACTGGGAACCGGAAATGCTCAAATTCAGCGATTTTGATAATAAAAATGCTCGAAATGATCGGAATCATGCAGAAATGACACTCGTAACACAGATAACTAGAGAAATATGAATATTTATAATACATAAATATATATGATTATTACACAAAAAAAAAATATTTTTTTTTAATATATATTTTTTTTACTTTTCAAAATGACAGGTGAGGCTCTGCCTCCCCTGCCTCCTATGACTGAAAGTCCCTGGACAGGACACACTGTTGCGAATTAGCCTAGCATAACATTTGAGCCAATACGGGACACGATTTGTTCCGTATTTCCATAAATGTACATATACAAATACACATGTCTGTCACCCACACATCAACACTAAATGTGTGGTTGTGTAGTTGATATATGGGAGGTGGAGGGGATGGGTTGGGCCAGTTTTGGGCACGTTGTGGGCCGGTGGTGGGCCGGTGCTGTCAGAATAGTCCCGGTGGATTTTTGTTTCCCACTCCGCCCCTGATCTAAACCATGGGTGCATCGAGTGGTAAGGGGGTGGTCCAAGGCCATGTTCAGAGACTCCATACACGGCAATGGGTCGGTGTAATTCCAACAAGCTCCCTATTGGGACGTTACAAGAGGAAGCAAATCTCTTGCTGTAGTGAAGAGAGAAGGCAAAGACAACGGATGCTCATCCGAGGAGTGAAGTGGTCGAGAGGGGGAATAGCGCTTAATTATGCCATTTAATATAAGGTGGTGCCGATCCAGTGTCTATCCTATAGGCGAGAGTGGAGGAGGTCCATTTAATTCTAGAAGCTACAGTGTAGGGTGGCCAACAGAGGAGTTGCATATCGTGTGTATGGGTTTCCCTCTTTTATCGACAGGAGCTGTATATGACTGGTTGGCTCCCTGCTTGGGTTTTCTTTTCTTTGAATTCAGGTTTGTCATTTTTAATTATTTGCACCAGTGTTCCAGTTTAACTGGTTTTCATATCAAGTGATTAAAAAAAAAGTAAATTTTTGCTGGTGTTTCTTACGTCTGCACAGGTGCACGGTCGCAGAACATTTGAGTTCATAACTTTTGTTATACGAGTTCAGATTACTGCAGTTATACACAAATGTTTGTAGAATATTTTTTTGTTATCAACATGTGTGTTTGTATAACGAACTTATTTGACGAGGCATACAACGTGAATTTTGAATCGTTGGAAAAAGATGAAGCAAATAGTCCCCAAATAACTCGATATGGTAAAAAAAAATAATAATAATAATACTAAAACTTAGGCTTACAGGCTTTGAATGCAGAGACAATGTTGGTCTTGGGTTTACGTTTGTACCATTTAATTATTATTTTATTGTTCGTATATTCTATAAAAACAACTTGGGTGTCAACTTGTGTGAAATTGTGGGTCGCAGGGCCAGACCAGATGAGAACTGTGCTGGGTCATCATACCTTGTCAAAGCTGACCAGGGTACTGTTCGGCGACGCTCGCTTAGCAGTTTAGCGAGCTAGATTCCAGGCTAAAAAAAGAGAACGCCCCTTTATCGGGTTCGGCGAAGCAACTTCTGATAAATTACCATAGTAACATATCACTTAGCACTAACCTGCTCCAGGGCAGGCTAACCAACGTTTAGCTGGGTAAACTTGCCACACCCGCACCAAAAGGAGGGATCCCATTGACAAGGAGTCATATTATAGTTTGATTAGCGTAGGAAGAGTTCTTTGCGATCGCCAAGATCCATTTTTCCATCATGATGAGTTCTTGTATGAGCGCTACCGATCCACCCGACAAGGAATAATTCATTTAAAAGCCCTTCTCGAGTCATTTATTGCATACACCACTGTCGAACATTGAATGTCTTCACTTTCTTGCAAGTGGTAGCCTTCATTTTTGTAATGTCGGCGATGCGGAGAACAAGGCACTCATAATTATATGACATTGGTACAGTTGATAAACCCAAAATAACTTTCATGCGCAGCCTGAGACGTGATTTTTAGTTTGCACATGAATACTAACGTTTTCTTTGATCCCAGGACATTTGAGCACATAACCCATCTCCATTACGGAGATATTGGCTAAAGTTGTTTTACCTACTTTAACTTACATCATTGCAAACGTTTAGTTTTGCAAACGTGTCTAGTTTTTGTGCAGTAGTGAATGGTGGATGTGGATTGTAAGGTGGATGCATGATAAAAAGAGAGGAATAAACACAATTTCTTTTCAATGCTTCAATCTATTAAATTTCTTATTAATACATTCACATTCAGTCATTTAGCACAGTGGTTCTCAACCCCTGGGGTTACGTGAAGGTAGTCCAGGGGGTACGTGAGATTTTTTTAAAGATATATTTAAAATTAGCCTCCATTCAAAAATCCTTTAAAAATAGTTATTGTACGGCTCTTCAGAATGTTCCAAAAGTTCTGTTGATTTGTATCCATATGTGGGTTAAATGTCTACGTTCACAGGTTTGTAATTTCTTGATATTCACTGCTGCGAAAAGTTTATGGCCGCTGCCATTGGCAACAGGTTTTTTGCTTCTAATTCACATCTTTCATTCATTCCGCAAGTATCCTTCCGCAAGTAGTGACGTAACGGAAGGTCATTGAAACTTGAAGTCAGAAGGTTGGTACGCATGTGTGAAAAACTATTTTTTTCTTAGCGGAAGTCACGAAATGGCAACAAACTCTTTAAATAAAGGTATTCTGGAGGAATGTCTTCTATCGTTTTGGCAAGTAACTGTATAATGTTGAGCATGGGAGCTGAACACACACAACTCCTGCTGCACACAGAAGTGCGTTGGCTCTCTCGAGGGAGAATACTAAAACGGCTGTTGGAATTACGATCTGAAGTACACACCTTTCTGATTGAGCACAGATCTCCCCATGCCACACAGTTGCAAATATGTGCTATCTGGCAGATATATTCAGCAAACTGAACGAACTGAATATATCTGCAGGGAAAGGACACCAGCATTTTAAAACTGTATGACAAGGTGGGAGGCTTCCTGAAGAAAGCAGAGCTGTGGAGAAGAGCCTCTGCACAGGGGAATATTACCTGCTTTCCTCAGATGGATGACTTTCTCTCTAGTGAGGATGTGGACAGAGCCTCAGTCAAGTTGGACATCGTGGGACATTTGACCAATTTGGTTAAAACATTTAATTTTCAAATTTCCTCCTTTCCTGATATGGAGGATAAGTCTACACAGCTGGATTGGGTGAAAACCCCATTTCTCTTGTCCGAAGCATGTGGAAGTAAGCTACCTGTCACTAATCTGGAAACACTCCTGGAAGTGTCATCTGACCGTGGCCTCCAGATGAAGTTTGCCACATCCACACTCACACAGGAGCACCCTGACCTGGGAGAGAGCGCTTTCGAGCAGCTACTACCCTTTGCCTCCACATATTTATGTGAGGCCTCTTTCTCTGCAATGACTGTGATCAAAGCAGAGAAACAGACTGTGCAGAAGAGCTTGATCACAGCAGTTGCCTCCCTGCCACCAAGACTGACAAAGATTTTCAGTGAAGCACAAGCACAAGTTTCTTACTAAAATGTAATTGCAAACGCACTCAGTTCAATGCAACAATGTTCAATCTTCAGTGTTGACAGTTTAATAAATCAGACAATGATAGCATAGCGCTAGTGATGCTCCGATCGATCGGTAACCGATCATGATCGGCAGATATGGGTAAAAATAGCTTGATCTGTGATCGGTAAAAAGCACTGCTCAAATAGCCGATCACGTGATGTAAATGAATTGCGCTACTTTTCAACCTGCGTGCGCGTCTAAAGGGACCGTTAGATGCGCAGCAGAGCTTGCGACTTTTCAACCTGCGTGCGCATCTAACGGTCCCTTTACAGCAGAGCAGAGCTTGGCAATGGCAACCAAAATTAGTTCTCCAATCTGGAATTTTTTTAAAGTGTCCGACAAAGACGTCAAGTTTGCCATTTGCAATGAATGTCGTTCTGATATCCCTCGAGGGGGAAGCCACCAACGAAGCTTTAACACCACTAACATGATTAGGCATCTTAGGACACGCCATACAACGCAATATGCGGAGTATGAGAAATCAAATGAGCCGAAGCTAGCGACGATCTCATCCCCATCCCTCAGTCAGCCTACAGTGAGTGATGCATTTAAATTACGTGTACCGTACATTAAAGAGAGTAAGAGGTGGAAAGACATCACGCTCAAAATAATGGAAATGATTTGCCTCGACGAACAACCCCTATCCGTTGTGGAGGATAAAGGGTTTCGTCGCCTGTTAACCTGCATAGATCCACGGTACGACCCCCCAGGGAGAAAATATTTAACTGATGTGTGTCTCCCCGCGTTGTATCAAACCGTGTATACCCACATTGATACACTTCTTAAAGAAAATGTACATATAAGCTTTACAAGCGACATATGGAGTGCAGACGCCTGTCCGATGTCCCTGCTTAGCTTAGCTTAGCTTTGATTCCAACTTTGAAAGGCACAACATTGTGCTACAGTGTAAAGATTTCACGGGGTCGCATTCTGCGGAGGCTTTGGTCAATGCATTTAACGGCATGTTTCAATCATGGGGGATCCAAAGACCAAAAATCCACGCAATTCTAACTGACAATGCTAAAAACATGCAAAAAGCAATGCGAGACGCAGATTTCCCTGGCCTGCCATGTATGGCACACACTCTCCAGCTTGCTGTGCATGAGGGGATATTGTCCCAGCGAAGTATTTCTGACATCACAGCCTCAGGGAGACGCATTGTTGGGCACTTTAAACATTCTCCGTTGGCATACAACCGGCTTGGAAATGTTCAGAAACAACTCGGCCAGCCGATTAAAAAACTCCGCCAGGATGTGTCCACTTGATGGAACAGTACATTGTACATG
Source organism: Sprattus sprattus (assembly GCF_963457725.1). Lineage (NCBI taxonomy): Eukaryota > Metazoa > Chordata > Actinopteri > Clupeiformes > Clupeidae > Sprattus > Sprattus sprattus. Next base: position 1,620,165 of record NC_137927.1, on the reverse strand, counting down.
CTCCAGAGTCTGTTGGAACAAAAATTGGCTCTCGCAGCCTATACAGCAGAACACGAATTGCCCTGCACGTTTACAATTCACCAGTGGAAATTGATCGAGAATATAATCTCCATCCTCGCCCCGTTTGAAGAGCTAACCCAACAGATCAGCTCATCAACTGCGTCCGCTGCGGATGTGATTCCGTGCATAAAAGCCCTCACCCGGCTGTTGGAGAAGACGGTGGAGTCTGACCACGGGGTGAAAACTACAAAAGCAGTACTTCTGGAAGCTGTCAAAAGACGTTTTGCCGGCATTGACACACAGAAGCTGTACGCAATTGCAACGATGCTAGATCCGAGGTAAAATAAACTTACTATCAATTATCACTTTCCCTGTCTTTCAGTCTTATGCCAACTATTTCTTTGTTTTAAATAGGTAATTATGCTTTTCGTATGCCTTTTTTGAAGGACGGCTTAAATCTTAAATCTTAAATTTTATATTTTTGTCATAGTTGGAAAAAAATTTAGGCTATGTAACCTGACACAAATGGATGTGTGTGACCTGTATGGCATGATGTCACTATAGTTGATTTCACATAGTTTTTAATTTTTACATCTATTTCAGATACAAAGACAGATACTTTCCGGAGGCACTCAAACCAGCTGTGCATGATCTGTTTCGGGACGTCATTACAGCCCAATGCCACACTGAACTGCCAAATACAAACATGGAGGTGCCCGGTTCCAGCAGGTCAACAGACAACAGCACACCAGCTTGCTCTTTACAGGCAATGTTTGCTGAACTGGTGGAGGAGGATGCAGGACAAACTAATGAGGAAATCACAGTTGCCTTGCAGATAAACCAATACCTGGCTGAGCCCGTAATGCCACGCAGTGGACAGCCACTTGTATATTGGCAGGCGAATAAATGCCGCTTCCCTGCACTTGCTCAGGCATCGAGAGCGTATCTTAGTTCCCCATGCACAAGTGTGGATAGTGAGCGACTATTTAGCACAGCTGCAAACGTCATTGATGACAAAAGGAACCGGCTTACAGCAAAAAATGCCGAAATGCTAATAGTCATCAAGAGAAACTTGCCATTAATGATTAAGTTCTGAAGGATTTTGTCCTCTGTAGGCTGAGGCCTAGCAAGTTTGGGTTCATTTTTGTTTAATTTTAATACGTTATAAAAAGGCCAATCTGCCTGCCATTTTGTGGCGAATAGTTTAATTTTAATATGTTATGAAAAGGCCAATCTGCCTGCCATTTTGTGCCGAATTGTTTAATTTTAATATGTCATAAAAAGGCCAATCTGCCTGGCCACCTTATGTTTCTCTGCCTTGTTAATTTAACTTTCGTTCTTTTGTTACCCGTTTTGCATCAAATAAACACTTGTAGTTCATCAAAATCTTCACTGTAGCCTACTCTACAGATTTTTTTCTTCAATACAGGTAATTCATAGTTTAATTTCTACAAATTGTGCACATATATAGGGGTATGTTGCGCTGAATGGATCCCAAAAAGATCGGTATGAAAGCTATAATAGCCAATCGTCACAGATTGTCCGGTAACAAATAGCCTAATGCCAAAGTTCCAATGATGAAAAGAAGAACGGTAAGCCTATTTATTTTCCACACACACACTTGCAAGAAATGAATTGGTAGGATGAATATGAATGACTGAGGGCCGTGGTTTTTTCAGAAATGATAAATAACAAGACTTATAGTTATGAATCTAAATATATTACGGCTGTAACATGAAGGTGGATCTGTCCCTTTAACTCCGTGCTGCATTACGGTGAACATTCCATTTGAGCGTTAATAACGGTAACCATTTGAAATAGCGGAATAACTAAATGATGTAAACAATAATAATTAAGCAATAAGCCCCAAGAGGCCGTGCTTTGCGCTGATTTTAGAACAGGTAAGGGAGTTTTTAGGCACGACGCGAAGCGAAGTGCCGTTAAACCCCCTTACCTGTTCTAAAATCAGCGCAAAGCACGGACTCGCGGGGCTTATTGCTTTTCTAAACCTGTTACTACACATATTGTATATGGTTTCATAAATAAAGACAATTCAATTTAAGAAACAATAGTTTAATGATAAACCGTCATTCTTCCGCCACTAAAAATTATAGTTCCTAAATAAATCGTTGCCACGCAACCCTTGAAGCAACGCAACAGCCAGATGGAACACTGGGTATGAAATGCGCTATATGAATGCCTTGCCATTCGCTGCGCAGTAATATGGAATGTAATCAGGTCAAATTGTAAGGTAATGCTGGATTTTACAACGGCTTTTAGCCAATCACAATCAAGGATTTGAACAATCAGGTTTAGAATCAATAATAATCATGAAACAGTGAATGATTAAACCCTACATTAACTACTATCTATAGTGTACCTACTGTTGATATGAAACGGGCTAACCGATGATTGATAGCGGCAGCCTTTTTAACAGTGCAAAATCTTTACAAGATTACCATTACCCTGCCACCCTGTGATCGGCAGTGATCGGCAATCGGCAGATCATGATTTTGGTGATCGGTAATCGGTGATCGGCCCCAAAAATGCTGATCGGAGCATCTTATTACATATTTTTTTCAATCAAAAATGCTTTGCGCTGGTTAGGGGGTACTTGGTGTAGCGTTCTTATAATACAAGTATACTATCGCGAGATTATAACGAGACTAGAATGTTAGAGAAACTTTACATCAACGATGGGAAATGTGGAAGAATGAACTTGAAATATACATCACAGCATCAGGAGTTGTAAATGCTGCACAAAAGCGAGCTGTGTTATTGCTAACAGGGGGAGAGGGACTGCGTGAGATATGGAAAAATTTCACTGACGAGCAGAAAGCCCACCAACCTGCTAATGATCAGCAAGCTGCACGAGATGTGTATCAAGTAGCCATCGGAATCTTCGATAACACTTTTGCATTAAGGGAGAACATACCAAAATCCCGTACAAAATTCTGGGAAACTGAGCCCAATGCTGGTGAAACAATAAATAATTTCATCACTCGCATCAAAGTACTAGTGAAAACATGCAACTTCAATGCTGAAGCTGATAACCATGTAAGAGATAAAGTACTACAGCACAAATTATACAGAGAAGATAATCTCACACTGGATCGCCTTATCCAAATAATTGGCTCATACCACCACAAGGAGGCGCTAATTCTCAGTCCTCCATCCAACACAAACCATGTCTCCAGCAGAGCAAGGCCCAAACCAAAGCCCAAGTCAGCATCACAGTCAGGGTGCTACAAATGTGGTGCACAAGGACACATAGGTCGCGAATGTATCCGATCCAAGAACCACACGTGCAGCCACTGTGGCAAAAAGGGTCACTTTGAGGATCTCTGTTTCCACAAAGACAAATTCAAGTCAAACCCAGATGACATGCTGAGCTCACAGGGTCGTAGCAGAGCCTCAGGTCGCAGCAAGGATTATCCAAAGCAAAGCAAAAGTCGATACAAAAAAGGCCAACATAGGGTAGAAGAAGGAGAAAGTAATGACTCACGGAGTGATTCTGAAGATCTCTACCTATTCAGAATATCTAAAGCAGAGGACACCTTAGACCTGCGCCTGAACGGTTTCACCTTACCCATGGTGATAGACTCTGGTGCTCACCATAACACGCTGTCCGTGCATGATTTCACAAGATTACAGAAGGCTAGGCCCGAAGTCAGTCTGCAGCCTGCCTCCACCAAACTGTATTCTTATGCCAGCAAACAAGCCCTCATGCTCTTAGGCAAGTGCACACTTGAAGTTGAAGTCCCAAACACAACACGGCGTGCCACTGCTTCGTTCTTCGTGGTGCCACAAGCACAAGCATCACTCTTAAGCAGCAGAACCAGCAAAGACCTAGGACTGTTGAGAGTGGGCATCGACGCAAACATCCTGAGCTGTTCTGGAGCCGACGTATGGTCAAGTCTACGCACAAAGTACCCTCAAGTCTTCACTGGGCTGGGGAAACTCAAGAACTACCAGCTCAAACTGAAAATTGATCCAGACGTCACTCCAGTCATTCAGCCTGTGCGGAGGATTCCATTCAACCGACGACAGCGCGTCATCGGGAAGCTGCAAGAGCTAGTGGACCTAGACGTCATTGAGCGAGTGTCAGAACCAGCTCACTGGGTAAATCCACTAGTCACTGTGGAGAAAAGGCCAGAAAATGAAAATGACCACAAACATGGAGATGTGCGAATATGCATTGACATGCGAAGAGCCAATGTGGCCATCGTCCGTGAGCGTCATCCAGTGCCTACCATTGACGAGACCATCCAGGAAATGGCCGGAGGAAAATACTTTTCCAAAATTGACCTCAACATGGCGTATCACCAAGTAGAGCTCCATCCCGACTCCAGAGAAATCACAACATTCGCTGCACCAGGAGGACTCTACAGATACAAAAGGCTCTTGTTCGGAGTGAACATGGCATCTGAAAAATTCCAACAGATAATCAGCCAAGTTATCAAAGACTGCCCAGGTGCATACAACATGTCTGACGACATAGTCATAGTTGGCAGCACAGAAGCTGAACATGACACAAGGCTGGCTACCGTGGTGCAACGGCTAGCTGAAAGAGGACTGACAGTCAATGAGAAGAAATGCCAAATCAAACTGACGTCCATCAAGTACATGGGTCATGTCCTATCACAAGAAGGCCTAAAGGTGTCAGATGAAAAGGTAAAAGCCATCGCGCATGCTCCCCCACCAACTGACGCGTCACTAATGCGCAGCTTCCTCGGATTGGCCCAGTTCTGTGCAAAGTTCGTCTCACAGTTCGCCACCATAACTGCACCTCTCTGGGAGCTCACTAAGCAAGATGCTGAGTGGAAATGGGAGAGGGAAGAACAGAGTGCATTTGACCAGCTCAAAACCGCTTTGATCAACGCCCCCGTCATGGCATACTACTCAGTTGGAAGGCCAACCAGAATCACATGTGACGCTTCTCCCATCGGCTTAGGCGGCATCTTAGAGCAACAACAGACAGACGGAGTCTGGAAGCCTGCTCACGCCTACTGAGACACGCTACTCTCAGTTCGAAAGAGAAGCTCTCGGAGTATTCTGGGCCTGTCGAAAATTCAGCTTGTACCTCATCGGATGTGAATTCAAGATACTCACAGATCACAAGGCGCTTGTGAAAGTGCTATCACCCAACTCAATACCCCCATCAGCCCGAGTGGAACGGTGGTTGCTGTACCTGCAACAGTTTACCTACCAAATGGTCCACATTCCCGGCAAAACCAACAAGGCCGACCCCCTGAGTCGTCAACCCGTTGGTCATTGCGATAAAGCTGAGGAGAGGGAAGCGGATGAGTACATCTACAGCATCATCAAAGATTCCATACCTCATGCTCTAACCCCCCGTGAGATCGAGCAGGCTTCAAAGAATGATCCGAGCATCTCCAAGCTACGTCAAGCCATACAGAAAAATGACTGGACCTGCTTTAAAGGCACAGTATACCAGGCGGTCAAAGATGAACTTTGGACGGCTGGACAGCTGGTCATGCGAGGAAACAGGATCGTGATTCCCGAAGCCCTGCAAGAGCACGTAATACAGTTAGGACATGAAGGACATCAAGGAATGAGCCGAACAAAGAACCGACTGTGAACCAAAGTCTGGTGGCCTGAAATTGACAAAATGGTCGAAAAGCGAGTAAGAGCTAGAGCGCACACCATTGCCAGACCAGCCCTGGACTTATCTTGCAATTGACCTGCTGAGCATCTCTGAAGGTAACTACCTGCTTGCTGTAGTCGACTACTACTCCAGGTGGCCCGAAGTTGCCTACATGAAAGTCACAAATGCAACCAATGTGATTAATGCTCTTGAAATGATATTCCAAATTCATGGCTATCCTAAGTACCTGAGAAGTGACAACGGTCAACCCTTTGCATCCAGAGAGTTCCATGATTACCTCACCACACATGGCATCATGCAGCTGAAAGGAGTACCATATTGGCCTCAGTCAAACGGAGAAGTAGAAAGATTTAACAGAACCATTCTGAAATCAGTCAAAATAGCCAAGATTGAAAAGAAAGATTGGAAAGTTGCACTGAAAAGTTTTCTGTTCCATTACCGGACCACTCCTCACTCAGTCACAGGAGTGACCCCGGCAAAGCTGTTGATGAACAGAGATCTCCGCGACAAATTGCCAAGCTTCACCGATATGCCTGCTGACAGTGATGAACCCCATGCCACCGCTTTAGAGGAAATTCATGACAAGGACGCTCTGCACAAGTTGAAACGCAACATCGCTGCTAATCAGAGAAGAGGAGCCAAGGATCAGGACATACAACCAGGAGACACTGTTCTTTGCAAGAACCTACACAAGTCGAACAAGCTAGACCCCAACTTCGAATCACAGCCATATGAAGTCATCAGTAAACAAGGAAATGCAGTCATCATTCAACAACCAAACAGCCCACCCAAAATGAGAAACGCAGCTCATGTCAAGAAGTTCAACGGTGATGTCAGTCTCAGCGCCCCCTCCATTCCAAACCCAGTTACCACACCAGCTGAGTCTGTCCCAGTCCCCACTCCCATACCCACCCATTTTCCCCCTTCCATAGATCCAGAGCCCATGACAGCAGTACTGTCGCCTGATGTTCCTGGGAAGTCGACTCGTGTCAGGTCCCCACCTGCATGGCAGAAGGAATATGTGATGTCTACCCGAACTCTAACTTTGAAAAGAAAAATGGAAAAAAAGGAATGATTTTGTTGTTTAAAAAGAGGGAAGGGTGAATTACTTTTAAGTTTAGTTTAAACAGAAGTTTATGTTTCCATTCTGATCTAGGAAAGAAAAGAACACTTAAGTTAATACAGTGTAGCTACAGTGATGTAGATATGATTTTTCTTTAAGTCTACCTCCAGGAAGTTCATTATTAAAAAGAGGGAAGATGTAGCGTTCTTATAATACAAGTATACTATCGCGAGATTATAACGAGACTAGAATGTTAGAGGCAAGCAACGGTTGTTGTTCAGGTGTCCATGCGAGGTGAATGTGTTTTTATTAAAGCTCCATAAAACGGACATACTTTCGTGTGTGTGATTCCTAACACACCACACTTGGCTCAAAACATATTTCACAGGGGGTACATCACTGAAAAAAGGTTGAGAACCACTGATTTAGCAGACGGTTTTATTCAAAGCGATTTAAAACTACAATTCTTACGAAGGTGAGGGAAGTCGAACTGGTGATCTGCTGCATGCAAGCCATACGCTCTACCCGCTGCACCAGTCACATGTTCAGTGCGAGAAAAGATTTCATATCACGTCTTAGACAGCCCATAGACAGTTTCTTAATTGCTGTCGCAGCAGCGGAAGGGTTGATTTTTGACATGATTATGGTCTTGAATTCTTCATAACGCGTTCATGGTCATATCCTGCCTTAGCGGAGAAAAAAATGACCGTTAACAAAAATCATGGTTTTGGTGATCGATCTTTCCTGCCTTTGAAGCAGGACGTGCACGCGCAATTTAGCTGACGAGTTTAGACTGGGACAACTAAACTGGACATTTTTTTATCTTACACGTCGCCAGACCGGCTTGGCCTGTTCTCATTTAGCGAGCTATATTATCTCATGTCGCGAGCTAAATTAATTATCTTAGCTTCAGTTGTACGCCAAACAGGCCCTGGTTCGAACCCCGAAGTGACTCATTACATATTCATTATAAATGTGCAGGCTTCATTGATGCTGCAGTTTACAGGCTACAGACACAACACACGTCACACTGGGGGTGTCAGATTTGACTGTGTACATCGGATGTATAGGATTGGCGAAGCAGACGTAGACGCAAAAGTAACACCAGCGAAAATGTAGGTTAAATTGACATCACAATTAACATGAAAACCAGTTAAACTGGAATGGGTGCCGTGTTAAAATCTATGTACATTACCTGTTCATTACAGAGCTGTAAATACACCTCTTCCAGGTCCTCGAGCTCCGTCAAATCTTCAATTGTTTCCTCGTTGAGAGCAGAAACGTTCGTGTGTTTACAAACTATCCCTAAATCCGTCATTTTTACAATATCCCTTTTCTTCTACTTTTTTTTAAGCAGACAACACATCACACTTGTTCAATGATAATAGTGCGAAACTATCAACAAGATGAAGAGCACTCTTCTTAGCTAGGTGAGCAAGCGACAATAACGAAAATGTCAATATGGCAGCCATCCGGTCTTTCTTTTTTTGTCAAAATAAAAGTTAAAACTCATTCTATAGCTTTTAATTATAGAATGAAAACAATTAAGCAATATGTTACTTTAAGACAGTACTATAAGGCTCACCAAATGAAACATAAATGTTGGAAAACAAAAATCACGCTGGGTGATACAACCAGACACAATAACACAATACAGTGTGTAGTTTTTAGTGGCATCTATTAGTAGAAATGGAAAATAGTATTCACAATTGTGTTTTCATTAGTGCTTAATAAGCCCTTTGTATCTACATAGGGAGCGGGTCCTCTTCAAATGAGTACACCATGTTGCAGTGCCATATTTCTAAGAGTGCTGTCAGTTTAATGCGTTATTAACGGCCTTAACGCAAACCCATTTTAATGGCGTAAAAAAAAATTATCGCGCGATTGCCCTCCCAAACTGTGTAGTAGGCTAACGTTACGCTTGAGTCAATGGTGAGTGCGATACGGCGAAACGGATGATAAAAAGCTTCTGAATACAAAGTTTACCTTTAAAAGTTGTGTTGTTCAAAAGAAGCGAGCTTCACTGTTGTCTGAAAATGTCAACAGACAGCTGGCTGAAAGTACAGAAGTAGTAGGCTTACCTTTTATTACCGGTTCATTGTTTTTGAAAAAAGAAAATATTAAGCCATGGTTTAACTGCACTATAGGCTGAGACCTTGTTTATCTGAAATGTGCAATTTTATTTTGTACCGCCCTGTTTGCCAATGTTGTTTTTCAATAAAATAAAACATTGCATAGAGCAAGCCAATCCACTCTTCCATGTTGATAAGAGCATTAAAATAAAATAAAAATGATGAAAAAAAATGATTGAAGTGACATTCAGAATAGATAAAAATTTGCGATTAATCGCGAATCATTTTGAGTTAACTATGACAAAAATGCGATTAATCGCGATTAAATATTTTAATCGTTTGACAGCACTAGTTTCTACATTAGCCCAGAACAGACAAACCAAAACACTGGCTCGCTTGTAGAAGGGAGGGAATTCAGGTAACCTCATTGCAATTCAGCAACCTTACCACTAGGTTTCACTAAAAACTACACACTCTACCTTTAAGGAATGTTGCCTAGTAACAGGGACGCTGGCGAGTTTAACTTTTCTCCGTCTCGCATGGTTTTGTTAGACTTTTTACCATATTCACAGTTTAATGTAAGTTTTTGATAGGTGAAAAATCACCCTAGTTACCTCAGGACTCCGGAGCTGCATGAAAGTATATTTATTAGACAGACAAACAACAACAATTGCAATTGGGCTCCCCTCCCAGCCGAGGCTGACAGTGAAGCCCTGATAAACTCTTTGCACAAAGTTTATATAGTCAGAAGTTTAGCTTTGAGCAGGGATGATCACGTGGTGGATTTCTCACGTCCGAGGCTCCCTGTCTTGCAAGGATGGCAGTTTTGCACAAGGTCGGAAGAAGCACAGTTCCTTTCTTATCTCCTCTGGTCTAAACATGCTCTTGTTCATATGCAGACTTAGTGGCACCTAATATTCTAGTTACACACACACAGAGAAAAGCTGTGCTCCTTCTTTCATAAGCACATAATTCACAGGAATATATTCATACAAGTCACTTGATTATTATATTCTTAAGTCATTAACAGTGTTTGGAAATAATCTCTATCAGTTTTAGTCCTACTTTTGTATTTAAAAGTGTAGTTAAGTTTAATCACTGTACATAGTCATTGTTTGCAGTACTTTTTTCTCTGTCTTAATAACATAATAAGGCTTTTCATTAGTTCAGTTGCCTAACATTATCTTCCCTGTGACTTGTTTGCACTCCATTGGGCTGAAGAGCTAGCCCCTGGCTTGGCTACCAAGCTAGCTAACTACTTGTTAATAACTGAAAGAGTAAGCTGTTCTTCTGAATAACGCCAAGGTCCGTCCCTTGGTTCAAGTTGGCTTGGTTAGAGTAAGAGACTTGTGGAAGACGGCTTAGCAAAAGAACACATTTATTCCGACGCTAGCCACAGTTACCTCGACACAGCACGGTCACATGCCATGAGGAATGTCTTCTTCTGCAAGGAAAGTCTTCTTCATTTCAGAAATGTACATTACATTTTTAGTGAAGAATTAACATATGAAACAAGACATAACGTGTAGGGGAGGGGGTGGGTGTGTCTTGATGTCAAAGGCAGAAGGTGGTTATAGCCAGGTAGGACCATATAAATGCTTATATGTTTGGCCTCAACCATGTTGTCATGGCTGTAGACAAAAGCCAACAGTCAGAGTCTAATATCTCTGGCTCCAAGACATACAGAAGCCAGGACCCATGTGTGATGGCTCCCTACATAGCCAAAAGGCCAGGATCCAAGCTTGATGGCTCTGGTCTGGTTTATTTAAACTGAGAGTGGGGGTCTAATTGATATACGATCTGGTATGTAAAGTAATGGTCTGATATATGAAATTCACCTTAAATCTAACACAACAAAACATCAACAACCTGGATTGTCTCTGTCCTACTGTGCTGTCCGACTTTACTGGACCACCTCATTCTTCCTGTGGATTTATGAGGTTGAGAGGTTGACTGCCAGGCTGAGGCTGTGCTTGTGCAACTCCCTTCACCCCATAGTCGGACTGACTGACTGGTGCTGTTTTGGTCGGGATCAGTTTGCGGAGGTGCTGAAGAATTTGTTGACAAGCTGAAGGATTTGGAATTGGCAAAGACAATAGCAGAAGCCAAAGAAGCATGTACACTGACTAGGTAGAGTAGTATCACAAGATGACTCTGCATAGTTTTATTCATTGTGACATCAGAGATTAATGCTAATGGAATATGTGGAATCTAATACAATTTTGTTGGCGACATGCTTAATACACATTGGACCGTGTAATTTACGACAAGCTAGCTGAACAAATCTCTGTGAGACAGGGATGACACCATTAAGGTTACAGCTTATGTTGCATTCTTTCATAAATAACATTGGCAGGGATGTTAATGTTGAAAAACTAGCAACTTTCGAAACACAGTCAAACCTCAACAACAAGTGCAACACAAGAAATAGCAAGACAGTTAATAAATTATCACTGAGTAGTCCAACAGAAAGTTGGCCAGATCAGCATCTGACTTGCATCCGAGTAAATGCCAGTCCGAGGCTTACTCTCTCTTTCTGTCTTCCTATGTTTCCTCATTGCTTCTGCCATGATGTCCATACAGATACAACTGCAGTAGCTTCTTCTTATTGCTGGTAGATGGGTATAGTTGTTGTTGTTTAAGGTGGTGCCATAAAGCATTACACATTTCTCACGTGCCCTGTCCCCCCAGAGTACATGTGCAATACTGGTCACACCAGGCGTGAAGTGACGGTGGCGCAGATGCCATTCTCCATATTACAAGTCAGTATACCACCAAAATGATTTTAAAGTGCGTATGACACCTTAAAAAAAGGTAAAAGGCATATAAGTATCAAAATTATACATAAAACGTAGTACTTTGAAGTCATGCTTAAAACAATGACAATGTGCAGAGGTGGAGTGGCCATCGGGACGACGGGGAGCCGGTCGTCCCGGCAGGCCAATGAGCTCACGAGAAGCAGCCTGAAGACTGCACGCAGCCGTGGAAAGTTCATGAGCGGCCCATTGAGTTAAAATAATTGTCAATCAAATCCTGTTCCCGTGAAAATCACCATGTTCTCCGACTGAAATATGAATGTTGTCTAACCAAAGTATATTGCACTAGTTGTCGATCTACTTCTCACTAATGGTGGTTGCCGAACTCACTTTCATTAATCCAGCCTACTGATTTTTGTTTAACCTCCTATCTTGATCTAATTCTTTTTATTCAGACGTTATATAACTTTTATGACCACAAATATAAATCGGCCAGCGATTTAAATAGTTTTTTTGGTTCAAAAATTCATGTAGAATGGTCAAAGCAAAGCCTCATGGGAAATGGCACCTGCGTATCGCTCTGCCTTTGTACAGTGAACGTATCTTGGGCCAGATGGGCTCGTTGTGAGCTGGTGGTGGGCCGGTGCAGACAAAACTGTCCCGGTGGATTTTTGTGTCCCACACCGCCCCTGACAATGTGCATGTGGATGGGGCGCACGGAAACGCGGTAGGCGAAATTCCGAGAGATATGCAGAGACTGCAAAACACCGAATGGTAAGGATGACTTTGACCTTGTTGACAGTGACCAAGTTCAAAAGAGTCCCGCCATTGCCGTCATTTCCCTTTTATAACGCGGGGCGGAAGTGAGTAACTTGCGAAGTCGGTAGCTCAGTGACGCTGAATTCAAATGTTGATTTTAACAAGTATATTTATATATTTTAAGTAAACATATATGGGCCATTCTACCGAATTCGTGTAATATGCAGTCCCTCAACAATAAAAACTATTTACAAAACAATTAGGTATTTAGGCATAGATATTTAATTAGAAAATGTTATGGTCTATATAAACCCAATGCATTACATGAGATAGTGATAAGCTAAATATATACAAAATCATCATTTATAGGGTACTTTCTATTGGGAAGTAGCTGTCCCCAACCCTGACATCTAAATTTCAATGCCTTTAAATAACACTTTTCAATTTTTTTAGATTTTTTTCAATGATTTAATTTCAAAGATCTTTATGATTGGGTTGAAACAGAACTTGGAATATTTAGATTTATTGTGGGTTTAATTTTTAAATCAATTTTCTATACTCAAAAAATCATGTCCCTAGTTTTCATGTCACTACCGAAACACAAGAGTTTTAGTCCATTGGCTGAGCCTGTGTTTTAGCCACGACTCTGCATTTTTGACCATGCAGTGACACTGCATCTCTGACCCTCATGGTTGAATGGTAAGTAGCTAAATCCCATAGTTTTTATATAAATGTGTTCCAAAGTCTGAAAATCGACGTGTAACCTTAAGAATTGTCACTACCGAAACGCATGTTTTCTTCAATTAAGTAAACCTTTTGGGGTTTCATGGAAAATCTTATGTTTGTATGTGTGTTCACCTCTTCAAAGATGTGTTTGCATGCCGTGTGCTTGTTAGAATTCTTTATTTATGCTTAAAGTTAGCTAGAATTGTCACTACCGAAACAGTCACTACCGAAACATATGGTAGTGACCTGATGATTTCAGTAGTGACAAAATGAATTGGTAAGTAGTTCAATCCCATAATTTTTAAATAAATGTGTTGTGTGGACTAAAGGGCGGCCCAGAGCACCTTTTGGAAGATTTTGGGAGAGAAATGAACATCCATCCAACAGTGCAGTCACTACCGAAACACTGGATGTCACTACCGAAACAGTGCAGCACTACCGAAACACAGGATGTTTTGTAAAAAATTAAGTATATTGAGTAATCAACTAAAATGTTATGATACTGATTGGATTAATGTATGTTCAATTTCATCAATGAACAACTCTGGAATCAATATGATCAGTATTTAGCATTTTACAAAGAAATATTGCACTTAGATTTTGATGAATTGTATAAATTGAACTTGAAAATTTGGTAAAAAATTCATTTTTATGGATTTCATTGTGAAAACCTTCAAGAAATATTTGTAAAAATACTCTTCAGAGAAGGGAAGGAAACACAATCTGAACAGGTCAATAATAATACTTTTTTACTATAGTAAATGTGATGTTTCGGTAGTGACAATTTTTGGAAGAGGAAAAACATTCCAACACATTCTGAAAATACAATATAAAAATTGACTGTTCTTTTACTAGATAAGTGTACTTTAGATATGGTACAATATACATACGGACAAAGTTTTGGGAATAAAACATAAAAAAAATCCAAATATTTCCGACCTGACTTTGCACCAATTCGGTAGAATGGCCCATATATCGATTGTGTAATACCTCCTTTGTTTTATTTATTTGAAAAATGTTGTATTGAGGTGTCATATGCACTTTAAGGTAAAATTGTTACATAATATTCCTTTTACTCCAGTAGAGTATGAAGTATGAGTGGCATGACTTTTCTCAACGGTTTCTGGCTAATTTGACCAAAACTAGGGTGCTGTTATCAACTGCAAGCCGAGCGAACATCAAGATTTTGCCACACCCTTTTAGCACCCGTCCAGCATCTGTATCTCAGCTTCAGAAGGTCGTAGACACTTGAATTCGGGCTCATATGACCGGAATAGGCATGTTTATATATGCACTAAGAAGGTTTCTAAGCTCTAAAACCTTTACTTTTCGAGATGACCTTTACTCTTTACTCCTTATCTCAGACCTTTTTTGGCCTTTCAGATTAGGGCCATATGACTAAATTCCTCTGTAGTCCGTTGATTAGAATCAGGTGAATTAAGAAACAAACAGCTGCCCAACATTTGCCCAACAAGTTCTTGTTTTTAACTGTTATCATAACTCGCTTTTGACACATGGATTGTCCATTCATGCATCCTTAATAAGTGAAAGAATCTGAAGACATTTTCATGCCTTATTCCTGTAACATATAGGTCAATTGTGAACTTCAGAGGACAAATAGGACTTTACATGTTATGATGCTCATTCCGGCTTAGTGAAATAATTACCGTTAGCTGTACAGTTGTCAGCAGGTTCTCTGATAACCAGCCTGTGATGTTTCTTTTATCGGTAAAAACAGATCTCAATTTGGTCAAATTTGTATTATAGCATTATAACAAGCTAATTTTATAGTGTTACATTTGTAGTTAATGTTTTGTTGAAGTTATACATTTCTTTAAGCATATGTGTGTTATTTCAAATGATGAAATACAATTAGGGCAACTTAAAACCCATTTCCACTCAAAAAAAGCCTTCATGGTGGGTGAAAATGTAATCCCTTCTCCATTATATCAGATGTTTAAAAAAATAAACTACAGCACCCCTGTAATAACAGGGTTAAACCTCACCCTAACTCTCTGGAACCAGGTTTCAGTTATGGTCCTAGATATTGCAGTTAGAAATGAATACCGTTTAAGTTTGATAGAAAAAGTACATAAAACCAACATTTTGGTACATAATACAAATAAACTGGAACATGAACACTTATAGACAATACCCATCAAATGGAGGTACACCCTCAAATACATTTAGGTGGAGAAAGCTATAAAAAAAAGAAAGCGTACTAAGCCCAACCTTAACTTAATGTTTGTGTTTCTAGACTTTCTGTCATGTAATTTGATTCATTCAATTCAATTAATTTGGTTCACACTCCCATGTACTTCATCTCCCATAGGTTTTATGTATTTGTGCTTGCAATTGTGCAGGGCAGCAAGAGAAATGGACTCTATCCTTGTGTTCTTGGAACCCTTTTCTGTGTACATGGGGTGTTATTAGGTGGGAATAGGGTTGGCCTTACAAGACTTCTAGCATGAAAATACATTATTTTTCAGCTTTATTCCTATTTCAAACACATTTTTTTTTTACAATGTCAAAGTGATCATAGATCACAATCCAAATAAAATACTCATAAGGCAAGAGAATACTCTGGCTAACGTTTTTATTCTTGGCACATCTGGCTCGTTTAAACAAATGTGAATGGACATCATTGAGTGGTTGTATGTCTACCCTTGGTGATATTACTGTAATTTCCCCACTACTAACTGCTGTTTATACTTTGATTTTATAACTTTTTTGCAGCCCTGCAGTTAATACATGAACATGAATTTAATATTTTCCACCAAGGTAATGAGGTTCCTCTCATCTTCACATGTTATTTTGACCTTGGTATTGCCCAAATGGTCATGTTCACGTGTTTTTTTTTTTGCCTTGGTCTTGCCCAAATGGTCATCTTCACGCGTAATTTTCGCCTTGGTCTTGCCCAAATAGTCATCTTCACGCGTTATTTTTACCTTGGTCTTGCCCAAATGGTAGATCTGCTGCTTGAAGAACATCAAGAGGACCCAAAACATTCTTGACTTTTCAACACAATGATGTAACATTGGTACACGATTAATACATGGTAGCGGTGAACACACGGGTTTGTTTTATAAAACTACATAAGATACTGCCGTGCGGTTAATATACGGTGCAGTGAATAATGAGGAAATGCCAGTTGGTTTATGTGCTGGTGTTCACGTCGCTCCTCTTCTCCGTGAAGAAGCTTCTGAGCATCAGCACCTGACCAATGCTGACTGCAAACAGGAAGAGTGTCTCCCCGATGGACCAGTAGGAGACGCGTTCGTGAAGATCCTCCGCTCTCAAGCGGTCCTGAGTTTCACGGAGACGTAACCACGTCTGGGAATCTGTTACCACCTTCAGGATCTCATGGATGGACAGACATGCAGATTCCATCTGAAAGTACACAAAATCATACTGTTACATTGATTTTACCATGTAAAAGATTGTGAGAAAGATGATCCGGTAGTCTATAATCTCTCATTATGGAAAATGCTTTAACACGGCAATCAGTTTGAACCCTTTTTGCGCCACTCCCTATAACAATCGTTCCACCAGGAAGCTAGCGATTGCTAAGACATTAAAATATTGCACAACAAAACTAAAAAAGTTTTTCACAATTCTCTAAAGAGAACAAAGCTTTTCTTTGTGAATGGTTGTTCTTGTCGGCCATTATGAGTGAGTAACACCGATTCAAAATGACATGTAATAGTAAGCGAACACGTGTCCGATTTGCAGCAGAACAGGTAGCTGAAATAGCTTCAGGTAGCTTCGGAATGATCAAAGTGACCACAACAGGAATAATGATAGTGAAACTGGAGGTCTTTCCAGCAAAGAATAATTTAAATAAGATCAGGAATTCTAGGAGGGAAGCGATCCTGAACCAGAAGCAATGTGAGATAAACGATCACTGGAGAGTCAATGCTTTCTCAATCCAGCAATTCAAATCCCACATACCGTATTATGTTCCTATTTTTTTTAAATGATATCTCTAGCATGTTATAGGCACAATAAATATTTATATTATATATGTGACAACTATTTTTTTGGTTTATTGGGTTGATCTGTTGAACATGTCATTTATTTGTGGTAAAATTTAAGATGACACCTCGGATAAGAAACACTCACCATACACTAAAGTCTTCACCTCCATTTGAGGTTGATGTTTCTATGAGTATTTACATGTAGTACCTTTTGTTTCTTTTGTAGTTTCAGCTTTCCCCAGCGGTCTTTGAAA
Source organism: Sprattus sprattus (assembly GCF_963457725.1). NCBI lineage: Eukaryota > Metazoa > Chordata > Actinopteri > Clupeiformes > Clupeidae > Sprattus > Sprattus sprattus. The sequence goes on along the minus strand of NC_137927.1, from coordinate 1,602,929 downwards.
GGGTGCAAACATTATCTATGGTGGTTCTGTTCTTGTTTTCCAGTTACTGTAGTTTGTTTTGATAGAGATGTATTTAGTGTGTATTTAATGTATTTACTCTACATGAAAAAGAACATTTTTGAAACCGTTTTATATTGTAGATAAGGGGGTTAACACTAGCTAAAATATGTTAAATCCATATTTGATGTTATAAAGCTCCTCCAGCCCAAAGGTGGGCCACCCCAGTGCTCAGAGGTGTGATATTTCTTTATACTGGCTGCTGCAGACCAATAATGACCGCTACCATTGGCAACAGGATTTGTGTTTCTAATTCACATCTTTCCAATTATTCCGCATGTAGCCTGTTCACTTAACGTAGAAGGACATCACTGTAATGTGAGCATACACTATCAATATGTGAAGAATGGGGAGCTACCAGATGCTTCCCATATGATCGGACAACATATTGACTAATTGTCCATGGTCAAATTGTCAGTGCAACAGTATTTTTATTTTGAATGCATATAGCTTTAACTCCGACTTAAATGTAACTTAAACCGCAGTGGTGCATACAAATAAAGTATTTAGCACTAGTTTAAAACTAGCCAGTTTCAACATATAATTTCCACACAACCTTTCGACCTGGTAGAGTAGAAACTCACCTGAGTGAGAGCCGAGGCTCTGTTCATGTCAGGCAATAGAGGATGTTCCTCTCCCGATCGGAAGTCCAGGTATACAATTTTATGGGAGAAGGTGGAGAATTCATTGCTGAAGCACACTTTGTAGACACCTTTTGAAGTGGTGGTGTGTGAGAAGCTGTCGTACTGTTTCTTTCTTTCCTGGTACAGGACATTGCTCATGGGATCAGTCACAAAACAATCAACATCATAGTTTCCCCCAGCTATCACCTGTTACAGAAGAACAACAAAGGCCAGTGATTACTGCGAATAAAGAACAGATGGGAGAAGTTGTGGTGCCCATGAATTTATCCAGACTCCTCTGGAAATGTTCTGACGACTTATCTTTACAGTTTGAGCCCTTAGTTAGTATGGTCTCATACTTCTGTTGTATTCTGTCATACTTCACATCTGTTGTGTGAACAGCAATACATCACTCCAACTGTACTTTATGAAAACAGAGAAAGCCATTGGGTGTTTCATTCCATTTGATCACATTATCTCTTTGGCTTTCTATTTTGCTCTTTAAACCAGCTATGGGCAACCTCCAAGGGGCTAAAAGTATGCAGGTTTTAAATCAGCAAAACAAAACATTATTCGTCATGACATATGATCCTTTAGTTCATGATGCTGACTTGTCTGACATATTAAAACTGATGTGTGCTGCTTAATAAATAAAGTATGTTTTCGTATCTGCCTACCTCAAGTAAGAATCAATTTCACTTCCATTTCAACAGCTCATATTGTTAAATCTGTAGTAATTCACTTCATTTAATTTGATGCCAACAGCAGATATACTGATTGATGGCCAGAAATCTCATTTGTCCTTTATTTCAAAGGGTAGAAAAAGAAAGTGGGATTGCAGTCAGTATTTGCATTAAGTGCTGATGTTGCCTACACAGCCTCTGTATCCGTGGCTGCGTAGGCGACACATGTTTACTAATCAAACATCAATCTAACGGCCTAAAACAGCCTATAAAACAATGTATCAATCAATTTGTCTACTAATCTCACTAACCACGTCAGACCAAATGGCCCATTCTAAATATTTATTCATTCCACTTGATGTCTGTTAACTAATAAACAATGCTCCATCACACATTGTTGTTTTTTGAAAGGCTATACTTCTGCATGGTTGCACTGGAGGCAAACTGGAAGAGCAAAGTATATTCCCACTTAAAACAGAGAACTCCTGTAAATAATGATATATTACCTGGAGAATAAGGCCTTCCACAAAACAAAAAAATTGTGGGCATAATTTTACAATTTTGTGATTGCATGTGGGATAAAATGCCTTGATCATAAAGGATCATAATGTTTCATTCCAATGGGATGAATGCTAGTGATATGACATGTATCCAGGATCCAGGTGTCTGCAATCTGGTGGTACTCCTGTTCAGTGTCTGTCGCTCTCCTTCTCCCTCATTGTCTGCTCTCTGACCCTCTCCTCTGCCTCCTTCTCCCTCTCTTCTGCTGTCTGGCCCTCTCGTCCTTCTCCCTCTCCTCTTCTGTCTGACACTCTCCTCCTTCTCCTTCTCCTCCTTCTCCTTCTCCTCCTTCTCCCTCTCCTCTTTCTCCCTCTCCTCTGCCTCCTTCTCCACCATCTGTTGAAATGGTAACACCCGCATCTTAGCAATAATGGATTTAGCAATAATGGATAGAAATGTATCTTTACATTTAAAAATATAGTATTATATTTATATTATATTATATATACACTGCAAAAAATGCCCCTCTAGATTTAAGACAAATAATTACATATTTAAGCAGGATTTTGCTTAAAACAAGCATATTTGGCTGCCAGTGCATTAAGCAAATTTGGCTTGTTAAGATTTCTTAAAATAAGTAATATTTGCTTGAAATAGGTAAAAATAACCTTACCAAGAAAGCACTAGGTAAGTACAATTTAGCTAGAATCAAGACCAACTGGATTTTTCATCTCAATATAAGAGTAATAACACTAGGTTAGAAAAGCATTTTTTGCAGTGCAGCACTGAGACTGCCTTAATCAAAGTCCTGAATGATCTGCTCATTGCATCTAGTCAAGGATGCATTTCAATACTGGTGCTGCTTTCAACAGTACTGATTATCATATTTTGCTCCAGACTTGAACACCATTTTAGAATCAAAGGCTGTACTGTCCACAATAAATCGTCAAGTCATTCAAAAGTAAGAATTGTTCAGTGCTCGGTCCCCTGCTCTGCTCCACCCATAGGTGCTGTAATAAAGAAGCATGGAAATAACCAAATACCAATCTGATACTCTGGAAGCATGCAGATGAAAGTGTATCATTTTAACAAACATCTATCCAAATCAATTACCAATACATGTATTTCCAGGCAATGCAATATAAAACCCCTTGTTTTGCAGTAATCATTACTTACTAAAGTTCTGCTAGCATTTTTCTAATGGAAGTATAGCATACATCTGAATTACCTTAGAAAAACAGATCTCCAGTGCTCTCCCCATAACAGGCACAACTACTGTATTGGTAATCACAGACTAGCCTACTTGAAGTTTGCATAAAGTTAACAACTCTCATGGGATGAAAGCCACATATATGCTACTTACTTGAAAGTCTATGTCAAACTTTACACCGCTTTCGAGATCTTCGTAAAAACACTCCTTCTCGTTATCAGGTAATTCAAAAGTCAGTTCCGTACAGGCACCAAAAGTGATATAAACTGTCAACAACAGTAGCCCCTGATAATGCTTGGTGTGCATGTTGTACGCGATAAGTGAACCGTGACAAGTGGGTCCAGGAAATGTCTACACTTTGTGTAGACCGAGAAAATATAACAAACAAACGAGCACCACCTACCTATGTGCCTGACGTGGCATTTACACATACGTTACAGCATTGGATTGGTGAGGAGAGAGAACGTGAGCTTCCTTGTGTTACGTTAGGCGGCATGTGATAACGGAAATTAGATTTCATCTAGCGCAATAAGACTTCCTGTTAGTTCGAAACCTAGAGGAAATATCGTCAGAATAAAAGTAGAACGTAAACGTACAGCTTAAACTCAGTTTTATCGACTACCAAAGGATGCACTGCCAGTGGCGTCGGAAGGTCGGACGAAAGCAGCGATCGGTCATTAGTACACTCAGGCAACAACCTGGAGAATGGAGCGAAGCTACACACTCATGTAGCCCCGCACATACTGTAACCAACACGTGAAGCCCTGCCCATACTTATATTCTTCGGACATATTTCATGCCGGGACTAAACGGAATCGACCACCAGTGATCGCATTTGATTGTTGAAATAAATAAACCAGGAATCTTAAAGGAGTTATAACTAATGTAGATATTCAATTAAAAATTAAATATTCATCATTATAACCTTAACCTTAGCCCATCATTTAAAAAATGGATGAGATGGATTTTACAGTTGTGGGGCCCTGCCGACCATCATTTTAACGCAGTTATCAGTTTTCACAACGAACAAAAACAACACTTTAAGGAAAAAATATAATTTAATAAATGAATTATAGTTATCCTTGCTTAAGTGGAGACTTGTCAGTAGCCTACATTTGTTACAAGTAGTGTGACTGATGAAGGAGGTTGGTGAGTCACTAAACATTGTACATGCCAGGCAGCAGACAGCCAGCAAGAGAAGCCATGGCACTAGTGATGGGAAGTTCGGATCATTTTACCGACTCGAATCTTTGAATCTCGTTCAGTAAAATGAACGAATCTTTTTTCGAGTCACTCGTTCATTTTAACGGGGGGGGGGGGGGTGCTACTCAACATTTTTAAATTTTATATATACGTATCATATTTTCATGGAGGTTACTACATGTAAACCAGCAGATACTAATTCCTGCATTCAAATAATATTATATGAAAGTTTGGATGAAATGGTCATTTATTATCACATAAGCATTTAATGATCACGGCAAACAATTACGCTGCACTGAACTGTAAGTAAAGTTTTAAAAAGTTAAAATAACTAAACCTGTAATTATTTCTTGTGAACGAATATCATTCACGTCTTACTAACCATAGACACTCGGAAGTGAACTAGGTTAATAAGTCCTTTCTGTTTCCTCTTCTGAGCCTATGCAGGTTACGTGAAAAAATATCCAGAGCCCAGTCAAAATGAACGAAACATTTCGGTTTTCTCTAGCTTCCCATGCTGAGCCTATGCAGATCACGTGAAAAATGATCCAAATACTTGTATCCGGCAGATGACCTAATCGTTCACCTCCCGACCGTCTTTGGATCAACGTTTCGTTCATCTGCCGGATATCGTTCAATGATTCGTTCTTTTGCCGGATATCAGTCTTTCGTTCAATGATTCGTTCTTTCGCCAACCGTGTCTTTGGATCTATGATTCGTTCATCTGCCGGATATGGGTATTTCGTTCAATGATTCGTTCTTTTGCCGGATCGTTCAATGATTCGTTCTTTTGCCGGATCGTTCAATGTTTCGTTCTTTTGCCAAACGTGTCTGTTTCGTTCAATGATTCGTTCTTTTGACAACCGTGTCTTTGGATCTATGATTCGTTCATCTGCCGGATATGGATCGTTGGATCCTTTTCCACGTGACCTGCATAGGCTCAGTACAGTCAGCTAGAGGAAACAGAAATGATTCGTTCTTTTTCCGACTGGGTCTCTTGGATACGGGTCTTTGGATCATTTTTACGTGACCTGCATTAAACAAATCATTTCTGTTTCCTTGGCTTAGCCAATGCAACAGTCCCAGTTGTCCCGATGCGCGGTCATGAACGAGAAAAAGAACGAATCTTTTTTTGAGAGGACTCGTTACTCTCGAGTCGTTGTAAGGATTCGTTCAAAATGAACGAATCGTTCACGAACGACACATCACTACATGGCACACAGAGGAAGCCAAATAGTTGCAGCTAGTGTGAAAATGACAGAGAAGGGAGAGATGATTGAGGTTGGGAAGGATTCATGGAGTTGATAAACTGTTAAAGGCAGTTGTAGTGAGCGTAGTCACTAGCTAGTGTCTTTTGGCAGTATAGCTGGCAATGCTGTAAAAGCTTTTCTTCCATTTTGGCAAGGTATTCCAGCCAGTAAACACAGAACTGCATAGTGCATATCCTGGATGGCCAGTGGGAAAGACAAAGGGTGTTTATCTGTCCTTCACATGACCATATACTGTGGGTAGACGATGGATTGACTCAAAAAACGATGGGTTGACAACCAATCAATATTCTAGAATTCGTCTAAGATTTAGTTACCAGGCAGGAACTGAAAACACCATTTATTTGATTGGCTATTACCAGGACCTCTACTTTTTTTTTTCAAGGTAGGAGAAATGTATTAAACCCGATGCGACCAAGATACGATGTCAACAGGTTGACCACCAGGCTAAACTAACGCATCATTTAGCTACATTAGCTTGCAGCTATGTATTTTCCACTGTTGAAAAGTTCGGTTAACAAGACGTTTGTGTGTTTAGCCGTATGACTTTGTAAAAAAAATTGGTTAACAAAACAGTTGAGTATTAAAACGTATAACTTCACAGAATTAAAATTAAAAAAATAAAACGATCGTCTAACAGTCAGGCAAACGACGTTGTTGCTCAGTTCCTGCCTAGTAACTAATCTTAACCAATCAATGTACTAGAATTACATTGTCAACCCATCGTTTTTTGAGTCAACATTCTAGAATTTGATTGTCAACCCATCGTTTTTTGAGTCAACCCATCGTCTACCCACATATACTATCAAAATAAATTTGAAGATGGTACCAAAACTAGTTGCTTATAAAATAGGGTGACCAGACGTCCCGGTTTGACCGGGGCCGTCCCGATTTTGAGTTGAGTGTCCCAAGTCCCTGCAAAAACCGGGGCGCTAAAATGTCCCGGTTTACACCGCTATGAAATTGTCCCGGCTGTCAGCGATTACATAGCCGATGTGGTCTTATTAAAGCCTGATAATTAACTAAAACCATTTAGAAATACTAATAAAGCGTCCAGTGTATGATTTAAACAATTGTGTGTGTGTCAGTCAATCGTAGGGGTCTGCGTCTGCCTAACCTGTGCAACCAGCGTTACAATGTATTTGTTTCTGCTTAGGCCCAATTTACACACAGGTTTTCGCGATGTCGGCACAGACATCTGTACACCGACAGCTTTTTTCAGCGTCTAAACGGATACTTAACTGTCGGTGTGCCGATGTCGGCCCGAATTTCAGCCGACAGCCCCGTACCATTTGCCCGACAGCCCATCGGGAGTCCCCGACATCTTTAAAGTGCGTGTAAACGCGACCCGACATCTGTAAGGCATATTACAGACAGTGTTGCTAGGCAACATCGCTATCAACAGAGGCAAACTGAGAAACTTCCTGCGGTGTGTGTAAATGCGCCCCAACATCTACGTGCAGATGTCGCCGACATCGCGAAAACCTGTGTGTAAATTGGGCCTTAGTAACGTCTCTTCAACGAACAGCCTGGATTATAGCCATGGAGTTTAGCTCAAAGCAAATTATGCAAGGAGTGAAATTGTAAGTAGCCTACAGGCAGAGATGGGCAGTATTTCAATTACTTGTATTTGAAATATTAGTTAATTTACTTTTGAGTGGAGTAATTCTGTATTTAAAATACTCAAAATACTTTCTCCAGTGTTTAGGCAGAAGGAGATTTTTGTTCTGTCGGATTCTACCACTAGACCATCTGATCTGCCTCTGAATGTCATTGTCGAATCAGGCATCAGTCAATTTGCCAAAAGTGGTGCTTCTTATGGCCTGCAATAATCGAAATCGCCCCAGATCAATTTTTTTTTTTACAAAACAGGGCTGTGGTCGAAAACTTTGATAGCTGTCTTGATCATTGTCAATTTATCTTCATTAGTACACCGACTAAAAGGAGGTTCTTTCAAAGAGCGAATCGAGTTGTTGCACTGAACGTTAGCCATCTTGACAGAATGTGACTTGATCAAAGCCGTACGATTTCCTTATACGCAATTACGTATTACGAAGGCACGGTGGGGATAGCCCTCCCGGAAGCCATAGAGATTGCAATGAGAGCCCTGTTTTGTGAAGCTGCTGCCTGCAGAAATATAAACAGTATATACAAACTCAATCAAGTTGTTGTCTTTTAATTGCTTTGCTAAGTTACACTGACATTCTGTGATTGTTCTTCCTTTTTTAAGGGGTTCACCAGAGCTTTGTGTACATTATATAGCCCCGTAGCCAGGGCTCATAGACATATTCATGTCAATCTAAATAATCTGAATAGCCATGTCGCATTGCCAAAAATACTGATGTATACCTATATTCAGCAAAAAAATTACACTGACAGGTGTAATAAGCGGAATATGTGTGCGGGGGGAGGGGCGTGGTGGCGGTTACAAACATGAAAAAAAGGATACGGGACTCAAATGTTTGGGAACCACTGCCTTACACCACTGACAAGGGCCTGTCATAAGAGGCTGCACCTGGGCCCGTGGTAACTACCTGAATGTTCTGCTGTACAAAATTGTGACAAAACTGAAAATTCAGAAAAAGTATTTCCTGTATTTTAAAAATACAAAATACATGTATTGTATTTTGTAAAATTTTCTGGCAACAGTATTTTGTATTTTATTTTGATACATTTATTTGAGTTACAGAATGTGGCTGTAGTTGTTATCTGTAGTTGTTAACGATTGTTACCTGCTCAAATTTAGGTTTACTTGAGGTAAATGTAAGGGAATACTGTAGTGGGCTATGTTAGCACTAAGCTAGCTAGCTTTTTTGTTAGAAACTGTCTTCAGTGAGCAAGTGTGAACGAGCGAATTTCGAAATACAAGAAATAACTATCGACATCTCTCTATTCTTTGCATTTATATATCTTTCTTGTATTTCGAAACAATAATATCAGTCCCTTGTTGTTTTTTATAATCAGTGCTAGTGGATCATAATTTGACATGAAGTGAATGCTTCCATTTCAGCCCATCATGCAATATTTATCATTTGATATTTAAGATGTATTTCAAATGGGCCCCCCAAAAATGTGCTGCACGTTACACGCGTAAACATGCCTCTTCCCTTGGGGCTTAGGCTGTACAAAAGACTCCGTTAATAATAACGCGTGCAGCTCCCTCAGTTTGACAGTTCGATATTGATAAGTTTCTCGTAGCCAATTCAGTGGCAGCAATAGCTAAGTGTTAAATATACTGAGTGCCTAGTTTGTACATGATACAAGTAAGACCCCACTTCTTTTATACCTAGAAACGCTCCTGTTGTTGGTGAAATCTATGTTCCTGGCACATGGATAAAAAGCGTGTGCATGCACGAGCATTATGGTCACGTGCAAAGTGTCCCGGTTTTAGGTCCGGCAAATCTGGTCACCCTATTATAAAACCATACCTCAAAAAGTGTGAAATTGTTGCATAGTGTTACTTTAAGTACAGAAACAGTAAGCAGCATAGCGCAGAACAGAGTGCACGGTAGGTAGCAGCTGTAGGTTAACATAACGTATTGCCCTAAGGATCCGTATTGAAACTTGAAGTGGGTACTTTACTCCGGTCTCTGGTTGGTTAAAGCTTGTCATCTGACCTGAACTGAAAATGACCAGGACCTTTGTTTTATTCTTGAGGAACCATGTCGATTGCCTGACTTTTAATATTGTGTCACGTTGTTGGTGTTCAGGGGCTTAGCAAATATAGGCTATTGCATTGGTGTGCTTGTGTTACGGACAGTTAGTGCAGTCACTTTGTGACATGAGCAACAGACGTTTAACCCAATGTGAAAAAAACAGTCAAGCCAAGACAATTAGTTTATTTACGCTAACTTGTACCTATTAATAGCTTATTTGACACAGTGTAAAAGTTTGATTAGCACGCTAGGTGTGTGTTTGGTCTTATAGCTTCGTAAAAGTTTGGTTTACAAATCACTTGTGTGTTAAGTTGTATGACTTCGTAAAAGTTCGGTTAACATGTATTGAGCCGTATAACTTCGCAGAAATAAAAAAAAGTACCCACTTCCAGTTTCAATACGGATCCTATAGGAAATACGCTATGTAGACCTACAGCAGCAACTTTATCAAACAGGAAATGATGTCCGGGAACTTCTGAGTATAGGGTCTCCCTCAGAGCTCTACAATGTTCATAACCGCTCCGCTAAACAAATCTACTCTCATTCATAATCTCTGGCTCCTCTCCTCCTACCATCTCAGGGGATCTTCCAACAGGATCAGCAGGGAATAAAGAATGGCCCATATGGGGCTCGTTCTGAGGCTGGGAGGGTATTGGCACCACTAGTCAGCATCTACCGTTCACTACTGGAGTCACAGTGGGTTGCTGTGTCCTCAGAATTTCATAAACCTGAACAAACCTTTGCTCAGGAATAACAGACAACTGGGTGGGGCAGAAGGGTGAGTCATCCTCAGACTCCGAATCCTCATCAAGGAGCTGAGGTTGTCCATGCCTGGTTCTTGGCTGGTGGACCTTTGGCTTGGCTTATTCAAGTTCCTCTGCTTCACATAGGTCCCCGCAAGGGAGTAAGAGGTCCCTATGCAGGTTTTAGGGTTAGGGTTAACCTGTTTATGGGCTGTACTGTGTACACAGGTAGGTTTCCAATCTGTTTCAGAACTTTGTACATAGTGGATTCCCACTTGTCCGCAAGCTTGTGTTTGTTTCGCAACTGCAAATTTCTTACCAAAACTTGATCACCTTCCGTTGATTCTCTTTCTGCCTTGTCAAAGCTGCCTTAGTTCAGCAACATTTTGTGAAAATTGATAGCAATCTGGTATCTCTACTCAAATCATGCCTTCAAGTTTTTTACATACCGGAAGTGAGATTTAGGAGCACTATCTTTAAAAGGCAAACAGAAAGAAATGTTCACTGGTAACCAAGGCTGACGCCCAAGCATCAACTCATACGATCATACTGACCTCCTTCAGCGGTTATAGGCATGGGTTAGGGGCTTTACATGCTCACGCCAATTACTTTTCTTCTTGTCGATTTTTCAGGTGGGGTTTTTCTCCTGAAACATAGTCCACATGACTTTTGATCTTTTTCTCTACATCTGCAGCCAACTAAAATCTTGACCTGATTAAGTTGAGAGTTCTTTCCAAACCCATATGCCCCATGTCGTCATGGAGGCATGTGAGATTGGTGGACCGCAAACTGATCAGTAAGGCAGTCTTCAGATCGGTGAGTTCTATGGGGTTGGCAAGTCGATGCGTCACCAAGACCAAAATCGTCACTTCCGGATCCATCGCTAGCAATTTTAACATAGTAAACGTCAACATCGAACAGTTACATCGTTTTCTAGTCGACACCCACATATTTTAGCTAATGTTTCTCCTCACCTCCACCTCATATTCTTTTTTCTTCATGGAAGCCTGAACTTTCCCTTTCAAGCTGCCACCTGTCATAACATTCACACTCACAACTCTGTTTGAAATTGTAGCGTGGCTAACGTTAGCACAAACAGCACTGGGTCCTTTTTGTTCGTCGCACTTTCATGGAGTTCATTGAATGAGATATAAAGGTCTGATCGACTTACTTTAAAATGTAGATGAATCCTCGTGGTCTCGTCTTTTCAACAAGGTGTTCCTTGCCTTCGTAACCTTAGCAGGCGTTTTACAATCCAATCGTAAATATTGGCTTTAACATTACAGTATACATTGGCAGCTGAGGATTTGGATCCGTGACGTCACACTTGCCAACCCCATAGAGAAGACCTGGTGGATGTGCTGCAAGATATTAACTGTCTCAGCTGGAAGGTCTTGTTGGTTGGGAGATGAAGACAGATGATGAGAAGCAAATTGTTTCCCTCACTCTCTGTCCTAAAGAGAAACATGGTCGTCGTCCAGAGTATCATAAGGCTATCTGGAAAAGCCAAATATAGACAAATACAATTACAGTAAGGAGACACTTACAGTAAATTCCTGACACAGTGATGTTAGCTATACATTTCTGTTCTACAAGCCCTTAAGGAAGGCTGGTTTGGTGCTCTACCTTGAAAGGACGCTTCAGTCAGAAGTTTTCTTTTGGGATATTTTTGCTTATTTTCAGTTCCTGATAGTCCCTCCTCAGGAACCGTGTTCAGTTTAAATCATGCACATTTTGTTCCTCCCAGGCCGGCTGCCTGCTTTTCATCTCTTTATAATTCATCTCAACTAATTCAGGGTTTGACTCATTACTGCAGGAAGGCGTAATATGGCAGTCCTGACAGCACTTGAAACGATATCCTGGGCGCAGTTTCTTTGTGAGTTTTGAAGCGCCTGGATCCAAGGGGATTTCCTCAGTGGAGGCCTTGGCTTTAGACTTTAATTTCATTCTTGGCTTAGCAGGCGTCTGTTTTGAACTATTGAGTCTGGGATGCTTTCAGGGAAGCCATTTAGGCTTTCTCAGTTTGTGTGCATCAGTGGAAGATGCATTATCTGCAGCAGAGGCTATGTTAATGTCATCCCCCCCTACCCCAATGTAAGGGAATTAGCCTGGGCTTTGGTTTTAAGAAGCCCCAAAATCGGTTAATTCTGCTGGATTTAGCAGCTTGCCAGTCCTACATAGAAAAAGAGCTAACTCTGAAAAAGAGGGTGGCTTATTTTTCTTTTGTTCAAGACTGGTTATTAACAGCTGGCCACTACCCCCAGCAACCTCTACAGAATTGCTTAAGCAGGTGGCATTCCATGTTACAAGTAGTAATGCCGCCTATTTAGCCAAGGTGGCTGTGACGATGTGATCGTCCCTACAGGTGAATACGCTCTCTGGCTGCCATGCCATTGAGCCGGGCTCTTTGGTGTGTCGGTCAGAGCGCATGTTTGGCACCCTATAGACCTGGGTTCAAGTCCGGGTGGGGTGACCACGCTCTCCCTTTGCTACAAATGGTGTCAGAAGAGGGATGCCCTGCTGTGAGGTCATCGAAGGCGCACCCATGAACATTGTGTGAGGAACCCCCAGGAATGTTGACCCCGTGTGAAGGACCCCATGGTTGGGTAAAGCATTTGTGTGTGGGGTGCTCTGGATGGGAGAAGCATGGTTGGTGAATGCGGGAGAGATGTCTGTGTACGTGAAGCGCATGGGTGCGCTTCCCAAAGGTGAGGGCAGTGTGACGATGTGATCGTCCCTACAGGTGAATATGTGCTGTGGCTGCCATGCCATTGAGCTGGGCTCTTTGATGGGGCGGTCAGAGCGCATGTTTGGCACCCTATAGACCCGGGTTCAAGTCCGGGTGGGGTGACCACGCTCTCCCTTCACTACAGTGGCATTGTTCCTCATTATCAGAACCATTAAGTACTTAAGGCAGCCGAGTTCTTCCCAATCACTTTGTCTCTTCTTCCCTTCCAGGTTTAGGCTCCACCATGGGTCACTGCTGTAGTCTCTCCACCTGATCTACTGCAGAAACCCGCTGCTTACCCCTACCCGTCCCTGCCACACTGTCATGCATTCATTCTTACCTGCTCATGATCCATCTACATACTCCGTGCCAGCCTAGTAATGTAAATAATAGCCATAAATGATATCGTTTTATGTTTCTTTGAGCTACTTACCCTTGTAAAAGTAACCTACTAAGCGTGATACCTGAATGCTCTCTCCCATCTTATCCACTATTTATTTTCCTTTTTTTTTTTAAGGTTACTTTATTTTTAATAAAGCATAACAAAAAAATAAATCCAATGCAGTACAATATAATCAGGATTTACATTTACTTCATATTAACATGTTGTCCTACCGTAACCATTTTTAGTGTGACCCTGAATCCCAATAGCACCACATTTAAAGTGTAACATTAAACACATGACAGACAGACAGGTGACAGACGAACAAACGGAGAGACAGATAACCAGGCAGGTTGGCAGGGAGCAAGGTGGGACGAAGACAGAACAGACAAGACAGGACTGGACAGTTAAACACATGGGATGCATTAGTTATTGAAAAGAATGGTCTCTGATTTATATTGGGAGGTTACGGAAGAATGTTGAGAATGTTATTTGTAACATGGTATACTTGGGTGTTGGTGCGCTCGAATGTTGCTAGTGAGTGCCTATGTGTACAGTGAGTGCCTATGTGTAATGCAGGAGGGTGGGTGGGGGGGGGGGGAGTTATAGAACATTGAAAAGTGGTGTCTGTTGATATATGTGGCTTATGGTTAGGTTTTGGTGATGTTTCCGTTTAATTTAGAAATGATAGAAATGGTGAGCAGGTATTTTCAAAGGCTGGCATTTGCCTCCCTCTATGTGCGTTGTGTTTTTCTATTGCAATGTATTGGGCGATTAGATTTTTCCAGTGGTTGATGTGGCAAGATTTCTTTGCCTTCCAGTTTTGGAGGACTACTTTCTTAGCGACAGTTAAAGAGATGAGCAAGGGGTTCTTGAATTTGTTGCGGGATGTGGAGTATGGATATGTCACCAAAGAGACAGAGTGTTGGGGTTGATGGGATTCTGAAGTTCAGGATGGTAGAGAGTGCTTCAGTGACCGTGATCCAAAAAGAGTAGACTGGTTGACAGAGCCACATGGTGTGTAGATAATCGTCTGTGCTACCCAAAGTGCATTGTGAGCAAATACCTGTATTGGTTAAGCCCATTTTGAACATTTTACTTTGGGTGATGTGAGATCTATGAATGACTTTATATTGTATAAGCTGTAGATTTGTGTCAGTGGTCATGGAAAATGTGTTTTTGCAGATTTGTTCCCAATAATCGGGATTGGGAGTGAAGGCCAAGTCATTTTCCCACTTGGTCGTTGGGAGTGTTATTGTTGTTTTTAGGTTTGCAATTATTGTATATAGTTGGGAGGTTAATTTTTTGAAGTTATTCATTTTCATGAGATTTTCTATAAGTTCAGAAGGTTGTAATGTGTTGTTGGTTAGTCTAGTTTTATCTTTAATTTTATGCTTAAGCTGTTGATATTGAAGAAACTGTTCTCTCCCAACCCCATATTTCTGGGTCAGTGTGTTGAATGACATTAATTGGTGGTTCTCAAACAGGTGGTGAAGATGTGTGATTCCTTTTTGTGCCCACGTGGGAAAGTGAAACGGTTTGTTCTGTAATGTGAAAGCTGGGTTGTGCCAGAGAGGGGTGTACTTGTTTAGTGCCAGTGATGATTTTGTGATTTGGTTCGTTTTCCACCAGGCTGTCAGAGTTGAGTTGATGGTAATGAGCTGGCAAAAGTTGGATTTTTTTTATTGATTGTGAGAGGAAGGGAAGGTGCAGACTTGGGATATTTGTACATTGGTTTTGTTCCAGTTCCAGCCATGGGTAGTTGTGCTTTTGTATATTCATCCATTTGACTAAGTATTGTAATTGATTTGCTATGAAAGTATTGATGAAAGTTTGGTGCCTCGAGTCCACCATGTGATTTTTTATTTTGTAGTGTTGCGAGTGATATTCTGGGGTTTTTATATCTCCAATAAAATTGTGTTGTTAGTGAGTTGAGAGTTTTGAACCAATTGTCTGTAGGAGTGGTGGGAATCATAGAGAAGAGGTAGTTAATCTGAGGAAGGATTTTCATTTTGACTGCAGCTATTCTTCCGATGAGTGTGAGTGGATGTTTATAATCGTCTTCGATTTTTTTTGAGGAGGGGAGTATAGTTGAGGGTAAAAAGCTCTGACAGCCTGGGGGAAATATGAATCCTACTTGATATTGCCAGTATGAAAGTGGAGGGAAGTGTCCTGAGCTCCAGAATCCCATGCATCATCTGAGAGGGGTAGTAAGATTAATTTACTCCAGTTGATATTATAATGCGAGACATGAGAGAATCTATTGATGATATTGAAGATTTCTTGAAGTGATACCTGTGGGTTCTGTATATGGGCCATTCTACCGAATTGGTGCAAAGTCAGGTCGGAAATATTTTGATTTTTTTTGTGTTTTATTCCCAAAACTTTGTCCGTATGTATATTGTACCATATCTAAAGTACACATATCTAGTAAAAGAACAGTCAATTTTTATATTGTATTTTCAGAATGTGTTGGAATGTTTTTCCTCTTCCAAAAATTGTCACTACCGAAACATCGCATTTACTATAGTAAAAAAAGTATTATTATTGACCTGTTCAGATTGTGTTTCCTTCCCTTCTCTGAAGAGTATTTTTACAAATATTTCTTGAAGGTTTTCACAATGAAATCCATAAAAATGAATTTTTTACCAAATTTTCAAGTTCAATTTATACAATTCATCAAAATCTAAGTGCAATATTTCTTTGTAAAATGCAAAATACTGATCATATTGATTCCAGAGTTGTTGATTGATGAAATTGAACATACATTAATCCAATCCGTATCATAACATTTTAGTTGATTACTCAATATACTTAATTTTTTACAAAACATCCTGTGTTTCGGTAGTGCAGCACTGTTTCGGTAGTGACATCCAGTGTTTCGGTAGTGACTGCACTGTTGGATTGATGTTAATTTCTCTCCCAAAATCTTCCAAAAGGTGCTCTGGGCCGCCCTTTAGTCCACACAACACATTTATTTAAAAATTATGGGATTTAACTACTTACCATTTCATTTTGTCACTACCGAAATCATCAGGTCACTACCGTATGTTTCAGTAGTGACTGTTTCGGAAGTTACAATTCTAGCTAACTTTAAGCATAAATAAAGAATTCTAGTAAGCACACGGCTTGCAAACAAATATTTGAAGAGGTGTACACACATACAAACATAAGATTTAGCATGAAACCCCAAAAGGTTTACTTAATTGAAGAAAACATGGGTTTCGGTAGTGACAATTCTTAAGGTTACAGGTCGATTTTCAGACTTTGGAACACATTTATATAAAAACTATGGGATTTAGCTACTTACCATTCAAGCATGGTCAAAAATGCAGGGTCGTGGCTAAAACACAGGCTCAGCCAATGGACTAAAACTCTTGTGTTTCGGTAGTGACATGAAAACTAGGGACATGATTTTTTGAGTATAGTTAATTGATTTAAAAATTAAACCCACAATAAATCTAAATATTCCATGTTCTGTTTCAACCCAATCATAAAGAGCTTTGAAATTAAATCATTGAAAAAAATCTAAAAAAATTGAAAAGTGTTATTTAAAGGCATTGAAATTTAGATGTCAGGGTTGGGGACAGCTACTTCCCAATAGAAAGTACCCTATAAATGATGATTTTGTTTATATTTAGCTTATCACTATCTCATGTAATGCATTGGATTTATATAGACCATAACATTTTCTAATTAAATATCTATGCCTAAATACCTAATTGTTTTGTAAATAGTTTTTATTGTTGAGGGACTGCATATTACACGAATTCGGTAGAATGGCCCATATAGAGTAGTAGATCGTCTGCATATAAACTGATTTTGTGTTGTATGTTTGCTACCTGAATTCCTTTGATTATGCTGTTTTGTCGTATTGCTGCTGCGAGAGGTTCGATGAAAATGGCAAAGAGAGAAGGCGAGAGGGGGCATCCCTGTCTGGTGCCCTGGTGCAGTGTGAAACTCTGTGAAGTGATTCCATTAGTGGCAATTGTGGCCCTGGGTGATGTGTACAGTGTTTTAATCCAGTGGATGAACGACTCTCCAAAGCCAAACCTGTGGAGAGTAGTGAATACAAATGCCCAGTTTACCTTATCAAAAGCTTTTTCCGCATCAAGTGAAATGATAATGGTTTTCTGTTGTGTTTCTTGTGATATATTGAGAAGGTTAAACAGTCTGCGGACATTGTCAGTGGCGTTTCTGTTTTTTATGAAGCCTGTCTGATCTGGATGAATGAGTATGGGACTAACTGTTTCTATTCTGGTGGCTAGTGCTTTGGTGACAATTTTCAAGTCAGTGTTCAGTAGTGAGAGAGGTCGGTAGCTAGTGGGATGAGATGGATCTTTGTTTGGTTTTAACAGTAATGTCATGGCTGCAGTGTTCATGTGTGTGGGTATGGTGGAGGAAGTTTTTATTTCTATAATTACTCTGTTGAATAGTGGTGATAGTATGTCCCAAAAGTGTCTGTAGAATTCCGCTGGTAGTCGGATGGTCCGGGACATTTGTTGCTAGGGATTGTATTGAGGGCTTCGGTAAGTTCGTTAAGGCTAAGAGGTGCGTCTAAAATGTTGGATTGTTCTGTAGTTAATTTTGGTAGTGTCACATTGTTTAAGAAGGTATCTATCTCTGGTTGTGTGGGTTGGTGAGTGGGAGAATAGAGGTTAGTGTAGAAATTCCGAAATATGTTGTTTATATCCTTTGGGTCTTGCTTAATGTTTCCTGTGGGGTCCAAAATGGCTGGGATGATTGATTTCTCTTTCTTGTGTTGGAGTAGGTTTGCTAAGTATTTACTGTTAACTTTATTGCTGTATTGAAAACCATTATAATTCAACTGTTGAATTTGGAATTGTGTTTTTTTTTGTAGGATATCGTCAAGTTGTGTTGTGAGTTCTTTTAATTCCTTTTGTTTTGGTTCACTGGGGTGGTGGGATATTTCATTTGTTAAGTGTTTGATGTTTTGTTCCAATGTGTTTTCCAATTGCTGTTGCTGTTTTTTTTTTGTATGAAGAGTATGAAATGATTTTCCCTCTGATTACAGCCTTCCCAGTTTCCCATAGCAATGAAGGTGAGGTGTCTGGAGAGTCGTTCATCTCCAGAAAGAATGCCCACTCTCGCCTTAAAAGGGTTGTCAAATTTGGGTCATCTAACATTGAGGTATTGAAGCGCCATGTGGTTGAAGTTTTAGGATATGTCTGAGTGTTAATAGACAGGGACATGGGGGCATGGTCGCTGATTACTATTGAGTGGATTTTGTTTTCTGCTATTTTGGGTATTAGTGAATTACTGATGAGAAATAGATCGATTCTAGATGAACCTTGATGAGCTTTTGAAAAATATGAATATTCTCTTAGAGAAGGGTTACTCATTCTCCAACTGTCACCAAGGCCATAGTCCTCCATATATTGTTTGATTGTGTCAGTGGAATGCCAGTTTCTTGAGTTGCCAGAGGTGCTTGAACGATCAATTGTGGGATTAATGACAGTATTGAAGTCTCCTGCTATGATGAGGTTGTTTGAATTTGATAATATAGAAAAAATGTTGTGGAAGAAAGATGGATCATCATTGTTTGGGCCATAAATGTTTGCTAGTGTAAATGTTGTATGATTGAAAATTGCGTTTATAATGATGAATCTTCCATCTGGGTCTGTGATAGCTTGATTTAGTGAGAACTGGATATCTTTATTTATTAGAATTGAGACTCCTCTTTGTTTGCTGTTATATGTTGAAGAGTATATTTTGTCGAATTGTCTGAATTTAAGATGCTGTATTTCTGTGTCTGTTAGATCTGTTTCTTGTAGGAAGCAACTGTCAGCCTTTAATTTGATCAGGTGATTAATTACTTTAAGTCTTTTGGATTAGTTACGGAAGCCACGTATATTCCATGATATCAATTTAAGTGGTTGCATAGGTGAATGACAGGTATGTCTGAGTTGTGGGCTGATCAGGCTTTTAGCTAGGCATGCGTCCGTGCGTCTTTTGGACGCACTGTTCTAAAATAATAAGAAATTGGACGCTGTACTTTTAGGCAGACGCCCTACAGACGCCTTAAGTTTTTCGTCCCTTTTTTCACTCAGTCAAACTTTTTTTAAACGTGTTCACAATAACTCTCAACATTGTTCAAACGTTTATGAGCGTAATCACGTTGTAACACGTAAAACAACAGTTTACCGCTATTAGGGGTGGTGAGCCGCATGCAGCTCTTTGCCGGCTGACGTGTGGCTCGGCTCCAGCGCGAGTGCTCACTGACTTTTCTCTTGGTGTACAGAATTTTCATATAGTAAAATAAACATCTAAAATGCATATTTTGCACGAAATACAGACAAAAAGCTGTCCGATTTGAATGGGTTATTTATTCATGTATATTTTGTCATCACGCGATCTTGAGAGATGTCTTCATGTAACGTTAATGTTCCAAACATGAAACATTCTAATGTGTGCACCCAGTCGCAGATAGTTACTAGCCAGACTTACTAGCAGTAGCTACTGAAAGAATGCCATGGATCCAGTAAAGCTAAACGAAAATATGAAGATGAACACCGCACGTTCTTGCCTTAATGGAAGGAATTATTTGCGGAGCGAAATGGAAAACCCCTCTGCTTAATATGCCAACGTCACTGTCGCATTTTAAAGCCTCAAATTTGGAGCGCCTTCTCTCCACACACAATGCTAACAAAGCCCAGAGTTCCTAAAGACACAGAGCTGTGCAAGCACAAGGTACATACTTTGAATTGAAACGTCAGTCAGAGAAACAGACTCTGCTTTCTTTTTAAATGTACGAAGTACTCTGAAACGGTCACGTTGGCATCGTATCATTTGTCATGGAATATTAATCGAGCAAAAAGTCATATAGTGAGGGAGTTTGAAAATTGAACAGAGGATATCTGACATTAACTATAATTAGCACCTATCTCAGCAGATGTCTTCAATATGTTTATGTTTGTGCCATATTTTAAATCTACATTTGTTAATTTCTCTTCCTAAAACCCACTAGAGGACACTATTTAAGGTTATTTAAAAAAAAAAAAAGGAGGCAACTGCTGTGATTAGGCTCTTCTCCAGGCACAGTCTGTTTCTCTGCTTTGTTTTGATCACAGTCAGTGGCGTGCACAGACATTTTGGGGGGCAGGTGCTCAGGGGGGAAGGGAAGGGCACTTTTAAAAAAAACTTCCCGTTTTTTTCTGCCACAAATAAATGTGTTAATTAATGTTGCCTGACAAAACCTATACAACAGAAAACGTTCGCCCTAACAAATTTGCAGATTTGCAATTGCAAACTCTACCGAAATAATTTGTAGCCTAATAAGCCTATGGTCGTCCTTGCGTTATCTGTCATTGGGCTATACAGCGTAAAACTTTATCAGGTGACCAGTCGGCTAAAAATGCTTAGTTGTTTGTTGCTGCATTTTACTGCACAACAAAATGATTAGGCTACACGTTGGGCTTAGAGGGCAAACTATACGATTTGACTTGATCTGTATGTTACCTGGCTGGTGGGAACACGGGAGAAGATGCCTGTCTGCGACCGTGCCTGCTATGCTGGAGACGCTTCTGTTTACTGAAGCGCATGTGGTGCCCTGCGCGTGCCAGCGCGAGTGCACGTGACAAAGGAAGAGAATTGAGTCACAGGTCTGTGAAAGGGGGACGTGGCTCATTTTTGGGCATTGTTTCAGTCGTTTTTAATCGCTTAGGTTTTTAAAAGATCATTTCAAAACCGGCCTCAGTAAAATGTTAATAATATAAAAAAAAAAAAAAAATAAAAAAAAGTTTCAAAAGGGCATTTTGCTTGATAAAGGGCAAAGTCCTGGTGCATTAGCACCACCTAGTGTCTATGTGTGCACGCCACTGATCACAGTCATTGCAGAGAAGGAGTCCTCACATAAATATGTGGAGGCAAAGGGTATAGCTGCTCCTTAGCTTTCTCTCCCAGGTCAGGGTGCTCCTGCTTCACACATATCCAAAACAAAATCTCAGCGGATGTCTTCAATATGTTTATGCCATATAATAAATCTAAATGTGTTAATTTATCTTCCTTAAACCCACTAGAGGACACTATTTAAAAGGTTCTTTTCCAAAAATCTTATGGGGGACCATGCCCCCAGACCCCCCTAGTTTTGCTGGGTCACTGGGGCTTCGCCCGTTAGGTTCAATTACAAAATGGACGCCCCCTTAAAAATTCCTAGCTAAAAGCCTGGGGCTGATATGTATATCTGGGAATGAATTGGTAAAAAGAGAGCGAGAAAGTGGGAGAGGAGAGAGGGATCGAGGGGCTCAATTGAGGGGATTTGGTGTGTGTGTTTTTGCTCATCAATGTTGAGTGGATGTGTCATATCTTGCGCAACATGTTTTACATGGTTTGTGCTTGAGGTCAAGCTGACAGTTAATAGTGGTGCTGAAAATGAATATAGACCTAACCGCGAGATACTGAACAAGGGGATTTTACACATAATGACAAAGACAGATAAAAAGACAAGACATAAACAAGCAATATGCAAAGAATGGTACATTATAAGACACTGATTAAAGAGAGAGAGGGAGAGAGAGAGAGAAAGAGAGAGAGATAGAGAGAAAAGCTGAGTGAGAAAAGGATAGGAGGAGAGAAGAAGAAAAGAGAAAGAAACGAGAGTGAACTAGACTAGAGAATGAACTCAGTAGAGTTAGGGGCTAGCTAGTTTTGTGGCCAATTATTAAGTATTATACTAATTCACAATCAGAAGTCAGACAAAGGACTGGTTGTTCAAAATAGATTTACTGTAAGTTTAAGTTACAATAAAGAGATGCATACCGGATATTACATCTGCCCGTAAAACTCGCGCCAAGACAATTTAAACCAACATTAAGCACCACCCATCTTGCTTCGATTGGCTGACCCAACCAGCCAATTAACATGACCTCCTCATCTGACCCCAACCAAAGCAAAAGATGTCTTGAACCTAATACCACACCCATTTTCTAGGTAAACCCCCTTTTTGACATTGTATTGTGTGTGTGTGTGTGTGTCTAACCCCTTTTCTACTGAAATGAATTATCTTACATTACTTCTTACTCATTAAATAATTCCTTCACTAGTTATTTGAGCTTAGAGGTGTAGGTGAATCTAAGATAGCCTATTTGCGTCAGAAAAGCCAAGGGGTTATTTCTTGGCTTCGGAATAATTGTCCATTTATATATAGTTTGTCGACTGCCATGACTGCACGTATGTTCTTTTTCCGATGGTCCTTTAATATGGGGTAGAGAGCTTTCCTTCGTTGATTTATTTCCGGTGGGTATTGGTCGTTTATTCCAAAGTGAGTGTCCTTGAGAAGTCTTCCTTTGCTTTTGAGGAGTTCTTTGTGCTGGTAGTGTTTGAATTTAACAATGATTGGCCTGATTTTATCCATCTGCGGTTTGCCAAGACGGTGAACTCGGTGGAATGTGGTTGGTTGTGGGCGAATTCAAGGCTTTTGCGCATGTCTATAGGCGGAGATCCCGGGGGGGACGTGGGGAAAACGTCCCCCCCTCGCATAACGTTGTCGTCCCCCCCCCCAAACAAAATTGAAACTAAAAAAAAAAATCGGGATGCGAACCCAGGTTGCTGGCGTGGTAACTAGAGCTTAACCCAGTGTGCTATTGATTCTACAGACTTCCTGGGATTTAACTGTCTAAGGTCTATATCCCTCGTCCGGGATATTTTTATTTTTTTGTCCAAAAATGTTTTAAGCTCCGCGAGTTTTCGTCTTAGAGACATAAAAAGAACAACCACGGAAACATTGAACCCTTTTCTTTTATAATATATACAGTTCAAAATTTTAAAATAAATAAGCACTTTTTAAGGGGAATAGAACTGATGTGTTGCACTTTCTAGTATCTGAGTGGGGTTTCTGCTGCTAAGGACCCACCCATTAGCAAATGACAGCTATTCATATGATAAGGGGATGGTGATTCAGTGATCTCCATTGGTTCATGGTGTGGCAAGATTCACTCCGGGGGTTTTGGGTCACAAAGACATTCTAGGGCCATTAGGATATGGCCTTTGTCTTTGCGAGAGGTGTCACAGGTTTGTTCACACCAACTCATCAATATGCATTTGTAGGGGCACAGATTTAGGAATGGCACAGGACACTCTGAAATTATAAATATGTGGTAGTGAAACAAGACATACTTTCTGAATGCTAAACTAACATGTGTTTAGCCAACACCTATGTTTACAAGGCTCAGAAATAAAAAGTCTTGTGAATAAATCTTTACAATGTGTTTTTGTACAAAGTCTGAGCACCTCTGAAACAAGGTTTTTCCAAGGGTATGTTTACATTTGATTTAAATTAAACTTTTTTTTACTACATTCCTTTTACTTACATGATATTATTGCTGAGGTCTTCTAGAATAGAATCATATATTCCATTTGTGCATCAATGTTTTGAGTTAAGCAAAATGTACAAAAACATGAAGGCATGTCAGACAACTTAGAAAAGTCTAAAAGGCCTTGGACCTTAGAGTGTTAAACAAATAAAACAATAATAAAAATGAGAATATGTCTACATTTATTGTTTCCATCAGGTCCGCTTCACCTGCTCTCTCTCACCTGCTGTCTCTCTCTGACAGCCGGTCAGTCATTTCCCTACGTTCACTGGATAGAGGCATTTCCCATGAGGCTTTGCTCCGACCATCCTACATTAATTTATGAACAAAAAAACTAATTAAATTGCTGGCCAATTTATATTTTTGGTCATGAAAGTTATGTAAAGTCTGAATGAAAAGAATTAGATCAAGGTAGGAGGCTAAGCAAAAATCAGTAGGCTGGATTAATGAAAGTGAGTTTATTACACCATAAGTGAGATGTTGTGAGACAACAAGTGCTATATCATTATATCATTTCAAACGAACGGACTTCTTGGAGATTATCACGGGAACTTGACCTGATTTTATTAGTTTTAACTCAATGGACGGCTCATGGACTCCACACGGCTGCGCAGGGCACTAGAGAAGACGTTATTTGCATGCAGCTGAATTCCTACTTGAAGAGCCTTGGTTTGCGTTTGAACTTTCAACTTTATTTGTCTGTGAGTAGATATTGTGTGTAAGGACATGTATTGCCGTTTAAAGAATTTAAAACTGACGTCGAATTTCTGTTTGTCACTGTTATTAGAGAATTCGGTATTTAGCAGCTAAGTTATGCTAGCTCTCGTGACAGCAATTTTTTTCATGTTCCCCCCAGAATTACTCTCTGAAATGTTCCCATGTATTGTCCCCCCCTGCAATGAAATGGGATCTCCGCCCCTGCGCATGTCGTTTAAATCATTGTGAATAATGGCCAAAATGTGGTAAGGGCACCACAAATGGCTTAATGCATAGCCCCCACGAGAGATGCCGTAACTTAACTTGTCTGCTCTTCCATCATGATTGACAGCCAATACAATGTTATGTAATTCAGATTTCAATACATTTTATTGGCACGTTAATATTTCCATGCACTCGCATCATCCAGTTATTCAACATAATAAATCAGCTGCGAAAAAAACTATACAATCATATATTCTTTAGAAGTACTAAATGATGCAAAATGTAAGGATCTCTTTTCATTTATGGAATTCTTGTCAAGAAAATATGATTCTATTGTTTTTTTTTCGCCACTGATTTATTATGTTGAATAACTGTATATATATATATATATATATATATATATATATATATATAGCAATATATGTTAAGCTCCTATTAAAGTATCCATCTATCTACTTCCATTGGCACTTGCCCTTGACTGCTTTGCCTCATAGCTCGGCGACTTGGCATTTTTGAGCAGAGCATCACTGAAGCCTTCCATATGACAAGAGTCCCCTTTGCAGCCATGCTCACCTTTTTTGTCACCACAGTGCTTATCATGCCAGTGCTCAGGGTTGCTCTGTATTGGGTCTTGTTTATGGTAACGAGACTGAAAATCGTCATCTGACGTCATGATTTGTTTTATACCTGCAAGGCTTGTAGGTTGACTGGCTGCAATAGTAGGAATTATTTGCTACGTTAACAGTCTGTAGTCAAACACCTTTGCAATGGTCACTTTGGCCCAACAGAGCGATTCAAAGTTAGAACAGGGAGTCTCTGTGGCGTTTGAGTTAATGTAGCTAAATGAGCTTACTCCATCAGTTATTCACACCCCAGCCGTCTCGTAACCAGGCTAATCACATCATATGCTTGCTAACTTTTTTATACAAATGTATCTGAAGGTTATACCCCTTGAAATGAATCATCTCGTTAAGTAACCGAACACATGTTTTAACGTTTTATATGCTAACATTACGGTCACACAAAAAAATTCGTCCAGCAGGGATTCCAAAATTGTCCGGGATTTTGCCTCGTCGGATATTAGTGGGTCTTTCACAAATAAGTTATTACGTCTTTACACGTTTTGGAAAGGGTATCTAAGACTTACGTTCCACCTTCTTGCGCGAGCTCTGACTGTAGACAGAACTGTCATTGGTCAAACTTTCCCAATGTTGACAGATATAATTCATTATCCTCCAAATACGATCATTTTGAGCCTTTGATATGATAGGCCATTTACAATCTGGCAACACTGAGCACCTTGCCGCCGCCACCAATAGTTGCATGCATACAAAAGTACATCTGAATATGAAAAATATGTCCAAAAACTCCGTTGAGGGGGAGGGTACACAAAATGCGTGCAGGTTGCCAGGTCTGCTGTTCGCAGTTCACGGAATATGCCCCCCCCCCACAAAAACAAAACTCATCAAATCTACACGATTCACGTCACCTATTTTGTTTTCAAAACGGCGAATTTCGCTGAAAGGTGAGTGATTCTCATGCCTGTATATGGCAGTCAGTGTAATCTTGATTTGGTTGGTCCGGGAAAAAGGTTTTAAATCCTGTCCACACTTATCCACTATTCATTTTGTATGTATCATGAATATACCATCTTAAGTTTGTATGTATCGTGTTTGTATCGTTTATGATGTCAACTTTACTTATTATTTCATTAACTTTGCTTAATTGTGCTGCAAGCGTTTTTATTCAAAAATCCTTCCATATGACTTTCATAACATATGTCATAAACATCCAATAATGCCCATGTGGTCATACTGGCTAAATAGCCTTATTCTTTAAGTTAGTATAGACATGAATAACCAACATGAATTACAATTCAAATGGGCATTAAGGCAGAAGTGCAGCCAATGCTACCTCATATTATATATAGATATATATCTAAACGTTCCATGTGGCATGAATGTTGAACTAGCATTGCACTGATGTCCATTAAGCCAATAACACCGGTGTTTAATGACTGAGTCATTCTTCCATGCAGCAGAGGCATCCCTTGCCTGTGTTTCAGGAATGAACAGCTGTGATTGGTGATTCTGGCTGTGAGGGAAGGTCTGGGGTTAACTCCATAGTCAGTCATCACTTGAGAGGACCTCTATCAGTGGATAGAAGGCATCCTATTTAGATAAGAAGGAGAAAGTGAGAAAAAAATTGATGTAGTGGACTTGAAAGCGGGGGTCTTTGAGTTTGTGAGCATGTATGTACTGTACATGTACATACCTTCACTGTTTCTGTATGCTCAGGGATGTCTTCCAGATCAGGCAGATCCTGTGGGGCATGAGAAAAGTTAGAATGTCTCTGGTAATATTAATGTATGTGTGTGTGTGTTTCTTTGTCTTTGTGTGCATGCATGCGTCTGTCAATATGTCTCACATTGATCCAGAGGGGACACTTATTTGGCACAATGAGGGAATCAGGGGGGTCACTGAGCTCTACGACATCCTGATCGCGACCAGGTGCTGACAGGTCCTTTTCCGAAGCAGATTTATCACCGTGATCCTTCTCAAATCCTGACAAATCACCTGCACCAGGCTCTGAGGCCAAAATCCTCTTAGATGTTGACTGGTGATGATCTAGTGATTGATTCAGTCCTCCTTGGGACTTATCAGGAGAGTGCTGGGGATCTATATGAATGGGAGGGAAACAGTTTGTATGTGTGTGTATAAGTATGAACATGGAATTTAAATAATAATAACAATTGTAATTGATAAATAAGATGCACTAGCAGTCTGGTTGGTTGCTGATATCCTCAACTGCAAATACAATATTGGAGACCACGGGCTCTCTCAGACAGGTTTGTAGGAAAATGGAACACACACACAGATCTTGCTCAGAAATGAATAAAAATGATCAATGGGCTGGTAAAAGAAGAAGCTAAAACAGAATCTTTGACCCAAGATTCCTATGGGCCAAATGGACTTTTCAGGACTATCATTCAAAGGTTCCGCTAGAGAAAAATGTTGCCGGTCAAAATGACCGGCAGAGTATTCATTTTCCGGACATTTTATTGATAAGCAGGTCAAATATCTATTTCTGCTTCTATATTAGCCTATTGAAGAAAACTGACGGCACGCGTAGCTTATATAATTACATAATCAGGTTGTTTAGAATGCAACATGTTTATTTGCCTAGTTTACAAAGGAGAGAAAAAACATAAATGTCTGATGCGCGTCAATAGATGGCCTTTAATCGCAACCTTAAATTGAGCGTCGCAACATGGTCATTGCTCTGACTATGTTCAATGACAGCAGAGATTCTAAAATTATTCAATCCTCTTGTGAATCCCTTGCGTCGTCCTGCCTTTTCGCAGTGCTAACAGAACATTTTACTGTTACCATCAATTACCTCGCACCTTAGCTAAGGGAACTTGTCACTCCATTCCAACATAAACGCCAGACACTTCGGTCGTTTCTCTGGTGAAGCTGTTCGAACATCTAGGGCAGGGGTACCCAATAAGAAACCCGATAGGTCCACTCACCAAATTTTTATTAGGTCCAGGGTCCGGAACAGTGACGGTCAAAATCCAAAAACAGAACTCCAACAAAAAAGGTGGTAAATCCCCCAAAACATTCAAACTATGTACAAAAGGTGATGTGGTCTGTCCCTAGTAGTGTGAAAGGTGACACCTTTTGTGTGCCACCAGTTCTTTAAATTTGGGCATAAAAGGTGTGAGGGCCAGGCGGAGGCACTGATGTAAATGTTCACTTGTGAATTTGCTCCTGTATTTGCTTTTCACAATGTTCATGGCTGAAAAGGCAGCCTCACAACAGTATGTTGAGGGAAACATAGTGAGAATTTGAAGGGCCATCTTCTGCAAGAAAGGGACACCTGCTGCAGCGACCATCTTCGTCCTTGTTGAACTGCAGGTCCCTGTTTCCCCATCTTTTGAATGCTTAGCTGCCAGAAGCCTCACCCCTCAACCTCTGATAATTGTTTCTATTTATAGACCACCCAGAGCTAACCCTACTTTTATATCAGACTTCTCAAATCTCCTCACAACCCTGTGCCCCACCTTTTCCAGGATGGTGGTACTTGGTGATTTCAATATCCATGTAGATGCCCCCAAGTGCCCGCTGGCCGTTGACTTCCTCAACCTCCTTGATTGCCTCCCACTCACTCAGCATGTACAAGGACCTACCCATAAACACGGCCACACCCTTGATCTTGCCATCACTGCTGATTTCTCATTTTCCAACACCCATGTCCTGGAGCTAGGCATATCTGACCACAGTGTGGTACTACTGGACACTATTGCTACACCACCTGCCACCAGCAGCAAGCGCTCCATCACCTTCCGTAAGATCAAGGACATTGACAATGCCCTGCTATCAAATGCTCTCTCTTCTGCCCTGACTGAGCCTGATCCTGCACTCTCACTTGAAGAGAATGTACACTGCTACAACCACACTCTTCAAGTGGCCTAGACAGGTTTGCCCCTGAAAGAACGTGGCTGGTGTCCTTCCAGCGCTCAGCCCCCTGGTTCACTGACCATCTCAGAGCCCTTAAGTCGGAAGGTCAAAAATTGAGCGCAGATTTAGGCAAACTGGCTTCCCTGTAAGCAAAATGACGTCCCCTAGACGTCCCGTAATGGTCTCTCTGAACGTTCTAAAAACGTAAATGTGTATGGTTCCCGTGACAACTTTAGGACGTTTTGCACGACGTTCCAAGACCGTCACGAGGACGTTGCGGTGACAACTGGGAAACGTTTTCTATAGGTCCTGGGGACGTTATGCAGGACGTTGCAAGCACCTCCCGAGGGCATTGTGGTTACGTCTGGGGAACGTGTTTCTATAGGTCCTGGGGACGTTCTGCAGGAAGTTGCAAGAACGTCCTGAGGGCATTGTGGTGACATCTACAAAACCTATTTTAGACGTCCTGGGTACGTTATTCAAGGATGCACCGCGGACGTAGCAGGCACGACCGTTTTTGCTGAGCTAAATGAAGAAAATAAAATAATAATAGATCGCGGAGCCGTCATTATGCTTACAGTGCGCACACACACACAAGTTCAAGTTCATTTATATTACACATTTCATATGATATGCATAGACACACACGATTACAAACTTGATTGCGGGCATGGGAATTGAACCGTAAACCTTCCTATTACTAAACGAGATCGCTACCTACTGTCCTAACACTGTCTGATTACTATAGTGCCACTTTAACAGGTTTATCACAGTGTGAGACAGCCAACAAACTTAGTCTTTTTTTCCGAGGGTTTGAGGAAAAGCATATTGTAGCAATCTCAGTCACTACGCATTGAGGGTTTTCCGTAATGATTCCTTTTTTAATTAACATCCATGGCACATCACGGACGTGCGGGCAGGGAGGCAGAATAACTAGCCAAACTAAGAATGATGAAATAAAATAAATATGAATGCTTCTGTACTGATCTGTGCTATAAATGTAATGTCTGCATGATTCAAATACAATGCATACATAGGAAGGTGACCAAGTGTCTAGCTTTAACATATTGAGCTTTCCACAGGCCTTCAAAGATGGTGCAACAGAACGAAGAGCTCACCGGTCAAATTGTCTGATTGGAATTTCTTTAAAAATCCCGTCTCGCAAACACAATTTTGACAACAATCCTAATATTACGTAAGGCCTATAAAGCAAACGTGCACTGCCCTTATTATGTTTAAAAGGAACATGCTAATCTGCCGTTAGAAAGTTATTTAACAACACGCATATGCTGCATTTTAAAGCGCAAACCCTCGGTTTCAAACGAGGAGCGAACTGAGTGAGAAGGATCCAACATGGCCAAGCAGACTAGCCTTAAAAGCTTTTTTTCAGAGGCCAAAAACATCTGATGAGGGTAAACCTTCTGACGAGGATGAACCTGTAATACCTGCAGTGTTGCGCGTTTCCTTTTATTACCGTGCGTGAGCGCGCGGAAGAGCCGAGAGCGGTATTGCAGACAGAGATTTTGAAAAATTATAGCACTCGCCTCATATTGAAAATTGGAGCTGTGAACGTAGTTCAAAATTATGAATTATCAACAATGAACTGAGCAAGTTCATGTAGAAAGTGAACTTTCCAAACACTGAATACCTGAAGCCCTAGATGTTCGAACAGCATCACCAAAGAAAAAGCTGAAATGTCGGGCGTTTATGTCGTTATGGAGTGACAAGTTCTCTTGGCTCAGGTGCGAGGTAATTGATAGTCACAGTAAAATGTGCAAAGGATTCACAAGAGGGTCGAATAATTTAAGAATCTCTGCTCTCATTGAACAGAGCAATGACCATGTTGCGGCGCTCATTTTAACGCCACAGCAAGTTGCGCTTAAAGGCCACTTATTGACGCGCATCAGACATAAATGTTTTTGTTTCCCATTGTAAACTTAGGAAAATAAACATGTTGCATTCTAAACTACCTGATTATGTTATTATTTAAGCTATGGAGGCCGTCAGCTTTCTTCAATGGGCTAATTTAGAAGCAGAAATAGGCTAGATATTTGGCCGGCTTATGATTAAAATGTCGGGCAAATGAAAATCATTTTTCTCTAGCGGAACTTCTGGTTCAGAGAGGACCATCAGAGGACCAAATAAGAACGGTCCCTAAAAGTCCGTTTTAAGGCTCATGCGAACGTCACGCAGAGGACCTGCAGGTAAAGGTTACGGGACGTTTTTAAATGACGTCCTGGGGATGTGTGCTGAGTTACCAAATTATAACGTTCCTTAATAGTCCGTTTTAAGGCTCATGCGAACGTCACGCAGAGGACCTGCAGGTAAAGGTTACGGGACGTTTTTAAATGACGTCCTGGGGATGTGTGCTGAGTTACCAAATTATAACGTTCCTTAATAGTCCGTTTTAAGGCTCATGCGAACGTCACGCAGAGGACCTGCAGGTAAAGGTTACGGGACGTTTTTAAATGACGTCCTGGGGATGTGTGCTGAGTTACCAAATTATAACGTTCCTTAATAGTCCGTTTTAAGGCTCATGCGAACGTCACGCAGAGGACCTGCAGGTAAAGGTTACGGGACGTTTTTAAATGACGTCCTTGGGATGTGTGCTGAGTGACCAAATTATAACGTTCCTTAATAGTCCGTTTTAAGGCTCATGCGAACGTCACGCAGAGGACCTGCAGGTAAAGGTTACGGGACGTTTTTAAATGACGTCCTGGGGATGTGTGCTGAGTTACCAAATTATAACGTTCCTTAATAGTCCGTTTTAAGGCTCATGCGAACGTCACGCAGAGGACCTGCAGGTAAAGGTTACGGGACGTTTTTAAATGACGTCCTGGGGACGTGTGCTGAGTGACCAAATTATAACGTTCCTTAATAGTCCGTTTTAAGGCTCATGCGAACGTCACGCAGAGGACCTGCAGGTAAAGGTTACGGGACGTTTTTAAATGACGTCCTGGGGACGTGTGCTGAGTGACCAAATTATAACGTTCCTTAATAGTCCGTTTTAAGGCTCATGCGAACGTCGCGCAGAGGACCTGCAGGTAAAGGTTACGGGACGTTTTTAAATGACGTCCTGGGGATGTGTGCTGAGTTACCAAATTATAACGTTCCTTAATAGTCCGTTTTAAGGCTCATGCGAACGTCACGCAGAGGACCTGCAGGTAAAGGTTACGGGACGTTTTTAAATGACGTCCTGGGGATGTGTGCTGAGTTACCAAATTATAACGTTCCTTAATAGTCCGTTTTAAGGCTCATGCGAACGTCACGCAGAGGACCTGCAGGTAAAGGTTACGGGACGTTTTTAAATGACGTCCTTGGGATGTGTGCTGAGTGACCAAATTATAACGTTCCTTAATAGTCCGTTTTAAGGCTCATGCGAACGTCACGCAGAGGACCTGCAGGTAAAGGTTACGGGACGTTTTTAAATGACGTCCTGGGGATGTGTGCTGAGTTACCAAATTATAACGTTCCTTAATAGTCCGTTTTAAGGCTCATGCGAACGTCACGCAGAGGACCTGCAGGTAAAGGTTACGGGACGTTTTTAAATGACGTCCTGGGGACGTGTGCTGAGTGACCAAATTATAACGTTCCTTAATAGTCCGTTTTAAGGCTCATGCGAACGTCACGCAGAGGACCTGCAGGTAAAGGTTACGGGACGTTTTTAAATGACGTCCTGGGGACGTGTGCTGAGTGACCAAATTATAACGTTCCTTAATAGTCCGTTTTAAGGCTCATGCGAACGTCGCGCAGAGGACCTGCAGGTAAAGGTTACGGGACGTTTTTAAATGACGTCCTGGGGACGTGTGCTAAGTGACCAAATTATAACGTTCCTTAATAGTCCGTTTTAAGGCTCATGCGAACGTCACGCAGAGGACCTGCAGGTAAAGGTTACGGGACGTTTTTAAATGACGTCCTGGGGACGTGTGCTAAGTGACCAAATTATAACGTTCCTTAATAGTCCGTTTTAAGGCTCATGCGAACGTTACGCAGAGGACCTGCAGGTAAAGGTTATGGGGACGTTTTTAAATGACGTCCTGGGGAGGTGTGCTGACAGACCAATTCATAAGGTTCCCTAAAAGTCCGATTTAAGACTCATGCGAACGTCACAGAAGGACCAAACGTAGACTTGCTACGAACGTCAAAAACGTTCTGGTAACGTCCTCTAGCGAACGTTGTGGCGGGGACCAATTGGGGACGATTGGGGACCTTGCGAATGTCCTGTTAACGTCCTGGGGACGTTCCCTGTTTGCGGGGTTAACTGTCCACAAGCTGTACTTCAGAGAACATCAGAAAATGTATTCCTCTGCTCTTAGAGCTACCAGGGCATCATACTACTCCACTCTCATTGACTCTGGCCATAATAACCCAAGGCACCTGTTCTCCACTATAAATCAGATGCTCAAACCTTGCAGCTCCTCCACCAATACTCCCTCCTCTGATGACTGCAACCGCTTCATGGACTTTTTCAAAACAAAGGTCGATAACATCAGGCGCAACATCACCCCGGACCAACCTGATCCTCCCTTGGATCTTGCCCCCCGTGATGGCCCAGCCCTTGATCATTTTGCTGAGGTCACCCAAGCTGAGCTGTCCAGCATTGTTTTAAAAATGAACTCCCCCACCAGCTCTTTGGATCCCATCCCTACATTTCTATTGAAAGCTTGCCTCACAGCCATTGTCCCCACTGCAACCCACATAATAAACAGGTCCCTATCTACCGGTGAAGTTGCCCCCTCCCTCAAACTGGCAGCCATCAAACCTGTGCTTAAAAAGCACAATCTGGACCCTGAGGACCTCTCAAACTACCGTCCCATCTCAAACCTCCCCTTCCTAGCAAAGGTCCTGGAAAAGGTTGTCTCCCTCCAGCTGCATAACCATCTCCACTCCCACCAGCTTTATGAATCCTTCCAGTCTGGTTTCAGACCTTCCCATAGCACCGGAACTGCTCTGGTGAGGGTGGTAAATGACCTCCTAATGTCATCAGACTCTGGCTCACCCAGCCTACTAGTCCTGCTGGATCTAAGCGCCGCTTTTGAAACAGTGGACCATAATATCCTGTTTCGGCGCCTCCAGGAGGTGGGAATTACAGGCACTGCCCTGGACTTCTTTTATTCCTATCTCACAGGACGGCAGGAATATGTTGCCCTTGGCAATATCACCTCCAGCATCAGGTGCGTTACCTCCGGTGTCCCCCAGGGGTCAGTCCTGGGGCCCCTGCTTTTCTTAATTTACATGCTACCCCTGGGAAACATACTTCGAGGTCATAACATCCAATTTCACTCCTATGCAGATGACACACAAATCTACATCCGAACTTCACCCGACAAACAACAGGCACTATCACAGACTACCAAATGCCTGGATGACATCCAGCACTGGATGAGCAACAACTCACTACAGCTAAATGGTGGCGAGTCTGAAGCCATTCTTATTGGCACGCCCCACCAAATTAAAAAGGCCGGTATCACCCAAATCACCATAAATGGCCACCCCACCCCTCTCTCCTCTGTCGTCACAAACCTTGGTGTCAAGCTGGACTCTTCATTGTCCTTTGATGCACACATCAAATCCATCTGCCAAACTTCATTCTACCTCCTGAGAAACATCTCAAGGCTGAGATCCTCTCTTCCCAAACTTGCTGCAGAAAAGCTGGTGCACGCATTCATCAGCTCCCGTCTGGACTACTGCAACTCTCTGCTGGCAGGTCTTCCAGCAAAAACCATCCAGAGGCTGCAGTATGTTCAAAACAGTGCTGCCCGGGTTCTCACCAAGACAAGGAGATCCGAACACATCACCCCAGTCCTCCACTGGCTTCCAATCAACCAGAGAATAAACTTCAAAGTCCTACTTCTAGTTCAGAAGGCCATAAACACCACCGGTCTGGCCTATCTCCAGGATCTCCTCACCCCTCATCTCACACCAAGGACTCTTGGGAATGGGAGATCGTGCCTTCTCCTCGCTGGGGCCACGACTCTGGAACAAGCTCCCGGAGAACATTAGGGCTTTGGACTCCATCACTACTTTTAAATCCCACCTCAAAACCCATCTTTTTATATCTGCCTTCTTCTAAAGTCCTGGTTTCTGTTTTTCTTTTTTTTCTTTTCTGTATTGTTTTGAATGCACTGTTTTAAATTGCTATTGTGACCCTGTTAAGCACCTTGAGACATCTTTGTATGTGAAAGTGTGCTATACAAACAAAATGCATTATTATTATTATTATTATTAGAAGGTGGCAGGGTCACAGAGAGACTCCTTCAGTGAAAGGTTTTCCTGAAGCTCCATATATTCTGATTGAAGAGAAGCAGCACTAGCCCATGGGCAGATTCTCAGGGCTTCAGTTGAAAATTCTGTAATATTTTTGACAAGGAATGGATTTTCAATGCACAGTAAGACTTTTTTTCCCAGAGGGAATTCTCCAAAGCGAGTTTGAAAATGTGTAATCAGCTTGTCTAGGAACTCAACATGATTGTGATGATGATGTGTTCCTGCAGTTTGGTTAAAAAGCTTTGGGAAGTGAAGCAGGTCCTGCTGTGAATCGCATTTGAAGACCTCGCATTTGAAGACTTCTTCTGAAAAGCACGGACAGCTGACATGAGGTTAAACACTGTTATTTTTGCCCTGGAGCTTCATGTTCAGATCATTGAGATGGGAAGTAATGTCAGATAGAAATGCAACAATTTCCATTTTTACTTCATTCTGTATGAATTCCACACATTTTTTTTGCTTTTGCACTCTTCTGATCCAACAGAAACTTTTCCAACTCTTTCCGTAGTGTCCAAAAACGCTCCAGTACCCTCAATTCAATTCAATTAAATTTTATTTATATAGCGCCATAACAATACAATTGCCTCTAGGCGCTTTACAGAGCCCAGAGCCTGAACCCCCTTAGTGCATGCACAATGGCAACAGGGGCAAGAAAAAACTCCCTGTTAGGCAGGAAAAAAACCTTAAGCAGAACCACGGCACATAAGGGGGGGGACCCATCTGCTTGAGGTCGGCCGGGTGGAGATAGGAAGGGGGGAAGTGGGTGAAGGGGGAGGGTTGTGTGGCAGAAGGGGAAGGGAAACAACAAGGGTTGTACACAGCCAGTATTTGGTCGCTGGACATAGTATATATACAGACAGGGCTCGAAATTGGCACCCGCCAAGCGCCAATGGCGTGTAGATTTTTGGGCTGGCGACTAAATTGTCTCCGATGCTCCGCCACTTGGCGAGTGACATTGCGAAGCAAATCTCCCGACTATTGCGCCCGTCATGGTTAAAAATAGCTTGCAACGCCAACACGAACAGTGGGAGAAGGGAAAGGATATTTCCAAAGAGAAGGGAGTACGATTCCCAGGGCTAGAACAACTGCCAAGAACCTACCCTCCATTTTGAATCGAGCTTCAGACTGGGAGATGCAAGTGGATTTGAAGAGAAGACTTGTCTTTCCGGAGGAGGTAGCGGTAACCTCACTGCGACCAGACATGATTCTTCTGTCCAGGAGCACAAAGACCATCATTATAGCCGAACTCACAGTGCCCTGGGAGGTCAGGCTAGCCATCTCTCATCAACTGAAGAAAGCAAAGTATCAAGACCTGATCGACGAGGCTCTCCTTAAAGGATGGCATGCAACCCTATTTCCAATCGAGGTTGGCTGCCGTGGTTTCCCAGCAACATCAGTGCGATATTTCTTACAGAGGGTTGGCTTGGAACCCAAGCAGCTGAAGAAAGCCACTGGGGAGATAGCCATAGCAGCTGAAACCAGCTCAAGATGGGTGTGGCTGACTAGAGATCGCAAATGGAGCCCTTCTGCTGGTGAAGGTTAATCTTCACTGCCCCACTCAGGCGAAGCGTACAGGCTTAGGGGCGAAACGCTGGTGACCCTGAGATACCTGCTGAGGATGCAGAAGGGTTTCCAACAATGCGAATGCTCTTACCACACTGCCATCAAGGATTACGCTGTAACACCGAATCGTAGCTCCTGCAGTTTTCTGCTTGTAGCAAAGCATCTCTGATGTTTACTTCACCAACAATAACAATTTGGGCACGAATACACTGTTCTAATATTTTGCCAGCGAATACAAAGGTTATAAAGTTCTAATATTTTGAGAAGTTGAAAAGTTGAAACCGACTTAGTTGACCACACATAAGTTAACGCAGATAAACGAAAGCTAAAATAATGTGCCGATTCATTGCCGTTGCATCACCTCCAGGAAAGGTGCAGAGAACATCTAGGGAGGAGGAAACAACAGCCACAACAGCAGCTACAGCTACACCAAGGGCATGTTGCAGTAGGTGGCTCATTGCGAATAATAGGGAGCCACGGCAGTGGCTGAAATACGTTGACGGTGGTAGTATAAGCGTAGAAGAAGAGCAATGGCTGAATAAGCTTATCCCCGACCGGTGGGCTATCGCACGCCCCCTTCATTGAAGCAGAGGTACTGTTTGCCTTCCCTCTGTTTTTTCAATGCGGTTTCTTGTCAGATCAGTAAGACTAGTATAATATAATAAGCTTTTGAATATCTATGCTGTAGTGTTAGTTGGACAATATTTATCTATCATATAAGTGTCATTTAAAAGCTTAATTTAGATATTTTTTTGTAGACCTAATGCAGCGCTTCTTATGAGGTTAAATTAATTCATCTGAAGTACATTTTTAATAGCCAACTCTTGAATGTGCTTTAAAAAATTGTGAATGCAAAAGTTCATTAAATAATTAACGTATCGTGAAGGAGGGCCTTTAAGGATTCCCGGGTACAGCATGATACAGCACGTGTTGCGGCGGTCACCAGCCAATTGGGCAATATTGGTTGATTTCTTTAAATCCATTCTGAGAGTGATTAACAATGATATTAAAATCATAGGTAAAGATTGTTTATTACAAACAATGTCAGAGTAGGTCTGAAATGGCAGGTTTAATTTTGGCCGGTAAAAAATATGATTGGCTGGTAAATTTTTTCATCTACCAGCCATGTTGGCTGGTAAGCCAAAAGGTTAATTTCGAGCCCTGTATACAGACATCCGGTGGTAAATACATGATACAGGCAATACCAGTTTACTGTACTCATTGCCTTGCCTTTACTAAGCCACCGGACAAATTCTGCATTCACCTCTGCTAGGAATGAGCGCAACAAGTGATGCTGCAGAGCAGATGATGCCCTCAAAAAGTTCACAAGTCTCATGACTGTTGTCATGACCTCTGAGTACTTCTCTTCAAGACTGGCACACAAAACCATCTGATGGATGATGCAATGGTATGCTATGAGGTCAGGTTGATGAGCTCTCAAACGTGCCACTAATCCCCTCTCTCTTCCAGTCATACATGGAGCTCCATCAGTAGCAATAGAAACAACATGCTTCAGGTCTATCTCTCTGTCGCTCAACATCTGCATCACTGCTTCATAAATGTCATCCACTCGTGTGTGTCCATGGAGGGCTGTGAGGCCTAAAACATCTTCATTGAATTCTCCCTTCTCTTCATCAAAAAATCTGACGAACACCAAAAGTTGTGCATTGTCTTGGTTGTCTGTAGATTCATCCAAAGCCAATGAGAAATGCACTGAGCCTTTTTAATGGCAGACTTAATTTGGTCCAGCAAATCACCGGCAAGGACCTCAGTTCGCCTTACAGTGGAATCGGACAGTGATAATTGGTTTATTTTTTGTATGAACTCATTTTTTTTAGTTCCCTCAAACAGGGCCATTGCTACTTCGTGCATACATTCTTTCACAATCTCTGAGTCAGAGAACGGTTTCTTATGTTTGCCTAAGACCCATGCCACTCTTAATGAGGCTTCAGTTGCATGCTCTTGCTGTGTGGCTGATCGAACTATAACACTGGACGTGGCTTGGTAGGATGATTGCAGTTGTTGTATTTTTCTGGCCCTTACCTCAGAGTTCTGGGGGTAATTTCGTTCGAAGTGTCCATGCTTTAATTCATAATGACGTTTCACGTTACTACTTTTGACCAGAGAAACCGTGTCATTACAGATTAAGCACATTGGTTTGGTGCTCCCTACAGGCAACACAAATGCATAGTTGTCAGTCCATTCTTTCTTGAATTCGCGATTTTCTGTATCCACTTTTCTCTTTTTATCACGTTTAGAGCACGCCATGTTTTTTTTAGGTCAAGGAAAAGATACCGTTTGCAAATCGGAAGTGTTGTTGCGAATCACACTCACAACCTGCGTGAACCACAAATCGTGGTCAAAATTTGAGTGAGTTGTCATACGGAAGATAGAAAAACAACATCGAGTAGGACAAAAATAAATACCACGAAATCACGTATCAATGAAAACTTGCTTGGATCATGATTAATTTAGAAGGTTGATTTTGGCTTCGGTCCGGATTGTATCGTGTTTGGGTCCGGATCCGGACCGCGGTCCGCCTATTGAGTACCCCTGATCTAGGGCTTCAGGTATTCAGTGTTTGGAAAGTTCACTATCTACATGAACTAGTTCAGTTCATAGTTCATAATTCAAAATTCAAATTCATTCATCAATTAACTGAGTTCACAGCTCCAAAAAATGAACTAATTTTTCGAATTTCTCTATCTGTCTGCAATACCGCTCTCGGCCTCTAAGCAACTTCGGCGCACTCACGCACGGGCATAGACAGTAGAATGAAATGAAACGCGTTCAGACGCAACACTGCAGGTATTACAGGTTCATCCTCGTCAGACGGTTCAACCTCATCAGTTGCGTTTGGCCTCTGAAAAAAGCTTTTAAGGCTAGTCTGCTTGGCCATGTTTGATCTTTCTCTCTCAGTTCGCTCCACGTTTGTAACCGACGGTATGCGCTTTATTTAAAATGCAGCATATGGGTGTTGTTTAATAACTTTCAAACGGCAGAATAGCCTGTTCCTTTAAAACATAATAAGGGCAGTGCACGTTTGCTTTATAGGCCTAAATATAAGGATTTTAAGAAATTCCTATCAGACAATTTGACCAGTGAGATCTAATATTTTCGGACATTTAAAAAAAAAATGTGTCCGGCAATTACTGGACAACGGAAACGCTGCTATCAATACTTTTCTTCACACTGCTTTCATACAAACACTGGAATAGTATTGACATGCACTCCCAGTGAATCCATTGGTAAATAAAATGATTGTTGAAAAGGCAACTTAACTAATTGAAATATACAGATAAGCACATTTCTCAGTCCCATCACTAGGTTCTAGGTGTTGTGTTGTGTTGAGATGTAATGACTCTTTGAGCCCCACTTGGCATGCCCAACACATTAACAGACACATGTATCTCGTATCCACCGGGGCCGGCCCGGTGCCAGAGCCGGAGCCGGTGCCGGAGCCGGAGCCAGAGCCGGTTCCTTTCAGCACTGGCCTGCGTTTCCACCGCCGGAGCCGGTTCCAGCACCAAAACTAAACGTCATGGAATGTTATGACATGCTCCTATGGTTACCGTTGTGAGTTATTCACGAGTGGTCTTCTTCCAGCGAGGAGGCAAATTCATTTCGATAAAAACTTTAATTATGTTTAACTTTTTAATACCATGTAGTACCATACGACCTAAAGTTAAAGTTCTGTTTACTTGGCCACGGGTTTCTATATTTCCTCACGTAGATCAAACGAGTGGCAATGCAGTTCATGATCGGAGTTGACTAGCTAGTACACTGATATTAACCAGTTGCCATAACAACCTTAGCAGTACCTTACAGCAGCTAGTGCTAGTTAGTTAGCTACTACACGAACTTGCTTAGTCAAGAACTTTTATTTTTTTCGTTTTCAAGTGGCACGTCTTCTACAGTACACACAATACAAAATCAGCACTACATCACGGTCTCAGTTAATGATGCAACTACGAGTTCTCTACGAGAAGGCAATGCAGCTCATGATGGGAGTTGACTATAGCATAACAACTGTAGAAGTACCCCACGACAGCTAGCAGCTAGATGCTACAAGAACTTGCTTAGTCAATTTACTTAGTTATTTATTTAATCCATGGTCCACTACTGGATCGATTTTCCATGTATGTTTTCATCGTTTTCACTCAGCATCTTGGTTCGACGGCTAAAAAAAAATGGCGGCGGATATTTCTGTTTCTGGTGTGTTAACTCCGCCCACCTCTGTGACGTAGTTGGAGCCCGATCTGGCCCCAGCAAGTCCAGAGAGCCGGGCCGGTGCCCGATTTTCAGCTCCGGCACCAACCCGGCCCCGGTGGAAACTCAAGAACTGGTGCCAGATTGGGCACCGGCCCGGCTCTGGCACCAGGCCGGCCCCGGTGGAAACGAGGTAATGGAGGAACGACTTTTTTACTTGCAATTAGAACTCTGCGCAACATCGGATTTAATTGTATTCTGACAAGACTAAACAGAATGTCAAAACTACCAGCCGTTTTACTTTACTCCTGGCACTGAAGATGGCACAAGCACATCCCCGCCTCACGTGCCTACTAGACCAGGTTTTCCCACCCATTGGTGGTCAGATTTTTTTTTTTCCCCATTGGTGGGCCGCGCAATTTTAAATTGAGAACAATATTAATTAAGAACGTCAAAGTTAACGCGTACATCTATGATATGATTGTGACCGAGATTAATGTGATACAAATATTTTAATGCAGTTAACGCAACTTTGTTTACTTCCGGTGTGCGTTGACCACTGACACGAAACCAGCGCGTGCCTACAGTCAGAGTCAGTTAGGCAGGAGCGACCGAGGCGGTAGTGAAAGATGGAGAGCTGAGGGATTGTTTGGCGGAAAGTTTCTGTTTAAGAGGCAAAATGACGGAACAATCGACAAATCTAAAGTTGTGTGTAGCATTTGTCAAGCTGAATTTAGCTGTCACAGAAGCAACTCGTCTTTAAGTTATCACCTTAATGCAAAGCACCCGACAGAAAGCAGCCCCAGGTTAGATGAATGCCAACCCACACTCCACGACGTTTCTAGGTAAATAACTAGACCAGTCCGTGAAAAGGTTACCAACGCTGTATCAGTTTGGGTTGGTGGTGAGTGTCGGCTCTTCAACATAGTTGAAGACGGTAGGCTGACTGAGGTGTTCCCGAATTGCTTCAGGGGATAATTGTTACGATTTACCGTCGAGTGGCAGCATTGTGTTTCGCATATATTCCTTGCTTGACGGCGAGAGAGCACGAAAAAAAAATACCAACAACAGTGTCTAAAATACACGCTGTCTGAAGTGATTACTCGTGAATGTATAGGATTCGACGGACGTCAGTATTGCATTAGTGCTGTTTTTGTGCGTTATCATTGGAGTGGTTATGCTTTTCTGTGGACAGCTACCAACTCAAACGACTGCCCAGGAATGATTGGTGCTATTTATGTTGATTATAGATTGCAGCCACAGATTTAATTCATTATTTAAATTATTCTGATCATTATATTGACCTATTTGAACCTATTTGTTTGCATGTCTGAAGAATCACCTATTTGAATTAGGC
The DNA here is from genome assembly GCF_963457725.1 of Sprattus sprattus. Lineage (NCBI taxonomy): Eukaryota > Metazoa > Chordata > Actinopteri > Clupeiformes > Clupeidae > Sprattus > Sprattus sprattus. Next base: position 1,560,764 of record NC_137927.1, on the reverse strand, counting down.
CTAGCTGAGTGGTCTTGTTTGCATGTTCCATCACTTGTTTTGAGTGAATGCTATCTTTTGGGTCTTTTCTGGTTTGATTTCCTTGCTTGTTTGCTGTGCACTAATAGGCCTACTGCAATTAAGTTCTCTGTGTGTATTTTTGCTGTTTTCTGGTGCACAATACAATTTTGATGCAATATCTAGAGTTAGATTTTCTTTTATTTATTTATAGGCTTCCACCTGTGGCAGGTGCTGATGTTGCTTTTTCTCACACATAACAATAGCTCATTAATTAGAATGAATGGATTATAGATTCAATTAGCCTAATGGAATATAGATTCGCTAAAATAAGCGGGGTGTCTGTTGGGCCCCGACCTGTTACAAATACTAAAAAAATAGGCCTCAGAGTCGAAAAGGTTGGGAACCCCTGTACTAGACCCCACCCCTACAAAACTACTTAAACATGCACTGCCCTTATTAAATGAGACACTACTTAAAGTAATGAACAATTCAGTTATTTCAGGATGAAATGATGAAGGAACATTATTGTGCATAATATACATTGGACAGTGTAATCTACCACAAGCTATCTGAGTTAGGTTTTCAAGGTAGAAAACTTCCAAGGCTTATTTGGCGTAAGACAGATGAAGACTTATTCAACTTTTTGGCATGAGATGAATTTATGTTTTTATGCTAGGCTGAGATGGGACTGAGGTAGATGACTTTAGGAAACCCGCACCGACCACCACTTCCCAGTCTCTTTCTTGCAAACTGCCGGTCACTTGTCAATAAGATAGACGAAATTAGGCTGAGGATTGCATCGAACAACATGGGCAACTGCCTGACTGTAATCACAGAGACTTGGCTGAATAACTCCGTTCCGGACGGAGCCATCGGACTGGCGAGCTATACTGTGCATCGAGCTGACAGGACTGCAGATTCTGGTAAGACCAGAGGGGGAGGAGTCTGTATCTATGTAAACAATGACTGGTGCACGGCTGCAGATGTCGTTGGGAGACACTGCTCCCCAGATTTGGAATATATAGCTTTGAAATGCAGGCCGTTTTACTAACCAAGGGAGATTTCTGCAACTCTCATCCTAGCTGTTTACATCCCACCACAAGTGAACACTACACTAGCTCTGGAGGAACTGTACAGCTTTATTAACGGCCAACTAAACCAACATCCAGAGAGTGCCTTGATAGTGGCAGGGGATTTTAACCATGCAGAACTCAAGAAAGTGTTACCAAAACTCCACAAAAATGTATGCTTTCCAACCAGAGATAAAAACACACTGGACCAAGTATATACAAATATACAGAGGGCATATAAAGCTGCACCATCCCCACACCTCGGATCATCAGATCATATCTCCTTGACACTGATTCCATCCTATAAACCAGTTGTCTGTAGATCCAAACCAGTTGTGAAGACAGTGCAGGTATGGAGTGAGGAGGCTGCTACATCTTTACAGGACTGTTTTGAGAGCACAGTATGGGAGGTATTTTCGCAGGGAGCCAACCTGGAGGAGTACACCTCTAACGTCCTGAATTACATTCAGTTTTGCGCGACAGTACTGAGCACCAAAACCATCAAGGTGTTCCCTAACCAGAAACCGTGGTTTGACGGTAATGTCAGGTTGCTGCTCAGGATGACAGATGCTGCCTTCAAGTCAGGTGACACACTGGCCTACAGCACCGCCCGACGAGATCTTAAAAAGGACATTAAGGAGGCCAAAGGCAAGTACAGGCAGCGCATTGAGGGTCACTTTGAAAGCAAGGACGCCAGGAGCATGTGGAGAGGCATCAAAACCCTAACTGACTACAAACATAAGAACACACTGGTTAGCAAGGACAAGGACCTCCCAGACACACTAAACCGCTTTTTTGCCCGCTTTGACAAGCAGCACAGTGGGGTAACAGTGGAGCATCAGAAGGCAGGGTCAGAGGAGGAGCAGACTCTCACTCTTCAACACCACCGAGTGAGGTCCACCTTGAGTAGAATTGACACCAGCAAGGCCACTGGCCCTGATGGGGTGTCGAACGTATACTTAGATCATGTGCCGACCAGTTAGCAGGAGTTTTTACAGACATTTTTAACCTCTCCCTGCAACAAGCCGTAGTCCCCACCTGCCTCAAGACCACTACCATCGTCCCTATCCCCAAAAAATCTGCCATTACCTGCCTCAATGACTACCGCCCAGTCGCCCTCACCCCAGTAATCATGAAGTGTTTTGAGCGGATGATACTGGCACACATCAGACACCACATCCCTGTGGACCTGGACAGCCACCAGTTTGCCTATAAGGCAAACAGATCCACAGAGGACGCTGTCTCCATCGCACTCAACACAGCCCTGTCCCACCTGGAACACCCGAACACATATGTAAGAATGCTCTTTGTGGACTTCAGCTCTGCGTTTAATACAATAATCCCCCATAAGCTCGTCCTCAAACTCATTAATCTTGGTCTCCCTACCTCACTGTGCTCATGGATCCTGGACTTTCTCTCAATCAGACCACAGAATGTCAGAATAGGGCATATGACATCCTCAACTGTAACCTTGAACACAGGTGCGTTTTTTTTATTTTTTATAAATATAGCGCCAGATCACTAAATAAGTAATTTAAGGTTACCTTTACCATAAAACATGTAAAATTATACTTATTGACTGCTGTCATTCAAAGAAACACATGAACATCATAATTCATTTAAGTGTTTGTGTCCGTGTCCGCTGCCGCGGCGCATCTGTATTTTGGTCTTTGTCCTTGAATTGTCATATTTGTCATGCTCTTATTGTGTCTTTGTGTGTTGATGTCAATTTTATATATCTAAACAAACTGCTGCTGGAGAGCGCCAAACTGTTTTTCGTTGTGTACTACAATGACAACTAGAATGCGTTTCGTGAACGAACTGCGAGAGTGTGCTTGCTCTGTTGCGGCCATGACCTTTGACGTTGCAGCCATAACATCACACAAAAGATCAGACATGGCAACCAAGCTCAACCACTATATTTTGGCTCCACTGACGTCTAGACATATGACGGTGTCTTTGTTGTTCTGTTTTTGTTTGCTTGTTTATTGTGAAAGGGTCTAGTGTGTTACATTTAGCTTGGAGAAGTCTTAAAATAGGCTCCAAGTGACATTTGTCTTATCGTGTATGTGTAATTTACCTCCAAAGGTCGTGTTAATCCATGCGTGCACCTGAATTGTGCGGTATTTGCTGAGTTTTAATCTGCTTGTTTTAATTGTGTGTGTTGCGGCTGCAATAAATCTTGTCTGTGCTTCAAATGTAAATATATTTATTGTCTCTCTATGGTGGAAATCAGATGTATGATGGAACTTGCATATTTACTATGCACAAACATTTCAGCTGTCATGGTGATAATAGTTCCAGAGTTTCGTTACACTGACTTACTGAGCTAAGTGTTGATACACTTCGTAAGAAATTATGATCTAGGTAAAAGGAAACATCTCTGCAACAATATGGGAATTAATGCGGTGGCTTGTTCATACGGAAAACAGGTATTTAAACACGATCATATGGATAATTTGCACTGTTCTAAAGTGGTGGACAGTAACGAAGTAAATGTAATTCGTTCCTGTACTTAAGTAACATATCTATGTATCTGTACTTTACTCAAGTATTTCTATTTTGTGAGACTTTATACTTTCACTCCACTACATGTCAAAGTGAAAATTCGTACTTTTTACTCCATTGCATTTAGTAAACCCTCTCGTTCCTTTATACCAAAGCGAATCAAATAATGAAAGGTCAAAGTGAGTTCACAATTACACCAATCAGGATTAGCGCTATTTGTCCTTTCGGTTTGTTCAGTTGCGTTCGTTCGTTGAGCGCAAGCTACGTTGAGCGCGAGCTACGTTGAATTCTGCAGCAGTTTGAGGCTGTTTTATGCTCAAGCAGCCTACGTAACGCTACATAAATGTGTAAGAAACATGCACAATCAACGGTGTTTCTGCTCAGGCTCACATTTTAAAATGCTTGCCTTTTATCAGGGCACACGATGTCGCAAACTTTTATCATGCAGTTCTTGACTCCCTCGGTAAAGGTATCACTACACACTTCTTTACAGTCTTCGGTGCAGACTGGTATGCTCTAATTTTGTGCAATTTATGCAAAAACTAGTTCCTGTAATGACATTTTCTTTCTTCACGTTTGATCTGAGGTCAAGTGTTTTGTTTTTGTACCTAGGGTTGTGGAATATCACTGCTATCACTAGTCTTCAGCTAAACTAGTATAACACCACATTCTCTGATTTTGTGGAACAAGTTCCTGTAATGGTATTTATCATTAGTCTTCAGCACAAACTAGTATAACACCACATTCTCTGATTTTGTGGAACAAGTTCCTGTAATGGTATTTATCATACTTTGAAACATAAATCAGGATTTATGTTCAATGTTTATGTTTAAGGGTAACACAGACAGACAGATGTGATATAGTAAAGGAGCTTATGTTTAACTCCACATTTTTTTTATAATTAAATGTGCAACTAAGTTCCAAATAAATGTAAAATTAAATAGTTGTTCTCTTGTATTTCATAACCACTTTGTCTTACCTAATGGCAATAGATAGCTTTCAATGTTTTGTGCACTATTTAATAGACAAATGTAAGACACTATTTAAAGATTGGCATTAGTGTTTTCAGTTGATTGAGCCGGAGCTTTGATGTGAAAATGATAAAAGGCCATTAGAACCATAATTCATTAAGGTAATTTTACTTTTAATACTTAAGTATATATGAAGGCAAATACTTTTATACTTCTACTTAAGTGGAAATTCAAAGTGCATACTTCCACTTTTACTGGAGTAATATTTTACACCAGGTATCTATACTTTCACTTAAGTACGTAGTTAGTGCCACTGCCCGGCGTACTGTGTCAAGATTGTCTTAGATTAGGATAATGGCTTAGAGTAGGTGGATTTCAGTTGCCATCTTCACTATTGAGACGCATCGTTGTGAACCAATGCTTGGTCCATATGATGAAATAAATAATCAATACACCTTGGTGTTTAAACTGTGTTGAGATATTAATGATTGCAATGATGTGGTGGCTTCCTTGTACAGCACATTTTGTCAGCTGGGTGTGATGAATGTGAATGCCAAAGCACTGTCAATACACACTGTTATCAAATGACGTAACGTAAACAAATTCTGATTGCACTATTTCTCATTCAGATCATTTATAGCCTAGGCTATAGTCAATACACCTTGGTGTTTAAACTGTGTCGAGATATTAATGATTGCAATGATGTGGTGGCTTCCTTGTACAGCACATTTTGTCAGCTGGGTGTGATGAATGTGAATGCCAAAGCACTGTCAATACACACTGTTATCAAATGACGTAACGTAAACAAATTCTGATTGCACTATTTCTCATTCAGATCATTTATAGCCTAGGCCTATATGTTGATAACTACACAAACATGTTGATTCATGCATATATAGTAGCCTACTACAGTGTAGCCCATTCAAAACCACACAGCTTTATATAACACTCCATAAACACAATAACAGGTGAGCTATGCTCCATATTCTGATATGCAATTGTCCTTAACTTTGGGTGTAACAACCATAACGGTTAGTCTAAATGAGTCATGTGAATATGTGTCATAATAGTTTGATAATGTACCTCCTTTCTGCAGTTCTTTGGCTTTGCACTGCTTCACTCCTCTGTCTCGCATGGCAGTCAGGGCATCCAGGCTCTCCTGTATCTTGCTGCGTTCCCGAGTTTCCCATAACTCCCTCGCCCTTCTCTCACCTTCTATCCCCTCTGCAGCCCACGCCTCGGCACAAGCCCTACAAACACACATGTCCACAAGAGGGTTGTTACATCAGGGTCAACTGAGAGCACAAGCCCTACAAACACACATGTCCACAAGAGGGTTGTTACATCAGGGTCAACTGAGAGCACAAGCCCTACAAACACACATGTCCACAAGAGGGGTGTTACATCAGGGTCAACTAAGAGCTAGCTGTCACCATCACTAGTATCATCAATACATGCACACTATAGGCACTTTATGTCAATTACATCAACATTTAAGATCAGAGGTAGAGCTTATCAAAAGCTTACCACCACCGATATGACTGTGTCTGAGTAATTACTGGACTCTGTAAAGCACTGGTGCCCAACCCGTCGATCATGATCGACATGTCGATATCAGAGACTTTCCCTGTCGATCTCTTTTTTAAACTGAACACGCGTTCTCTTGTACCTGGATTTGCATTCAGGCCTGTGCGTGTTGCAAAGCAGTTCACCAACAGAAAAATAGGTGAAGCAATAGGTTGATAGTAGGCGTTTTTTCCCGAAGACGACCTTGGTGAAACCTGCTATCCCACGATATCTGTGGGCGTGGTTGCCGTTGGTTTGTTTATTTACCCGGCCGTGTTGTCCATATAGTGTTGGCGTGCATGGCGTAGGCACCATGAAAGAAGTCGAGAAACTACAGTTTCCATCCAGAATGGGAGGAGGAATTCATCTTTACCTTGGTAAAGGACAAGAGTGTGTGCATATGTTGTGCCACCAGTCGCAGGCACTGTCCAAGCGAGGGAATTTGGAGTAGCAACACACCTCTAACCATCAAAAATTCAAAGACTGCTATCCACCAAAGAGCGTAATCCGCGCCAAGAAAGTTCAGGAGCTGAAAGTGGAGTTGAAGGCTCAACAGTCGCTGTTCGCAAAACCTGCTTCTCAAAGTAAGGCTGCAACTGAGGCATTGTTTCGTATAAGCCTTGTTTTGGCTTAACACAAGAAGCCTTTTACAGATGGGGATTTATTTAAGGAACTATTGACCATCACCACAGAGACTGTTTGCAGCACCTTCAAGGACTTGGTTGAAGGACTTGGTACTCTGTGAATACTTTTCACTGCAGTTCGATGAATCGATGGATGTAATGGACACGGCTCAGCTTGTTGTATTTGTCAGAATGGCTTTCCAGGACTTTACAACAAAGGGGGACTTCCTCACTCTTCTCCAATTAAAAGAGAGAACGAGAGGTGAGGATATTTACAACGTGTTTAAAAACTATGTCCGTGAAAAGAACATCCCCCTTCATAAACTGGTGGCAATCACTACCGATGGGGAACCGGCAATGTGCGGTGTGCACGCTGGTTTTACAGCACTGTGCCGTAATAATCCAGATTTCCCCGACTTCAAGAAGTATCACTGTGTGATTTATCAGCAAGCCTTGGCTGGGAAAGTTGTGGACTTTTCTCATGTCATGTCACTGGTGGTGAAAGTGGTAAACTCGATTCAAGCAAAATAGGCTGTAAGGTGAACACGGTTTTCGTTTCAACCCGTTCCACTCACTGGCATCTACACAATCCTTAGCTTATAAAAAAGAACGAGTCGTGGTTAGTTACCAAAAAATTCGCTGAAATTCCAGTCGATTGTCTATTTGGCTTTGTTTTATGCAGAACTAGTAGCCTGGATACCAGCCCAAACCCCGCCCACACATTTTTTTGTCAGGGAGATTTGGTCTGGCTCTGGGCTAATTGGGAGAGAGTTTCATCGGTAGGATGAAACCGGACCAATCAAATTGTCAGGGCGGGCTTTATACGTTGATGGACAGATACCAACGCTTGAGTTGAATTAACCGGTAGATTCGAACTCCGACCAAGATGGCCGCGTCTCGGGTGCTTAGTGGGGAATATTTTATGTGAATTAAGCTATCTACACGACTTTATAATGTCTACATTGACTCGGTTAGTTGTGCATGTGCAACACGAATGTTGCAGAGTATTTTTTGTCTTAACTAAAGCTCTCTAGACCATTATTGTTAGATCATTGCTAACGTGTACACAAAAAACCCATTGAAACTAACTGTAGCTTGTAGCCTTAATGCTAATTAATTAACGTGAGCAGGCATATCTCAACAGACATTGACAGCGCATTCATTTTGAAAGAGGAACAGAGAAACGCGATCAAGGCATTTGTCGATTGAAAAGATGTTTTTGCCGTCCTTCCTACGGGATCAGGTAAAAGTTTAATCTATCAGATGGTAATAGGCTACTACGTTGCTCTGATTGGTTCTACGTATCCAATTCAGCGAATAGGCATTTTCTTTCCTGGTTCGTTGAAACACGCCCCATAATCACAGCCCAAAGCTTCGGTATCAGACTCATATTCTGAATAGAATCATGAGTATGACATCGTCAGGCTACAGAACTAGAGACTTCAGACTTCCCATGCGGTTAGAAACGTTAACGATAGAGGAAAACACCCGAACATCCTCAAAAAACTACACGGGAGCCGCCATTTTGCCATTCTGTTGACAAAAAGCAGCCTTCTCATTGGTGTAGCATGATCACGTGTCGAACCGTGGCACGGCTCCCGACAAAAATCTTATTACGCTCTGAAGTCTCTAGTTCTGCATAAAACAAAGCCATATAGACAATAACTGGAATTTCAGCGACAAACTTTTTTGGTGACTAACCACGACCTGTCTTTTTTATAAGCGAAAGAATGTGTAGATGCGTGCAGCGGGATTCATTTTCTAAAGGACTTTTCGTGCTTCACCTTACGGCCTAAAAACGCTTCAGCATCGCTTATTCAAGGTGTTATTGGATCAGCTCGATTCGGCGTATGGAGACCTGCTTCTGCAGGCCGATGTCAGGTGGTTGAGTCGCGGCAAAGTGCTGCAGCGATTTGTTGACTTGCTACCTGAGATTAAGACGTGTCTGTCGAAAAGGAACGAGGAGCGCAAGGAACTTTCAACGGATGCATGACTACTGGACCTGGGATTCCTGACGGACATAACCGGAAAACTGAACTCGCTCAACCACGGGAAAAGACCGGCACCTGCCCCACATGATAAGCGCAGTGAATGCGTTCAAGGTCAAACTCGGTGTCTGGACCACAAATCTGAGAAAAGGTTAGGCTGACACACTTTCCAAACCTGGAGAAAATGTCACAGTCCATCAAAGACTCTTCTGATTTTCACCCTGAGCAGAACTGTGTGCACCTGGACAAACTGGCAGCGGAGTTCAGTCCACGTTTTGTTGAGTTAGACGTCATTGAGGATATAGCTGCATTTGTTTCAAACCCATTCCTGCCTATTGATATAGAGGAGGTTGCAGACAAATTCGAGAAAGCATTTGCTTTGCTAGGTGGAGTGGACATGGAGATGGTTGATTTGCAAAATGACATAGAGCTGAAAGCCAGGTCAAGGGACAGTGACTTTTGGGGACATGTCAGCCGAGAGAAGTTTTCTCTCCTCAGTGCATGTGCACTAAAAGTGAGTGCCTACTTTGGCTCAACCTACCTCTGTGAAATGGCATTTTCACAGATGAAAATCACCAAATCCAAGTACAGGAGCCGGCTTAATGACAAACACTTCACAGACTGCCTCAGACTGGCTGTCTCTGCTTATGAGCCAAAATACAAGGCACTCACAGACAGGGACGTGCGGTCATAGGAGGCTGGGGAGGCAGAGCGTTCAAAAGTTTGGGGTCACCCAGACAATTTCATGCTTTCCATGAAAACTCACAGTTGTATTTTTCAAATGAGTTGAAAAATGAATAGAAAATATAGTCAAGACATTGACAAGGTTGGAAATAATGATTTTTATTTGAAATATTAATTTTGTTCATCAAACTTTGCTTTCGTCAAAAAAGCCTCCATTTGCAGGAATAACAGCCTTGGAGACCTTAAGCATTCTAGCTGTTTATTTGTTGAGGAAATCTGTAGAAATTTCACCCCACGCTTCCTGAAGCACCTCCCACAGGTTGGATATGCTTGATGGGCACTTCTTGCGTACCATACGGCCAACCTGCTCCCACAACAGCTCTATGGGGTTGAGATCTGTTGACTGCGCTGGCCACTCCATACGAGCTGCCTACTTCTTCCCTATATAGTTCTTCCATAATTTGGAGGTGCGCTTGGGTCATTGTCCTGTTGTAGGAGGAAACTGGCTCCAATCAAGCGCTGTCCACAGGGTATGGCATGTCGTTGCAAAATGGAGTGATAGCCTTCCCTATTTAAAATCCCTTTTACCTTGTACAAATCTCCCACCACCAGCACCAAAGCAGCCCCAGACCATCACAATACCTCCACCATGCTTGACAGATGGCTTCAGGCACTCTTCCAGCATGTCACCTGTTCTGCGTCTCACAAATGTTCTTCCGTATGGTCCAAACACCTCAAACTTTAAATTCGTCCATAGCATTTTTATCCAATCGTCCTCTGTCCAATGTCTGTGTTCTTTTGCCCATATGAATGTTTTCTTTTTATTGGCCAGTCTCAGATATAGCCTTTTCTTTGCCACTCTGCCTATAAGGCCAGCATCCCAGAGTCGCCTCTTCACTGTAGAAGGTGACACTGGTGTTTTGCAGGTACCATTTAAAAAGCTGCCAGTTGAGGACCTGTTAGGCGTCTATTTCTTAAACTAGACAGTCTAATATACTTGTCTTCTTGCTGAGTTGTGCACCGGAGCCTCCCACTTCTCTTTCTACGTTGGTTAGAGCCCGGTTCTGCTGTTCTCTGAAGAGAGTAGTACACGCCGTTGTAGTAAAAGTTCAGTTTCTTCGCAATTTTTCACATGGAATAGCCTTCATTTCTAAGAACAAGAATGGACTGGCTAGTTTCACATGGAAGTTATCTTTTTCAAGCCATTTTCAGAGTATAACTGAACCCACAAATGTGATGCTCAAGATACTCAACTAGCTCAAATGAAGGCCAGTTTTATAGCTTCTCTAACCCGCAAAACAGTTTTCAGCTGTGCTAACATAATTGCACAAGGGTTTTCAAGGGTTTTCTAGTCATCCATGAGTCTTCTAAGGCGATAAGCAAACACAATGTACCATTAGAACACCGGAGTGATAGTAGTTGGAAATGGGCCTCTATACACCTATGTAGATATTTCATTAAAAACCAGATATTTCCACCTAGAATAGTCATTTACCACATTAGCAATGTAAAGAGTCATCTTCTTTGAAAAAAACAGTGCTTTTGTTTGAAAAATAAGGATATTTTCAAGTGACCCCAAACTTTTGAACGGTAGTGTGTATATATCTATATCTATATATATATATTATAAAATAAATATTCATATTTTTCTACTAATCTGTGGTATGGGTGTCACTTCTGCATGATTCCGATCATTTCGAGCATTTTTATAATCCAAATCGCTGAATTTGCGCATTTCCGGTTCCAGAAAACAGGGTGAGGTGAGACAGATGCATTGGTGTCTATAGGCAGGGGAGGCAGTGCCTCCCCTAGGGTTGCGCAATCACTCCAAACTGGGTTTTACGCATGCGTGCGCAAGCGTAGAACCTTTGAGTTGAGCTCAAAACGCATTGAAAAATAATGTTAGTGAGGCAGGCAGTACCTCTGCCTCAGTGAAGGGGGGAGCGAGAGCGCAATTGTCAGGTATATGTTGGTTCTAAAGTTGGTCTTCTTCTACACTTCTACTTGACAGCGAAAATGGAAGGTTGTAATGCTAAGCTGAAGCAGTTCTCAAAACTGGACTTGCAGTCCAAACGTGAAATGATTAATAATGGGAGACCAATGGCGGAGCTAAAATGTTTGCTTCAAACGACGGGACAGAAGGTATTGACATTTGCATTGGAGTGTTTCACGTTTCCCAACGGGAAGTATTCATGCGCAACACAAACCTCGCTAAAGGCTGCTAGGTAGGGGTGTAAAAAATAACCGATACGTATCGATATCCGTTTTTAGCGTGTAAGATATGACTACATCGATGCGTGAAGTCCCGTATCGGTTTTAAAATGTCATGAACCGGTCTTTGCCCGATTTAAAAGTTATGAATCGGTTCACAAGCGTTTGTCCCTCACAAAACACTCGCTGGCCTGTTGCATTTTATCTCAGTCAGAATAATGACAGCCTGCCATTGGCCAAAGCCCGCATAGCATAAACCAATCAGGCTGTATTCTCAGTATTTACGCAAGGACCTGGAGACAATGACAGATTCTCAACAAGCCTATGCTAGCTTCGCTATTCATTTTCAATGGCCGATGCTATGCTAGCTACTTCAGCCAAGGAAGATACATCGTTGTTCATTGCGTGTTTCTACAGACATCCTCGGATTTAAGTAATTATAAAATAATAAATAGGAGAATATTTGTATCATTAACAATTATGTTTAACATTTATAGTCATGATTCCGAGACCGAGCCATCATGATGTCCTAACATAACTATAAGCACTGTATGAACAGTGCAAATACCAGTGCAGACATCCCAAGTCTCCCGGAAGTTCCGGGAGTCTCCCACATATTGATAACGACTCCCTGATGCCCGCAAATTACTTAAAGTCGCGAACAAGACCGCGCACACGAGACAGACGTGCTCCAAACCGCGTTTGCATTTGTGTAGCGCGCGCACGACAGAGAGGGAGAGGGACCTAGAGACTGTGCCTGCGTGAGGCAGTGTGCGTGTGTGCCTCATGAGCATCCTGATTAGCCTGTTTCGGTAAGTCAACCAATCAATTTTCAGTGTGGACTAGGGCTTCGACTTTGAATATAATTCGAATATCAAAAATTAAATAAATATTCGTACGAATATTAGGCAGCCCTTAATATTCGAACTTGTTAATGGCATTATTTTTCAATTCAGATTCCGAAACTTTCACGCATGAAGTTGTGCGAATCGCGAGCTCGTTAGCAAGGTTGTCATTTGTCATCTGGGCTCCTGTAGATGACGTTAGCATCCAGGTTACCGCCAATTTAGCAGAACAATGGCCGCGTCAACTTCGACAACCGCTCCCGATGAGGTGATCGAAATTTACACTCCTGGCAACCTCAAAAGCAACGTGTGGCGCTACTTTGGTTTTGAAAAACAGGGGAAAATATCCGCCAAAGATAAGGTCGTGTGTAGAATATGTAGGACTAAACTTGCATACCACGGGACAACGAGCAACCTGAGGGCCCACCTGTCTACCCTACATCCCGGCAAGCTGGAGGAGGGGGAGGGGGAGGGGGAGGGATTGGGGACGAGGCAGGCGAGAATTGACACCATGTTCGCACCTTCACGAGGCCTTCCCTATACCCGTCAAAGCAGAGCGACCGATTTAATAACAAGGTTCATTTGCGAAGATATGAGGCCCATTAACGTTATATATGGGAGCGGGTTTCAAGCTTTGATCCACGAGTTAGAGCCGAGATTCAAGATCCCCTGCTACCGGACCATCAGTGGTAAAATAACGACGCTGTACGACACAACCAAAGATGACATTAGGGGAATGATGCGTGGAGAAAAACTTGGACTGACCACTGATGGGTGGAGTTCTTTGGCTACCGAGTCGTATGTTACGGTCACAGCCCATTTCATCGATGAGGACTGGGAGATGAGAAATGTCGTCCTCGACACGTCTGAGCTTCAAACCGCTCACACAGCAGCGAATGTCTCCACATGCATCGAAAATATTCTACAGGATTTTCAAGTGGAGCGGGAGTCTGTGCTTGCCATCACAACTGATAATGCGACAAACTATGTCAATGCTGTAGAGAGGTACTTGAAGATCACGGATATTCCGTGCATGGCTCATACAATCAATCTGGCAGCGAGAAAGGGGCTTTCGGAGCGTTCCGTTGCAACAGCAGTTAGCTGCCTGAAGGCTGCCGCTCAGCATTTCAAGCACTCCCCTACAGACAGCTACCTCCTGGAGGCCAAGCAGAAGCTCCTTGGTCTCAAACAAGTCCAGCTCATCAACGACTGCTCCACTCGCTGGAACAGTACATATGACATGATCTGTCGGGCAGCTGATCAACAAGCCCCTGTTGCAGCAGTAATAATGGAGAAGAAACTCAGCCGTCTGGAGCTCAGCAGTGTGGAGTGGACCTTGATGGAGAAGGTCAGTAGTAACGTTGGCTAATTATGTTGGGTGGTCAAATAATATTATATATCCAATGTTAACATTACTGTTTGCAAATGTAATAACACGTATAAGCCTTGTTAACGTTGGCTAAGCTAAGTTTGTGTTTTGTGTAACGTCAAGTGGCACATCGCCTCCGCTAGCAGTATAGCTAGCAGTATAGCATGTTAGTTAGCTAATGTTAGTGGCGCTAGTTTGTAATTAAATGTGTTTGTCCCGCAGGTGAAAGACGTGCTGAAGCCGTTCAAAGTAGCCACCCAGGCGTTGTCAACAGAAGACTACCCAACATCATCAGCGGTCCTTCCCCTACAGTACGTGCTTCTGACACAGCTGAAGCCCTCCACCGATGACCCGGCAGGACTGAGGGAAATGAAAAAAATGATTTCAACTGATCTGAAGGCGCGATATGGCCCCGATAAAGATGCCTTCTTGCTACTTAACACAGCCAGCTACCTCGACCCCCGTTTTCACCGGCTGGTTCATTTGGAACAAGAGGCGCGACAGGCAGCGCGAGACAAGGTTCTGAGGGAGCTTGTAGACCTCAGCGAGCAGACAGACGCAGAAGGCGAAGGCGAAGATGAGACCGCGATGACTACGGAGCCACAGCAGCGCAAGGGAAAGAATGCTCTTAGTGCGATGGGGGACCTATTTGGCGATGTTTACTGCCAGAACTCGGCCGGAGCAGGTAATAATTATGCTATTATAATCAATAAGAAATAATACAAAACGTTTCAATTATCGATTGCCTTTCATAACAACTTAAACTCGCTATGTATAGCCCTACATTGGGGGGGGGGGGAAGTGCAGTATAAAACGTAGCCTAAACAACACATTAACAAAGACAAATTTATTTTAACAGATAGACAGAATGTTGAAGATCTGGTCCGAAGGGAATTGATGGACTATGACAATGAGCCCCCACCCCTGTCTGACAGCAACCCCCTGTATTGGTGGAAGGAGAGAAGCCCCAAGTACCCCCATCTCGCTCAACTGGCACGCGGCTACCTAGCAATATGACAAGGACATCCGTGAGGTCGGAAAGGGTGTTTTCCACCGCGGGGAACATAGTCAACAAGCAACGCTGTTCCCTAGAGCCAGAACATGTTAACCACCTGGTATTTTTGGCGAACAACTTAAAAAAGTCTGCAGCTAAATAATTATTTATCTTTATTTTGATGAAGTCACAGTTTGTGCGCACAGTTTGTGTCCAACCTTAAATAAATAATGTTCTGAAAACATCGTTGCCTGTTCATTGACGTTGACTGATACACTGCCCCCTGGTGGACAAAACATATACATCTTTTTAGTTCTATACCATATATTATAGGTCTTACTGAAGGCATTTAATGGTCAAACTATTATTAATAAATATTCGAATATATTCGAATATTAATATTAATAAATAAACGAACTTCGAATTTGATTTTTAGGCAAAAGTCAAAGCCCTAGTGTGGACGGGCTTTTATCTCTTCTGCCGATCTTCTGCCTAATCAGTTCAGTGTATCTAGAAACAGGGGCACCATGGCACAGGGACAGTGCCGCCCAAAAAGAAAATATAAGACATTTTACAAAAGACTATACAAAGGTGTACCCCTGTCTTATAAAAGTAAATCACAATGACCGTCTTGCACGCTGTACTATCTGTTACAGTGATTTCAGCATTGCCCATGGTGGGTTAAATTACTCTAATAGACATGTTGAGGTGAGTTCAACAAGTTTAATTTTATGTGCATATTATTCATGCCATCAAGTTGCCAGGGCTACATAAAAACAACAAAAATGAACAAAGAATTGCATAGAACTATAGCCTATAGAATGATATTATGCTTTTATAACTTTTAGGGACCACAACAGAAATACGTAGGCCTAGGGGGGGAATACCTCCCTGAAAGAATTTTTTGCAGGTTGGGATGTCTGACTTAGTGTTTTCAATAATTGAACGGCATCGAATCGAATCGCATCGCATCGTGTCGTATCGTATCGTATCGTACTGAATCGTTTTTTATCAACATGCATCTTTTCTCGTATCGTATCGTGCCCATGTATCGAGATACAAATCGTATCGTTTTTGTCATGAGAGATTTACACCCCTACTGCTAGGTGCAGGAAAGTTGCCTTGAAGTTGTGAGCAGACTAGGTGCCTGAGCTAAACTAGCCACTGACTGCATTCGCTCAAGAAGAGGAGGTAGATCGCGGGAGAAGAGGACAACGGATTTCCACTGAACTATACGGGGAGCCGTGAGTGGATTACTTTGGTTTCACCTCAAATTGACGGTTACGAGCTCCAACGAAAGTGCACCAACTTTAAATTATACCGGTCAGTAGAACATTTTGGTATTGTGTGCTATGTCTGCAGTGTTTAACGGTTTGCTTGTTAATACGTTGTGTAAATAAATATGTAATAGTTTTTTCTAAACTGCGAATTCAAGTGTCCGAGTTGTGTAAAAGGTCATTTAAATTAGCATCCCACCACCGTAGTTATATCTTCCCTAGACAAAATGAAATGAGCCATATCATTGGTGGGAGGGAAACCGATTGTACGTTTAGCTGTAGGCCTATAGCCTTGTAAAAGTCAGTTGACTATTGAGCCGCATAACTTCTTATAATAATACAAAAGTAATAGTATTAGACAATAAAACAAAAATTTTTCAGTTCTGGTGAGATGAATTTCTTTCAAACCATAAGCACATGTACGATGTATACATTTCTATTTTTTAAAACAACTAGAGATCGGAATGACGTAATCACTCCCGGTTTCTGTGCCTCACCAGCTGCGAACCTCACGGCACGTCACTGCTCACAGACAGTGTTCAGTCACATCCATCACACTGACTTGTCACATGAGAAATTTGTCAGTGTTGTGTTGTAAATTTAGTTGATAAATAAAACCTTTCATATCCAGCCTGCTCATTGCAAATGTGTTTTTTCTTGTTCATATTGTACATAAAGTGTTTGATTTCATTTAATTACAACTAGGCCAAATATAAAGTTAAGTTGTAAGTACAGTCTGGAGTCCAGACAGTCTTTTTCTGTCAACGCCTCAATAGGTAGATCTTTAGGTCACCCATCTTGATCTTGGGCCTAAAAAGTTTGGTGACCACGGCTGTAAAGTGACTTCGAGTACTAGAGAAGCGCTATATAAGATTGATTGATTGATTGAAATACCTGGCCCGGCCCAGGCCGATAAATACAAAACCCGATTTGGGATTTGCCCGACAACAATCAGAGCCAAACCTGAGAGATTATCGATAAAAGGGATCCAATTTGACAGAGTTCATTCTGGCTTGGCAATGCACAGGAATTATGCCCGTCATTGAAACGTACAGGTAACACTAATATCTAGCAAATAGTTAAGGGCTCACTGCTATCACGCACTTTCCCAAAGTCACTAGAAACAGCTGCCATTAAGCTTCATTTTAGAACAGAGAACATTGAAAAAGTCGTTTTCAATCAACACACACACACACAATCACCTGTCTTTGGGAAATACAGGTCGGTCATCCAGGTAGGTCAACTTATTAAGACGCACTATCAGAGTCTTCCTGTAGTATGGGATGTTTTTGATGACATCATTCCCCATGAGATTAAGCACACGCTGAAAAAGACACAGAGAATTAAAAACCCTTAATATTAATGAAAATAATACACATTAAATACACAACTTTAACATATAAACACTTAATATTAATGAAAATAATACACATTAAATACACCACTAAACGGGACAATGAAGAGTTTAGCTAGCCAGCTCCAAACAGGACAAGCTGAACAAGTGCACCAGACCTGGGAGAAAGGACAAAGAAGAGACTCCCATATTTACACATCAAAGGTCTAAACAAAGAAGAGACTCCCATATTTACACATCAAAGGTCTAAACAAAGAAGAGACTCCCGTATTTACACATCAAAGGTCTAAACAAAGAAGAGACTCCCATATTTACACATCAAAGGTCTAAACAAAGAAGAGACTCCCATATTTACACATCAAAGGTCTAAACAAAGAAGAGACTCCCATATTTACACATCATAGGCCAGAACAAAGAAGAGACTCCCATATTTACACATCATAGGCCTGAACTAAGAAGAGACTCCCATATTTACACATCATAGGTCTAAACAAAGAAGAGACTCCCATATTTACACATCATAGGCCTGAACTAAGAAGAGACTCCCATATTTACACATCATAGGTCTAAACAAAGAAGAGACTCCCGTATTTACACATCAAAGGTCTAAACAAAGAAGAGACTCCCGTATTTACACATCAAAGGTCTAAACAAAGAAGAGACTCCCATATTTACACATCATAGGCCAGAACAAAGAAGAGACTCCCATATTTACACATCATAGGCCTGAACTAAGAAGAGACTCCCGTATTTACACATCAAAGGTCTAAACAAAGAAGAGACTCCCATATTTACACATCAAAGGTCTAAACAAAGAAGAGACTCCCGTATTTACACATCATAGGTCTAAACAAAGAAGAGACTCCCATATTTACACATCATAGGCCTGAACTAAGAAGAGACTCCCATATTTACACATCAAAGGTCTAAACTAAGAAGAGACTCCCATATTTACACATCATAGGCCTGAACTAAGAAGAGACTCCCATATTTACACATCATAGGCCAGAACAGAGAATGGGTAAGACCTGCTCCTGGTTACTTAATTCCATGGTTACTTTCTTTCCTACTCATAAAGCACTCAAAGTGCTTTACACGTTATTGCCTCAGACATCTACCCATCGGGATGTCGACTCCTCTACCTCCTGAACCACTATTGCCAGTCAGTGCATGTCAATCGTGATAACATAAGTCTTTTTATTATTAGTGTTTCAGTGTAGCTGTCTCTGTAGCTGTGGGAGTTTAGATACAGTTTAAATACAGGTATGAGCTCACCAGATTCTGCATCTGCGCCAATATGCTGAGTATTTGTGGATCACTTAAACGGTTATATGAAAGGTCAAGCACACTGATGGATGGACAGAGGGAGAGATGCTCTAGGTCCGATGCGCTCACCAGATTATTGTGGGAAATCTGCAAAGTAGCCAGCTCTCCAAGACACGCTGTAAAACAAAGAAATATCAACTCTCAGTCATGATAGAGTATGTGTGTGTGTGTGTGTGTGTGTGTGTTAGCCTGTGGATTGATTGGTTTGAGTAGGTATGTTCTCACAAAGGTTTTGGATGGTTTTAATGTAATTGTTTGAAATGTTCAGATGATTGAGTTTGCGAAGAGCTTGTAGGTTCTCCAATGTGTCAATGAGGTTGTGCTGTATGAACAGACAGCGGAGATCCAGTTGGTTTTCCAGGTTCTCTATCTTACGGATCCCGTTCACTTCAAGCCACAAACATCGCAATCCTGTGTATTCATCAAGGTTCTCCAGCACAGAGAAGCCTACAGATAGATAAATGGAGAGATAGATAGATGGAGAGATACTTTATATATTCCTGAAGGTAAAATAGTAAAACAAGCAAGTACAAAAAATATGCATATCAATACATTTGCAAGCAAATTTTCTTCTTCTTGTTTTACACTGTTTGTGATAGCTTCAGTCAAAAATGGAATGGAAGGAATATATTAATGCTTAATGCTATATGAATGCTAAATGCTATATGAACATGATCAATAATGTTTATTCCTCCAATGTGTAGAAATACCATTTAACACCAACCCAGATATGGAAAACTACAGATGTGACAAGTGAAATGAAAAGATGAAACATAGCATTTCACACAGGTGGCCAGGACAAAACAGCAAACGTACCTTTGTAGTGTAAATAGAGTGTATCATTCAGGTGTGGTGTGATGTACAGTTTATTCTTTTTACAGTGGAGCCGCAGGAACTCTTTTGTGATCCTGCAGTGGAGGCAATAAACTGTATGTAAATACTATGCAATAGATTGTGGCTATCAAATCCTAAGGTAATCGATGTGTTCACGTAAGTTGTTGTGAGAACACTTGTGATCCCCAATCGGTAAAGCTAACTATGGTTAGCTTCTGCTCACCTTGTGTGAAGCATTAGGTAAGTGACTTGCTTTGTAGTCAGTCACTGTTAGCAGAGGGAGAGCAACATACATGTTTTAGAGATACAATGGGTCTAAAGTCTATGTGGAGATGACATACAGTATACATGCATTTTATTGAACAGAATCAAATGCGGGGTCACTCAACTTCCACAGGTGTTATTTTCACGATTTTCAAAAACATCCATTCTCTCATAAAAAAAGTTTTATTTAAGATATGGAACTTTCAAAAATGCTAATCCATCACATATAAAATGACAGCCACACCCACACTCTATTGTTATAGTTGGGATATTGAATTGTCTTGAACTGAGTAAACGGGCTTAATCAACTGTATAGTGTCTGGGGAGATACTCATTATTTGCTTATTATTTTCTTATGGCTTTAGAAAATCTTGACATCTGCTAGAAGAAAGACCAGCTGGCTAGAGGGAAGGAAGGAAGGGAGAGAGGTTGACTTGAGTTCATTTGCCAAACATTACTTGGTGCATTAGTTGTTGTTGAAATCAGCTTTTATTCAGATGTATTAGGGTCAGTGACAAATTAAGCTTCTAAAAAGTTATTTTAAAAAAGTGTTTACTAAATATTTTTTGAAATTGTAACAATGTGTTTAAACAAGTCTTAGTTGTTAAATAACATTTAATTAAATTAATTTTTTGACTGTATTGGCGTAACCACATTTTTTGAAATATATACACTACCGTTCAAAAGTTTGGGGTCACTTAGAAACACTGTTTTTTTTTTTTCAAAAAAGATAACATTAAAATATAGCTGCAAGCAGCGATGTGGTGGCCAAGCTGGTCAGCTGACCCACAAGAAGCCTTGATTCACTCAGAAGAGGCTTTTGATTTACTCAGCAGAGGCTGGATTCGAATTGATAAGGCTGGAAGCCCATCACCAACTCACTTACCTAGTAACTATTGTCGGTGATGGAAATCACAGAGTTCAGTTACTGTTTCAAAATAGAAGCGGCTTTTCCTGTGGCAATGGTTGTCAAATTTGGACCAAGTTTTAATAGTTTAAACCAGGGGTCTTCAACAGAGGTGGTGGCGGAGGTACTGCAGGGGGGTCGCAAAATCTTTGGTTGATAAAACAATTTTTTTTAAATATTCTCCAAAAAAAACAAACAATTCAACCAATTTTTTCCCCCACAAATTTAAATGTCTTCCGAATCAGAATTGTATTTATTCCCTTTAAATTTACATCAACATAAATCCAACATATTGTAGCGAACGTATAAATTGATCGAGAAGACGTTATCTTTCAGTCCAATCGACACATTCAGCTACCCACAGGAGCTCTCTCAAGCTGGGCACCGGTTCACTCACAGCACCTTTCATGCAAATACGACAGCACAGGCATTAGCCAATCAGATCGCGTTTCTGCTCAAGTCTAAAGAGGGCGAAGATCAAAAATAAAAGATGGCGGACCAAACTCCATAGCTGGTCTTGTTTGTACCTATAAATTGTTAGTTTGACATTTTTTTGCTTAGATTTGAAAAAAAATAAAATAAATAAAGAGAAATAGACACTGTACAAGGTCAAAAAACGTTAATTGTAACTAAAAAATAAGTCTGAGAGGATTTGCGAGGTGTATGAGCCCCCTAGCTACTAAGCATGCTACTACCTACAATCTTAACAACTTGCTAGCGGTGTGATTGGTTTGTTGACCTGTCAATCTCACTATAACATCTATGTTGTCAACACAACTCCATGCGCCAGACTCGTTCTCCGTCATCCGTTGGATCGTGTCAGTCAGGAGTTATTGAAAAGAAGATACATCTCACTAATGTGGGAGGATGTGTGCCATTGACAGATGCTTGAGGATTCACTGTCCCTTTTTTATGTATGATGAAATAAAAACATATATCTGTGAATTATTTTAATAAGTTGTTATTAATTGTTAGCTCAGAGTTGTTTGCAAGATGTATGTTTATGAATGGCAGTGGCACGGCCACCCTGTACCTTTCATGTTGTTAAATGTTAAATTAAAATCAATGTTCAAAAATGTTAGGTTAAATTCAATGATAAAAAATTTAAATGTTAATGTATATATTAACCTTTGTATTATTTGAATAGCTTAGTATTGAATACACAATAACAGGGTAGCTATGTTTATTTGGCACTAGGCCCAGTATATTATAAACAGAATTTTATGCAATTTATATAGTAGGGGGTCCCTGCTCATCTCGCCATCAGTTTGGGGGTCCCTGGCCTGAAAAACGTTGAAGACCCCTGGTTTAAACAGCTGTAATTCAGTCCTATTTTGACAAGTTGAGGTGACTGAGGTCTGAAGATAATCTGTTCCAAAATTTTGTGAATATTTGATATTCACCAATAACGTTATATTCATTCATTCAAAATGGCAGCCACATCAATTCGGCAACATTAATTTGATTGACTGTAACTAACAAACAGTTGTGAAAATCAAAACGCCAGGGGATAGCTTTTGTGAGGCTTGGTCTAAAAACGCTAAAAAACGCTTTTCCTTAACATGCTAAATAGCGGAGAATCTATATAACTGGGTATGATGTGAGATAGTGTGTTGGACTCGTCTTGATCCAGGGAATGCAATGATACCTCATTTTGGGAAATGCGGCAAATGGCTAAAAAGTAACGTGTGTAAACACATCTTCAACTTTGACCCATTGGTGGCGCTAGAGGGTTCAAATGGGAGACATGAAACTTGGTGAAAATGATGAGGGGACTGGTACCAAAAAGTGTGCCAAATTTCACAACTCTTGACCATGCGCTTCAAAAGTAACGTGTGTAAATACATCTTCAACTTTGACCCATTGGTGGCGCTAGAGGGTTCAAATGGGAGACATGAAACTTGGTGAAATTGATAGGAGGACTGGTCCCAAAGAGTGTGCCAAATTTGGTGACTATTTGATATTCACCAAAAGTGTATTATTCATTCATTCAAAATGGCAGCCAAATCAATTCGGCCACATCACTTTGATTGACTGTAACTAACAAACGGTTGCGAAAATCAAAACGCCAGGGGATAACTTTTGTGAGGCTTGGTCTGAAGATGATGTGTGGCAATTTTGAAGAAGATTCGACAAGAATTGTAGGAGGAGTCGCGAAAAAACACTTTTCCTAAACATTCACATAGCTTGAGAATCTATATAATTGTTAATGATGTCATAGAGTGCGTTGAACTCATCTTGATCCAGGGAATCCAAAGATACCTTATTTTGGAAAATGCGGCATATTGTTCAAAAGTAACATGTGCAAACACATCTTCAACTTTGACCCATTGGTGGCGCTAGAGGATTGGAGTGGGAGACATGAAACTTGGTGAAATTGATGAGGGAACTGGTCCCAATAAGTGCGCCAAATTTCACAATTTTCGACCATGCGGTTCTAGGGGCTGCCATAGACTTCCATTGCAGAAGAAGAAACATAAATATAGTTGCAAGCAGCGATGTGGTGGCCAAGCAGGTCAGATGACCCATAGAAGCCCTCAGAAGAGGCTTTTGGTATACTCAACAGAGGCTGGATTTGAACCGATGAGGCTGCCAACTACAGGACACCAATCACAAACTCACTTACCTAGTGAGCTATTGTCTGTGATGAGATCACAGAGTTCAGTTACTGTCTCAAAATAGAAGCGGTTTTTCCTGTGGCAATGGTTGTCAAATTTGGACCAAGTTTTTAACAGTTTAAACAGCTGTAATTCAGTCCTATTTTGACAAGTCGAGGTGATTGTGGTCTGAAGATAGTCTGTGCCACATTTGATGAATATTTGATATTTACCAAAAACGTTATATTCATTCATTCAAAATGGCAGCCACATCAATTTGATAGACTGTAACTAACAAATGGTTGCGAAAATCTAAACACCAGGGAATAACTTTTGTGAGGCTTGGTCTGAAGATGATGTGTGGCAATTTTGAAGAAGATTCAACAAGAATTGAAGGAGGAATTGCGAAAAAACGCTTTTCCTTAACATTCAAAACAACGGAGAATCTAACTGTTTATGATGTCATATAGTGTGTTGAACTGGTCTTGATCCAGGGAATCCAACGATACCTCATTTTGGAAAATGCGGCATATGGTTCAAAAGTAACATGTGTAAACACATCTTCAACTTTGACCCATTGTGGCGCTAGAGGGTTGGAGTGGGAGACATGAAACTTGGTGAAATTGATGAGGGGACTGGTCCCAACAAGTGTGCCAAATTTCACAACTTTCGACCATGTGGTTCTAGGGGCTGCCATAGACTCCCCATTGCAGAAGAAAAAACATAATAATAAATAGAAGAACACTATTATCTCGTTTCCACCGGGGCCGGGCCGGTGCCGGAGCCGGAGCCAGAGCCAGAGCTGGTTCCTTTCAGCACCGGCCTGCGTTTCCACCGCCGGAGCCGGTTCCAGCACCAAAACTAAACGTCATGGAATGTTATGACATGCTCCTATGGTTACAGTTGTGAGTTATTCACGAGTGGTCTTCTTCCAGCGAGAAGGCAAATTAATTTCGATAAAAACTTGAATTATGTTTAACTTTTTAATACCATGTAGTAACATACGACCTAAAGTTAAAGTTCTGTTTACTTGGCCACAGGTTTCTATATTTCCTCACGTAGATCAAACGAGTGGCAATGCAGTTCATGACCGGAGTTGACTAGCTACTACACTGATATATACTAACCAGTTGCCATAACAACCTTAGCAGTACCTTACAGCAGCTAGTGCTAGCTAGCTAGCTACTACACAAACTTGCTTAGTCAAGAGATATTTTTCTTTTTCGTTTTCAAGTGGCACGTCTTTTACAGTACACACAATACAAAACCAGCATTACATCACGGTCTCAGTTAATGATGCAACTACGAGTTTTCTACGAGCAGGCAATGCAGCTCATGATGGAAGTTGACTAGCATAACAACTATAATAGTAGTACCTCACGACAGCTAGTGCTAGTTAGCTAGCGGCTACAAGAACTTGCTTAGTCAACTACTAATTTCAAGTGTAATATCACACAAAAACAACAAGCCAGATTGAAAGACTTAATGTATAGAAGGCAGACAAACCAACACATTTTGATGGAAGAAAGCTTTCTTTATTAGTTGTAATGTGTTTGTTATCAGGTCTGTTGTCCTTTTGAACCCTGCTATCTCCGACTCTCCTCGTATTCCCTCATATATTTTAGCTTTCCTTACTGACTTTTCAATTTTGTCTTGCATTCCTGTTGATGGTTAAATTGCTATCGAGGTATTTATTTAATCCATGGTCCACTACTGGATCGATTTTCCATGTATGTTTTCATCGTTTTCACTCATCATCTTAGTTGATGGCTAAAACAAATGGCGACGGAAATTTCTGTTTCTGGTGGGTTAACTCCGCCCACCTCTGTGAGGTAGTTGGAGCCCGATTTGGGCCCAGCTCCTCCAGGGAGCCGGGCCGGTGCCCGATTTTCAGCTCCGGCCCCAGCCAGGCCCTGGTGGAATCACAAGAACTGGTGCCAGATTGGGCACCGGCCCGGCCCAGCCCCGGTGGAAACGAGGTATAGGTGGCTTCGCTGCTTGGCCACCAATAATAATAATAATGGATAGAAAACCATAAGGTGGCTTCGCTGCTTGGCCACCAAAAACATAAGGTGGCTTCGCTGCTTGGCCACCAATTAATCAGAAATACACTCTATACATTGTTAATGTGGTAAATTACTATTCTAGGTGGAAATATCTGTTTTTTAATGAAATATCTACATAGGTGTATAGAGGCCCATTTCCAGCAACTATCACTCCGGTGTTCTAATGGTCCATTGTGTTTGCTAATCGCCTTAAGCCTAGTTTATACTTCGGTAGACGACACTTTTGAAAAGGTCGCCGACACAAAAAAAAAGTGTCGTCCAGACCAGGTGTGTTTATACTTCAGGCGAACAGTCGCCGAGTTCGTCATAATGGGAGAGGCGCTAACGAAATTTTTCTGCCACTACATTCTACTTTTTGAAAATCAACGACGCGTGCCGTCTATATAGCTAATCACACTGACATAATTATGAAGAGTGTTTAATGATATATATCCCATTTAACAGGTAGGTATTATGTGTGGAGGAAGCAAGCTATAATAAAAGTATGCTAATCTAACATACACTACATAAACTATTAAAACACGATACAATGAAATTAATAAGTTCTTATTTTCTTTGGTATTTTTGTCATATTCAGATTTGCAATGATGATTGCTGGCCTGGGTAAAATGTATGTTTTCAAAACAAGTCAAACACAGTTGTGGACCAAGATCTGAACTGCTGCCCAGCTGCTGCAGCGTGCGGAACCCTTGATTGTAACCTGTGTGAAGTTGGCCCCCCGTCTCATTCAAAATATTAAAATAACACTGCTGTTCGTTAGTGCTAGGTTTGTGCTGGTTTGTGCCGTAAAAATTATCGTTTGTGCTGGTAAGGATTTTGAGTAATTCAAAATTGCATTTTCTGGCAAGTGACGTCACCCAGCCCCCCGTTCACGCCCAAATCTCATCAAAATAGTCCCAATCGTTAGTGCTACGTTTGTGCTGGTTTGTGCCGTCAAAAGAATTTTTTTTGCTATTATGGTTTCATAGACATTCCCGTTTGATTTTTCACACATGACGTCACTCAGCCCCCCCTCCACCTTCAAATCGCGTCAAAATGGTCTCTATCGTTAGTGCTACGTTTGTGCTGGTTTGTGCAGTCAAAAGAAATATTTGTGCAACTATAGTTTAAAAGTTATTCCAGTTTGATTTTTCTCACGTGACGTCACTCAGCCCCCCGTCCCTCTTCAAATCGCGTCAAAATGGTCTCTATGTTTAGTGCTACGTTAGTGCTGGTTTGTGCTGTTAAAATACATGTTTTTGATACTTTACTTTTTAATTAATTAATAAAACTTTATTTTCCCTTCTTGTTATGTAAACAGACCACTTGTTATGCAACCAGCACCCCTAGAACGTTCAAATCGTGTCAAAATGGTCTCTATCGTTAGTGCTACGTTTGTGCTGGTTTGTGCAGTCAAAAGAAATGTTTGTGCCACTATAGTTTAAAATATATTCCCGTTTGAATTCTTTCATGTGACGTCACTCAACCACCTTCAAATCGCGTCAATATGGTCTATCGTTAGTGCTTCGTTAGTGCTCTTTTGTGCTGTTAAAAGAAATGTTTTTGATACTATACTTTTTCAGTCATTATTAAAACTTGATTTTGCCCTTGTTATGCACACAGCCCACTGTCAACCTTCAAATCGCGGTCTCTATCGTTTGTGCCAGGTTTGTGCTGTTAAAATAAATGTTTGTGATACTATTGTCAGGTCTGTGCTCTGCCCTTTTTCTGTTTTATAACTTTGTCTCCCTTGTGTTGTCACGTGTTCTTTCTTCCTGTGTTTGTTTACCTTTATCTCCTCGTGTCTGACTCCTCACGCCCTTTCCCCTGTGATGAGGTAGCCTACAATGTGCCCTCGTAGGCTACTTCTAGCGCAAAACGTTCAAGCAGCACTAAGGAGTTTTTGGCTCCCCTAGTAATTTTCCTACCGACACCCATGGCAAGGCCGGAGATGCCATTCTCCGTATTAAAAGTAATTAGCGGCACAATTGCAATGTTGGGTGCTATATCTTACCTTTCATTGTGGTGTTCAGTAATCCTGTCGCTCATTACTCCTCTTCAAAAACCTGCTCTCTACCAGCGGCTTCCAGCTGTACACCCCGTTGTGCAGGTCAAAAGGGATTGGGGAACGATAGAGAGGTCACCCAATCACTTGATCCCAGAGTTCCATAGAGACCCTGACCTTCACTGGCTATCACAAGTCCAGTTTCATGGTCCCCCGCACCCCCTGACCCACCTGTCCAGTTGTTGTCAATACAGAAGCTGGAGGAGAGCGTCATCATTAGCGTGTTCATCAGTCAAATCACGTTCATCCTGCCACCCAGATCTTGAGAGTGTGCGTGTGGAAATACATACCGTTCTTATTTTGTTATTAGGACTTTGACATCATCTGTTCTTAACGGACAATCGGTGGCCTTCATACAAATCCTTTTGGGATTCATTCATTCACATATCCCCCTTATTTTATCACTTCACAATAGTTTATAAACATTTACTAATTGGTACAAATACAGCAGAAAAAAATCACAAACTTAGGACAAACAATTGAGACTATTTGTATGACAATTTGACGTTGACAGAGGGCTGTTACATAACAAAAAAACATAGCAAAATCAAGTTTTAATAATGACTTGAAAGGTATAGTATCAAAAACATTTCTTTTAACAGCACAAAAGAGCACTAACGAAGCACTAACGATAGAGACCATATTGACGCGATTTGAAGGTGGTTGAGTGACGTTACATGAAAGAATTCAAACGGGAATATATTTTAAACTATAGTGGCACAAACATTTCTTTTGACTGCACAAACCAGCACAAACGTAGCACTAACGATAGAGACCATTTTGACACGATTTGAACGTTCTAGGGGGGCTGGTTGAATAACAAGTGGTCTGTTTACATAACAAGAAGGGAAAATAAAGTTTTATTAATTACTTAAAAAGTAAAGTATCAAAAACATTTATTTTAACAGCACAAACCAGCCCTAACGTAGCACTAAACATAGAGACCATTTTGACGCGATTTGAAGAGGGACGGGGGGCTGAGTAACGTCACGTGAGAAAAATCAAACTGGAATAACTTTTAAACTATAGTTGCACAAATATTTCTTTTGACTGCACAAACCAGCACAAACGTAGCACTAACGATAGAGACCATTTTGACGCGATTTGAAGGTGGAGGGGGGGCTGAGTGACGTCATGTGTGAAAAATCGAACGGGAATGTCTATGAAACCATAATAGCAAAAACAATTCTTTTGACGGCACAAACCAGCACAAACGTAGCACTAACGATTGGGACTATTTTGATGAGATTTGGGCGTGAACGGGGGGCTGGGTGACGTCACTTGCCAGAAAATGCAATTTTGAATTACTCAAAATCCTTACCAGCACAAACGATAATTTTTACGGCACAAACCAGCACAAACCTAGCACTAACGAACAGCAGTGTTATTTCAATATTTTGAATGAGACGGGGGGCCAACTTCACACAGGTTTGATAGTAACCGCGTTTGAGACGCGCAATTCTCCTCTCCAGGCGCTTCCACTTTCTCATGTGTAGGACGCAGCTTAAGCGCAGAGACAGGGTTTGCCCGTCTACTAATAAAGTTGGCGAAACAAATGAAACATTCGCTGATTAGCCTACCTCTTGTTACCAGCAGACACACGCACAACACTTTCCAAAATGGCATTGCATTGAATAAATCAAGCCTATGATGTGCATTGCACATGCATGCTTTGTCAGTGCTTAACAAGATCTGCGTAATGTCCTGCGACAATCTGCCGGTGATTTCCTTCTCACGAGTGGTAGCCTACCCTATACCCTGACAGCCAGTACAAAGAATCTGAAGTGTGTATCATACACCATGAAACATGAGAAGAAGATGATGGAATCTTTGGTCTTAAAGACTTTGAATCCTGGATAACATTGCTTGACGCAGCCAAAGTGAGAAACTATGCCCCAAGTACAAATGTTGGAGAAGACCTTGGAGAAGAAGAAGTCCCAAGAATCCACTATCACAGAAAATGCCGGAGCCTTTTCACAATGAAAAGAGAATTTTGTAAAGGGCTCCAAGTCAAGGGAAAAACTCACACAAGCGGTAACATTAAATGCTGACCAAACACTAAGAGAATGTGCCACCCAAAAAAGAGATGAAAAGATTCTAGCAGTAACAAGCAGAGATGTAGTTGCTGCAGAGGCCCACTATCATCGTTCATGCTATAAGGAATATACAAATTTATTAAGCGTCTTTGAGTATTTAGAAAAGCGCTATAGAAAACTGAATTATTATTATTATTATTATTATTACAAGAATCAAGAAAAAGGAGCCCAAGAACCAAGATAACGATGCAGGAACAGATGGTGATGAAGAGTAGAAAAGGATTGAAAGGGAAGCCTATAAAGACCTTTTGCGTATATCAGAACTGATATCATACCCAACAAAACAGTTGTACAGGTCACTTCTTTGTTCAAAAAGCTCACATCATTGATGCTATCTGCTGGAGTTACAAGCCTGCGGGATTCAACAAAGAAGAACATTCGAAGGACGCTTGAAAATGAACTGGGAAATTCTGTCGATATATTTCCAGATGACAAAGCCAAATTGACCGATCGCCAGGGCTCCGCCCCTTAGTTATTGTTGCTAGGTCCGACACAATTCACGGAACTGTCAACCTTAAAGCATGGCAAGTACGGGTACGATCGCTATAACTGTCAGTATGAGTGATGATTTTTGGAGTAATACCTCCGCGGTATCCTCCAGATCAAGCCAAAATGGACTGCAATATGTAGTGGAAGAATATATCCAAAATATTAAGATCAACAACGAAGTGGACACAACAATAATTGAAGCAAAGGCATACAGGTCTCAAAAAAATAAATAAAAATAGAAACCCTACGACCTCTTCATTGAAATGCAACCAGCACAACCTTGTAGACTAGTCATGTTATTTCACCACTAGGTAAGATCTGTATACAATATTTCAAGCTAGCTAATAACCTCCAAAGATTATTCTTATTATGTATTCCGTCTCTGGCGAGAGACTCTGGAGCTATGTATGGTCATGGTGACTATCCTAGCTAGCAATGCTGATGTTACTGTCAGTAACCTTTTGTAAATGTGCACGCTGAGCTATCAAAGCTGGCGATTGCGAACGCCAGCAGCATACATACAAAGTCTTCGTTAAAAGTTCTGTTCAATGTTGTATCAAGCATGAATACAAACTACAAAATGTTCGTTAAAAGTTTTGTTCAATGCTGGCGTTTGCTGTCGATAGCTTCAACAGCTCTGCGAGCCATCATACAGACAGTGCAGTGACATTTAGACGGGCACATACTCCATTAACATTATATTTTTTTAACATGAACACTTTGGTTGGAGAGACTAGTTATGTTATTTTAGTGGTAATAATACAAGTATTCATGAACCATAACTGTTTGGGGATTTTCTCTCAATTAGATAGTTAGCCATCATACCTAGCGATAGCTAGCTGGCAGCAAGCAGTTTGATTTACTTTGGAGCAGACATATGTGTATTTTGCGATATATTTAGTTGGGTGTGGGGTGACCACACTGTTTAATACACAGCTGGCACTTTTGCGCCTGTGTTTTGGGCTTCGGGGGAGGGGAAAAAAACGACGTATCCCTCTAATCTCTCAGGGTACCTCATGTCATACCTACAAGTCCCGTAGGCACACTGTTTAACCATGCTGCTCAGACCTCAAAGTTGTCGGACCTTCTTCTCTTAGTAGCGGTTGCTAAGGTATGATTGGACAAGGGCCGTTCTAGGGAGGAGTTTCGCGATCGGTCAATTGCTGATGGTTCCTCAAACTGTTTCTAGAAGGGATGTTGTCTTGGAAAATCAAAATCTGCTGAGGGAACTCAACGTTTGGAGGGCCAAGTCAACCAATGTCAACAAGATCATAGATCAGACATCTTCACATATCAGATCAAGCATTAAACAGGAGATGACAGTGACCCCCTGGCCATTCCATCCACAGGGATGCAAACACATGTATGGTCAAAAAAGAGAGAGGTAATCGAAGCCCTCGCCCCGCGGCAAATATCCATATAATTACATTGCCACCGACCCCCGACATCCCCTACCCACATAGAGTAAAATGAAATTCTGAACATCAACATACACCAACACTAATTTGGAATATTCAATATATATATATATATATATATATATCATTTTTTATTCCGAAACATAAACTCTTATTGAAATTGTTGCAATGAAACTGCAGGAGCAAGTGGAAGTTGTAATATAGTTTCGAATTTACCAATTTGTAATACTAATTGAGTTATTTGGTGAAAAATAAGTTATTAATAAACTGCAAAAATAGGCTGTTCTGCCCTCTGCATATTCAGGTCAGAAAATGTATATTTAATTTAAATGTATTATTTTTCCAGCAAAACTAGGGGGGTCTGGGGGCATGCTCCCCCATAAGATTTTTTGGAAAATATCCTTTTAAATAGTGTCCTCTAGTGGGTTTTAGGAAGAGAAATTAACACATTTATAACAATAAACATATTGAAGACATCTGCTGAGATAGGTGCTAATTATACGGTAGCATGGTAGGGATTTGTAGCTCAAGTGAGAAGGTTAACATTTTAGGCTAGAGTTCACTAGCTAGTTAGCTGGTGGAGCTACTGAATAGGGTAGCATACCCACAGGATTAATGAACCAGCATGATAAAATAGAGCCACGATATCTACCAATCACTCGTGATGATTTAACCATTTCGTTTCTTTTACTATTTTAAGCTATACCTTTATATCCAGCAGCTGATTATGGCAGCTTTCACCAGCTTGGGTCGGACAGTTGCTCCAAGTCTGTTTACTAAACGTTATCACTGTCTGTCTGCACACTCGCTAGGCTCACTCACTCAATACCAAACAGAGCCGTGCACTTGCCACAACAGTCTCATACAGATGGGAGTCCTGTGCTACTCGAGACTTTTTACTTTCTAACTCTAAAAAATTAAACAAAATGAGTTCACTTAATCGGTTGCAAGGTGTAAATTTGACGATGCTATGTCATGCTAAACACGTAGCGAAAACAGTAGGCTTTACGTATCCACAACGAAGTGCACCTGTTGGTATTACAAAAGGACCACCAGTAAGACTGAATACAACGTTATGGATATCTCAGCAATCACATAACGGGAAATAACAGCCTTAATGTTGTTCAACTCTTATAATAATTGTAAGTCGTCCAAATTCAAGTAACCCATTCCTCAACACTATCTGCTACATTACGCTGCAAACCCATGACACCGTTATGAGCGACGCGATTTCTAAACCATCCATCGTGACGTGGACCACAGCCCACTCAAAGCAATGGAAGCATATCGCGTGCTGTCATGGGTTTGCAGCGTTATCTTCAAACAGAAAGTAAGGTTAAATCTCCATTGCAATATATTTCGAGGGTTTGGGAAATAGTTGCTGCTGATTTGCTAGTTTCTTATTTACATTTTGGTGGAGGCAATCCAGAATTACTGTTGATAAAATAATTATCAGACCCCCCCCCCCCTAAAAAAAAAAACTCTTCGGATCTGCAGGATTCACACAAGTCACCCAAACTGGCGTGGAAAAAGAGGGAGGCGCCGAAAAGCGCCGTGTTTGCATCCTTGCATCCATCTGATGTGAAAGATAGTGGTTGTATCACCTTACCAGATCAACTAGAACGGCTTCTCTTTGGACTGCTCACTGGAAATCCTGACACCAAAACTCAAACACAGAAGATCACTGCTTTGGTTCAATCATTTAGTCAGGACATAATATACGCTGTCACAGGTGGTCAACATAAAACACCAAAGCACATTCTACTCACGTATGCTGTAAAAACACTGACAGGTAATACTGAGCTCATACAAACACTGAAAAAGTTGGGGCATGGGGTGTCTTACTCCCAGCTTGAAGAGAACAACACTGCTCTGTGTCTCCAAAAACTAGCAACAGCCTCTAACCAAAGAGTTGTACTTCCAGCCTCCATCAAGCCTCATGTCTTCACCAATCTTGCGAGGGATAATATTGATAGACTTGAGGAAACCCTCACTGGAAAGGGTACATCACACAGAGTTAATGGCATAGTGGTACAGGCCAATGTCTATGGACCACATCTGTCAAGAACTGATCTTCCACACATTGAGAAACTGAAGCAGAGATCAGTCACCATTGAAGACCAAGGCCTGGAAGTATAGCAGGTGAGCAGGTTTGGAAATTAGCATGAAGCTATAATCATGTATCTATTTTATGTA
The DNA here is from genome assembly GCF_963457725.1 of Sprattus sprattus. Classification (NCBI taxonomy): domain Eukaryota; kingdom Metazoa; phylum Chordata; class Actinopteri; order Clupeiformes; family Clupeidae; genus Sprattus; species Sprattus sprattus. The sequence goes on along the minus strand of NC_137927.1, from coordinate 1,527,067 downwards.
TCCAATTTAATTGTGATATACATTCCAGGTGCACGTGTGGGCCCACAACCTATTCCAACCAGGGAACACTATTTCCAGGAAACCAAGGAGGCTGCTCTTCTTGCAAGAAAGAAGACAATGGTGTGGGCACTTGCAAGGCAAACAGATCCAGAGAATCAGACAATCCCCAGCTGGACTGGTTTTAATATCAGCACCAGGGACCAGGAACCAATCTCCCAAGATATTGTTGGGTATCTGCTAGGGGTGGGTATCGCCAACCACCTCGCGATACGATACGCATCCCGATACAGGGGTCGCGATACGATATGTATCGCGATACATGCGATACGTCTGATACGATACGTATCCCGATATTTTAGGCTTATAACACAACATTTTTGCCTGTAACTCCTTGACAGTACATCATAAAATATTTGTCACCTCATGTGGATTCTACAGAGACTTTGCTTTCAAATTATACCATCAACTGGATGATGGGTCAAAGTATGCAGGCAGGCACAGGAACCAAGTAGACGCTGTACAAAGAAACAGACATATGTAACCAAATATAGTTTTTTTTTATTTTGCAGTAGACCAACAAGTACTCTCTAGTAGTGCATGTAATAAACACATTCACAAGGAAGTGGTGCAGAAATAAAGCTGCCTTTAAAAATAAGTAAAAAGAGATTGCTTGATACAAGTAAAACATTTTAAAACATTAAACCTTACACGGCTTAAAATGGCCTTAACAGGCCTGTGGTACAAATTAAAGCTGCATTTGAAATAAGCAAACTTAAGACATAGCCATAGTGCAAAAAGAGATTGATTTTAACAAGCATGTAGTACAAAATAAAGCTGCCTTTGGTAAAAGTAAACTTAAAACCTAGCCTTAACAAGACTGTAGGGCAAAATAATGATTGCTTGTGATAAACTTAAAACATGAACTTAAAAAACAGGGATGCAACCCTAACAAAACTGTAGTGCAAAACATCTTTCAAGTTTTGAGAAACATAAAACTTAAAGACAGAAAACAATAACATAGCCTTCACAAGAACAAGGCCGTACTCCACATATTCATACCCACCACCGCTGGACTGGGCATAGGGCATGGCGGGCATTTGCCCGGTGGCCTGAAGCCTTTTATTATTTTTTTTATTCATGCCAAACTCGCGTCTAACGTAGTAGGCCCCGTTAACTTCAATGCAGGCCACTTTAACGTCAATTCAAGTTAGACAGACGGATCTGCCCGCGGGCCCTGGCCTTCAAGTACTCTAGCTAAAGTTTTCAGCGCTAACCTCTTTAGTTAAGGAGTTCTGTAGGTGTCTCGACAACTATTTATACTCCTATAATACCGTACGTATCTTTGTCATGGTAGGTATTATTTTTGCAAAAAAAATAGTAGCAATTTAAAACAACAGCACATGATTAACCTACATACACTGAAGAAACAATAAAGAAAAACGATTCAATGAAACGAGTAAGTTATTTTCTTTGGTATTTTGTCATTCAGAATTTCAGATTTGCAATGGGGATTTCTGGGTAACACTGTTAGTTTAACACTGTTAATGGACCAGATCATTTAAATATTTGTCTCGCGAGAAAGGTAACAGAGTGACATTAAGGCTGCTAACTGTCAATAGCAAAGGAGCAAGACTGCTATACCCTATTGTGAAGGCTACACGAGTCTGTTGACAATGTCTTATAAACACAAAAGCGGCAGTAAGAAAAGTCAAGAGAGAAAAGAGCTGCAGGAGAAGGTGGCAAAGCTACCTAAATTAAATTATTTTTATTTTTCAACAAACGTTCGCCAGTCCGTGGAGTCTGCTAGTGCTACGACCCTCCTGCTAGCACACAAGGCTCGTCGAATGCCATTCAAATAGGTGAGTAGTACAACTTGTACTGTACAAGGGTATTTGATGGGCTGCCATGCCCCCTTTAACAAGTCGCAGTGGAGCACCCGTTTTATTATGTGTTTTTCAGATGTGGGTAAAGCAGGTGTGTCGCTTGTCATCCGTGTTTTAAGAACGCTTTAGCACACTTTGACCCTGTGTTTACGTTACCGCGAGTTGGAGCGCATCGCTATCCATGTTTCTAATACATTTGTCACTGTCCTGTCTACTTTCAAAGAGCAAGAGGACTTTGAGTGTGAGAGGTGTCGGGCCATCCGTGACCGCACCATGGCCAGGAGGATGGAAAACAGAACGTGTGTGTCTGTGTTTAATAATTTAGTTAGTTTCATCGTGTCTGCGTTGCTTGTATACACAATTTAAATATCCTATTGAAACTTCTTCTTGTAAATATTGTTAATACATGTTTGCTGTTCCTCTTAATAAATTAGTTAATTACGTTATGTGGGACGTCTGTCATTTTTAAGATCAGGGTTATCGCAAACAGTGCTATCTAGGCTACTTTCTGACCATTTCTAACGAGTTAAACAAGATTTCGTTCTTTGTGTACATGTAACAGGTTGCAAATATAGCATATAGAATTACTCAAAGATGGGTTTTATTTTGACACACCTACCAGTGGCACCCTTGGGTGATCTGGGTTCCTGCCCCCCCTCCTTCTCCCTCTCTAACTTTTCTCTTCTCTTATATCCCACTGTGCCTGTCACCTCTTCCCTGTCTCTTAATTCTGTGGAAGAGGTAGGCTGTCTATTTTCAACCCTTGTCTATTCTCACAACTATCCCCTTTATAATCATTCATCCACCACTGATCAAAGTCCCATTGTTATTTTCACATTAATTTCTACACTTATACATAATTATTGTGGTGGTGACTGTGGTGGTCTAATTCTGTGCTATTATATATTAGTTTAGTGTCACATGGTATAGGATAAGCCTGTGACTAGTTAGCTTGGGGGCTAAGAGGGTGGTAATGACTAGCATTGTAGTGTATTGATATTTATGTATGCTATTGTTATTCATTGTAGGGTAGGATTCACAGTGCTTCGTCAACTGCTGTTTTCCAGGTGTGTCATTGTTTCGTTTATTTTCCAATTTGTTTGTACACTCATTTTGTTTAGTTAGCTTGTCATGCTAGGTTTCGCTAGCATTTATGCTAATACGGTTAGCTAGGCTAGCTAGCTGCCGGTATGGTTTTGGTGTGGGGCTAGGCTACTTCGCTAGCCTTGTGTAACGGAGGATTGCGGGTTTTCGTTAAGGACTTTTTGAGGGCAGACTGTTAAATTTGTATTTGCTGTTCGTGGCTTGTGTGGTTGTGCCCTGTCTCTTAATTCTGTGGAAGAGGGTAGGATTCACAGTGCTTCGTCAACTGCTGTTTTCCAGAAAATAATAAACATTCCAAACAAAGTCGTGTGTCCACTTGTCAACAACACAATGCAGAGAGAATAAGCCACCGGTTACACACACACCTGTCACAATCATATCGATTACAAACACCTTTATTTAGCGTAATAGGGAACGCCAAAGTAACTATAGGGCCGTCAAAATACCGTGCACCGGGCCCGTCGTAACCACGTTACGCCACTGTACAGATGTCATCATTGACAGGGTAGCCGAGAAGAGCGATCTGATGAAAAGGCTGCTTTTGTGATGAGGTAAAATAATACGCTGACTTGAAACAATCATAGTGGATCATCAGATTAAGTTAATTAATATTTTTTAATATAATTCCTTTACTTAAATTTAAGTAACAAGGTTGAAAGAAATGACATGTCTAAAAAGTAATGTGACCTACGGTCAATAGATCATACTTTTGATAAGCCTACATAACAGTATTTTAGGAGAACTTTTCATAATGCTTCTCATAGTGTTAAAATGTTTGTGTCTCCTAGTGCACATTGATCGTTTAAGGCAGTGATTCCCAACAAAAAAAAATTCTTGTCACTGTTAGTATAATTGTCATTATACTTAATCATAATGAAGTAATTATAGTGTTATTAGTATTATAAATGTTATTATTATTTAATTTTATCATTATTTTTATTGTCATTATTATTATTACTATTATGTAAAAAAAAAAAAAGACAAACCTCTGATAATTCAGCTGCCTCTCGTCCCACTGCTGCAAAGATGTCATCACTTTCCCCCTCTGTGAGGAAGGGCAGTGCTTTGAAGCGGGGGTCCAGAGCTGAAGCCATCTGAAGGAAGGATTTGTTGGAATACCTCTTCCCCAGGTCTTGTGCCAGTGCTCTTTTGACTTCTTTAACGATCCCAGAGTCATCAGGTTGCTCAGCACTGCCCTGACACAGCTGTGCCTGTAACGGGGCAATTATTGAGACGGTGGGTGTTTTTTCTTTTGACATCACGAGTGTTGCCACTTTGAGAGGCCGCAGGGTTTTAGCTACATCTTCGGCATTGGTGAGGTCGGTATCTGACATAGTCCACAGCTCCTTGGCATTCTTGCGCACTTCAGCTGACAGCAATGTGGCACAGATAGCGGGCTTCTGCTCCAGGAAGCGCTCGACCATGTCGAACGCACTGTTCCACCTGGTTGGGACGTCATTCATGAGTTTGTGCTTGGGAAGGTTGAGGAGCTTTTGTTTTTCCTGTAAGACCTGGCTGGCCAGCGCACTCTTCCTGAAAAACGTCACTATGTGGCGAATCTTTCCTAACAGCCTCCCAACTGCTGTGGTCTTAAGGGCACGTTGGGCAGCCAAATTCAATGTATGCGCGAAGCATCGTACATGAAGCAGTTTGGCATGCTCTGCTGCAATGACCATATTTGAGGCGTTGTCAGTAACCAACACTGGCTCTTTAGCTGTAAGGCCCCACTCCTCAAAGACTTCGAGCAGCAACTCGCCCACATTATGGCCGCTGTGGCTCCCGAACAGCACTCTGGTTTGCAGAACGTATGAAAGCATTTCCCAATTTTCAGAAATGAAGTGACATGTCAGCGTAACATATGACTGGGTTGCCCTCGACGTCCACCCGTCACACGTAATAGCTACTCTGCTTGCTTCTGAAATGGAATCGATAACGTGTCGTTTTACCTCATCATACAGGCGAGGCACAGCGGTTTCAGTGATGAAGCGACGAGTCGGCATAGTGTAGCGAGGTTCACATTCAGCGATTAGCGCCCGGAAGCCTTCATTCTCAACCGAGCTGTACGGACGCAAGTCCTTACATATGTATGACACAAGAGCGTCTGTGATTTTCTTCGCCTTTGGTGAAGTTGTAGGCAATTTAGCTTGCAACCCCGCCGTCAGACTAGCTTGTGTCCCTGTGGCTGTAGCATTTACCGGCGTTTCCGAGATGCCAACGTGATGCCTCGTCATGTGCAGATGGAGGTTTGTTGTGTTGCCAGAGTACTTAACTTTTTGCCCGCAGTGTTTGCAGACGGGGTGTGTCATGTCCAGCTCTTTTTTTTCATTTTTGTGGAATCCAAAATGCTCCCAAACGCGAGCTTTCAACTTTACTGGGGGCGAAAATATTTTTTCCCCACTGCCTTCCTCCATGATAGTTTTGTCTGAAGCGACTGGAGGTCACACTTCTTCTATTGTCAGCAGCGCTGCCGCCTAGTTCTACAGCGCTACCGCCTTGTGTGGCCAAAATGCGCATAGCAAGGAGCAATTGTCATGCAGTTTCATGAATTTGATTAGCGGTAGGGATTTGTTGGACATGAAGTATCGATACTGACGCCTCAGTATCGATTAGGGATGCACCGATACCACTTTTTTACAAACCGATACGAGTACGAGTATTTTTATTTGTGTACTTGCCGATACCGAGTACCGATACCGATACTTCCAAGATTTGGTTTCCATGAAAGATTTGATTTTATCCTCTGCAGGTTATGTCAAGCCTATAGTACAACATTAACAGAAGGCTATCCCAAGCCAAAAATAAACAGAGCTTTCTGGTTTAAACAAACAAAAAAAAAATAAGTCAATATCATCACATTAGACAAAATTTAAATATAGACAGATAGCAATTTAATTTGCTGCATAATTAACAACACAGTCTGCTTAACAAAAAGTGAACAGAACTATCCTGGATGATAAGAACATGAGCACAGTTCAGTTACAAAAGGATCAACAACTCTCTTCCTCCCCTTCTCTCTCTCTCTCTCTGTCTGTGTGCGTGCGCGTTTTTTTCTTTTGAAAGACGTCAGTAAAGATTCAGTGTTTCCCCTACAATGATATTAGGGTGGCGGCCCGCCCTCCCAACGGCCCCGCCCGCCCCCCCCTGGAAGGTGAAGTAAAAAAAAAAAAAAAAAATACATTTTTGCCAGACCCCCCCCCCCCCCCCCCCCCCCCCCAAGCTGTAAACATAGGGGAAACACTGAGATTGGTTGCTTGGTCTCTTAAGCCACTGGCATGAGTGAACTTTGTGTGCTTAGCACTATGGTGCGTCTTCAGATGTTTAATCAAATTGCTTGTGTCAAACGAAGTACTTTCCTTTCCGCCCCTCGACACTGTAACAGTGCAGATCTTACACTGTGCCTTACTCCTGTAATCATTTATCTTAAAATGAGTCCAAATCGCCGTTAAGGCAGCACAACGGTATAGAGATTTCTTACTAGAGTTTAATGTTGACAATGAACTGGGCTACGTTCTTGCAGCCAAATTGACACTTGCCTGAAGTTTGACTGTGTTAGGGAAGTTGTTTGCAACCTAGCCAATATAGCTATCACAATAACATTGCAAAGAAGTTAACACAAAAGCACTTAATATTAGCATCAGGCGGAAAAACGAAAAAAAAACGTAATACTAGCATCAACGTCCAAGAGTGTTAAAACAACCTTGCTAACATCGCTAACGGGATGTCTTGCTAGCGGCTACTTGCTAGCGGGTGTTTATGACAAACTAGCAAGTCAACAAGATTCCTGAAACACAAGACAAGACAGACGTCCTCTTTTACCCTCACATGTCCTCCTTTCGAGACCTAAATGCGTCCGGGTAAAAGAGGAGAAAACAAATACATTCCCGTCCCCGTCAATCAACCGTAGCAAATGGCAATAATATGTTATAGGCGCAGCGTCGCTAAAGACAGTAGGCTAGCCCCTACACTTTGCCTATGTAACAGCAGTTCTAAGTTAATTGCAAAACATAAAATAGCCGAAGATAGCACTTACCTTTACTGGAGGTCGTACGTGTTAAGTTTAAAATCTCTAGCGAAACCATTAGCTTACGCAAGCCACCTCCACACATCGTATCCAAGCTGTTATTGAATTAATTTAAACTGCAAGTTCAACCTCAACTTATCTGTCTGCAATACCGCTCTCGGCCTCTATGCAACTCGCCGCTCTCACACCTGGCAGGCATAGACAGTAGAGGAGAAGAAAACACACGCGTTAAGACGCAACACTGGGTATCGGTTTTTGGTATCGGTAATTTAAAACGAGTACGAGTACGAGTATTTTAACGAAGTATCGACCCGACACCCGATACTGGTATCGGTGCATCCCTAGTATCGATACACGCATCGTAAAGAGGCTGAGCACCGCAGTGCATTCCTAGGACAGTTAAGGGAGATGCTACAAGGCAACAAATCACAGCTTTCTCATTCAGAGCTACAGTCACCAAGAATCCAGAAAGATGAGGAAGCAGTTTCAGCAGTGGTTAGCCTCATACAAGGATGGATAAACCCATTTGACGGTATATATCAATCAAAACATGCACAAACAGACAAAGTTTATACCCAAATGCAGTAGTCACATTAAATGCTGCCATAAAATGTTTAATACTGTAAACAAGGGGCTGTAACGATATTGGATCGAACCGAGAAATCGCGACACTCTGGGTCACGAACCTGCATCGCGATGCGAGGAGGCAGAACCGCGACAAGCCCTCAGCGGTCACTTGATACAAAAAGTTTGGTCCGCTAGTAAAGGCGGCTGCTTGCTTCAGCGTTGGGGTTAATTGTTGAGCAAAATTTACTCAGTGCAGTTCATGCTCCCAAAGGTTGCGCGTGTTGTCATGAGCCTGCCATTTGCTTGGCAGATAGAAAGCTGTTTCCATAACAGAAAGTCTGAAGCTTGAAGTTATTTTCAAACCTTTGCTTGGGTAGCACTGCTAAACTGAGCAGACATGCAGACTACATTTTAGTAATCTCATCACGTAACATTCGTTTTCTAAAAACAATCACATAGTATTGCATGTTTTACTGTGGTAGAAAATACGTTAGCTTAATGCTAACGTATATGGGAAATCCTATAGAGACCGCGCTAGGTATTAGCATCAATTAATTCACGTTAATGTTTTTGTATGAGCCTGACATTTGCTCTGCAGATAGATAACAGGTTCCGAAGTTTGTTGAATGTTTTTCAACAGCATTGCTTTGAGTAATAAAAACCTCAATATTTGGTTATAAATTGTTTCTTCATTTTTGTATAGCTCATACTTATTCTAAGGTGAATTAGAAAATATATTTTAAAAATCGCGAGGTAAAAAATAATAATAATAATAATAATAATAATATCGTGGGGTGTATCGAACCGTGGGTCAAGAATCGTGATACATATCGAATCGTGAGGTAGGTGTATCGTTACAGCCCTAGTAAACAAGGACTGTGAGCACTCAATTTTGTTGTACATAGTACGGTGACAATAAAAAATATTCTTATTTGCATAGAAGCGGGACCTCATTAGCATCTCTACGGCAAAGACAGCTTCCAAAGACATTGCCTCTGACCTGATGAAGGCATATGAGATTGGCGAGCAATGCTATGCAAACTTCAAGGATGAGAGACTAGACAAAGAAACACCAGCAAAGAAATTCCACGACCCAATGAAAACCAACAAGCTGAAAACATTCAGTGATATGTGTAAGAAGAGAGAAGTGAAATCAAGTGGGAGGGCAGTCATCTTGAAAGCAGACATGTCTCTGTTTGGACGCATCATAGTGATGGCACAAGCACGAAGTCTAAACATGGAGGATATCTTTTCTCATCCTCTTGGTCCATTGCCCTGGGCACTCTCCACACCAGATGGATTGCTGAGAAAAACGAACAAAGCTACTTTGGCCACAGCCTTGCAGAAAAATGTAGCACTACAGGAGAAACACCCAGAAAACTCTGCCACAGTAGTTGATGGGATGCACTTAGTCCAACGAGTGAAAGGTGATGAAGTAACTTTCAGAGATGTTGCCACAACAATCCTGGGTATGGCTCTGAGGGAAGGCAGTCAGAGTAGAAGAATAGATGTTGTGTTTGACACATACAAGCAGAACTCAATCAAGAATAGTGAAAGATCTCTACGGGGTGAAGAGACTGGCCATGAGTTGCAGGATATCACAAGCACACAGATGGTGAGGCAGTGGAGGAGCTTCCTTACCAAAGTCAATAACAAAACTAGTCTCATTAGCTTCATAGTGAATGAATGGAGGAAGCCAGAATACAGAGAAAAGCTACAGGAGAAGATTCTATATGCAACTGTGATTGAAAAATGCTACAGAATCACATATCAAGACAGTGAGGAGGTGTCAACTCTTCAATGTCAACAAGAAGAAGCAGATGGACGACTACTTCTCCATGCCGCCCATGCCGCAAGAGAGGGATACCAGTCTATAGTTATCTGTTCAGAAGACACAGATGTCTTTATCATGTCTTTAGCATTCTGTGACAAGATTGAGGCCCCATTGTTCCTGAGGTGTGGCACAAGAACCCGTACAAGGCTGGTAGCTATCAGGAAGGTTGCAGCCACTGTTGCCATGAACACTTGTAGGGCTCTCATTGGGTTGCACGCCTACACAGGATGTGACACTGTAAGCGCTTTTGCAGGCAAAGGAAAGACAAGGGCACTTACTTTCCTGATGAACAACAAAGAAACACAAGACACATTCTTGAAGTTGGGCCAGGAATGGGACCTCTCACCAGAACTGAGCAACAAACTGGAAGCATTTACATGTGTCCTCTATGCCCCAAAAGCATCAACCACCATGATCAACAAGCTCAGGTACCACATTTTCTGTGCAAAGAAAGGTGAAATCGAGAGTCATCAACTCCCACCGTGCAAGGATAGCTTGAGGCAACACACACTGCGAGCTAACTATCAGGCTGGTATTTGGAGAAGATGTTTAGAAAAGGACCCACAAGTGCCAAGCCCTGTTGGCAGAGGATGGAAGATGGAGACAGAGGAGGAAGGTGAACAGTTGGTGCTGCACTGGATGGAAGGCCAGCCAGCACCTGAAGCTGTGCTGGATCTACTCGCCTGCAACTGCACAAAAAAGTGTTCACTCCCACGATGCATGTGTCTTGCAAATGGCCTCAGGTGCACAGACATTTGTAAACTGACAGAGTTTGAAACCCAGGCGACCTGTGTAGAAAGTTCAGATGAAGACAAGGACGACATGGAAAATGATGATGATAATAGAAAAAATGGATATCAACATACAAACCAGTCTTTGATTAAATATATTCACTCTACAACCTGTTTCTTTATTGACTTTTACAACGAATAGGGCTCCATCCTATTTGTCCATTCTATTGGCTCCATTCTATTTTGAAGACTTGTGCTGGCTGCACAAGTGTAATTTAAGGCTCTCACAAATAATAGTATGGGTATATTATACATTTTCTGAATCATCAGAGTGCCTTGAGTATTGAAGTTGTTGAGTTTTGTGTCCCTGATGTTCCTTCATGCCCCAGGGATAAAAGAAAGCATACAGTTAAGCGGAAATTGTGATAAAATGTGTGTTATTTCTGGTTTAAAGACGTCATGTGACCTCTGTGTTTGTCAGACAGATTCGGTCTTGGGCTTAAATGAAAGCCTAAAAGGTCCCCTTTCCAATGATACCAAGCACCATATTATAGATTATTGACAATATCCCTATCATGAGCCTAAACCAGATATACACCAGATCTCAAAAACGGAATTTATCTTAGGGGGTTAGTAACTTCATGAGCTGAAAAAAAGTGATTTCGCTACCACCCCTGCACTGCTATCGTGATTTTTCTAGTACTAGGGGTGTATATATATATATAGCTCCACTGGCTGCCAGTAGCTGCTCGCATCAAATTCAAGTCACTTATGCTTGCCTACAAAGTGCTTACTGGGTCTGCTCCCACCTACCTAAATGCTCTTGTAAGGGCAAATGTCACACCCAGGACGCTGCGCTCATCCAGTGAGCGTCGTCTGGCATTGCCCCCAGTGCAAGCAAGGCAATCCAGACTATTCTCAGTTGTAGTTCCACGTTGGTGGAACGACCTGCCTAGCACTACCAGAGCAGGAGCGTCCCTCCCTACCTTTAAGAAACTCTTGAAGACCCAACTCTTCAAAGAGCACCTCTCTTCCTAAACTGGCACCTTGGCTCAACCTGCACTTAAGCAGCAACAGGCCCGCACTTCTTTTTTTTATTCTTTCTATGTCGTTTTATAAGCAATATTTATTGTTACACCAGGTTTTTTAATGCTCTTAGCTTGATTGTTCTCCCTTGTATGTCGCTTTGGACAAAAGCGTCTGCTAAATGACTAAATGTAAATGTAAATGTAAATGTATACCTTGCCAAAAAACAATGATAGCATTTGTCCCCCCGATGATACCGATCAACCCCCCTGGCTCATGGACTAAAAGCACTATCCATGTCTCTGATCGCTTTCCCGTTGACCTGTCTACTTTCCCAATACAATACTAGAGCCCATCTACCTTATGCCACTGACAGGGGCTCGTCATAATAGCAGGCACCGGGGCCCGTTGTATCTACGTTACGCTACTGTGACGACTTCAGCGCCAGTAGAAATTTCTCCATGTAGCCGACACTTCAAAACAACGGTTTAAAGTGTCGTCCATGATGTAATTTGTGTCTGGGACCTTTTCAAAAGTGTCGTCTACCGAAGTATAAATTAGGCTTTAGAAGACTCATTGATGACTAGAAAACCCTTGAAAACCCTTGATTGGAGCCAATTTCCTCCTACAACAGGACAATGACCCAAAGCACACCTTCAAATTATGCAAGAACTATATAGGGAAGAAGCAGGCAGCTGGTATGCTCTCTGTAATGGAGTGGCCAGCGCAGTCACCTGATCTCAACCCCATAGAGCTTTTGTGGGAGCAGCTTGACCGTATGGTGCGCAAGAAGTGCCCATCAAGCCAATCCAACTTGTGGGAGGTGCTTCAGGAAGCGTAGGGTGAAATTTCTACAGATTACCTCAACAAATTAACAGCTAGAATGCTAAAGGTCTCCAATGCTGTAATTGCTGCAAATTGACCCTTTTTTGACGAAAAGAAAAGTTTGAAGAACAAAATTAATATTTAAAAAAAAAATCATTATTTCCAACCTTGTCAATGTCTTAACTATATTTTCTATTCATTTTGCAACTCATTTGATAAATACAAGTGTGAGTTTTAATGGAAAACATGAAATTGTCTGGGTGACCCCAAACTTTTGAACGGTAGTATATTTAGCTACTATTTATTCTAAGTTAATATTAACAAATGTTCCTTTGGGTGTCTACAGTGCCTTACACATTATTATTTTTTCTAAAACTGATTGTACAAATCCTTGATTGTGATTGGCTAAAAGCCGGTGTAAAATCCAGCATTACCTTACAATTTGACCTGATAACATTCCATATTACTGCGCAGCGAATGGCAAGGCATTCATATTCATAGATCCCAAGTGACGTCACTGTGTCTAAGCGCCGCCATCTTTGTGACCGAAAGTCTAGCTGAGCGCCATTCACAACATAGACACAGTCGGTCCAAACCCACAGAAAGTTAAAAATGCCCGGCATATGTTGTGCTGATGGATGCGACACCAGTCGCGAAAATAACCCAAATAAACAATATAATTGTATACCAAAAGATTTAGATCGGCGGAATAAATGGTTAGCTATAAATGGTTGGCTGCAAATTAGAAGAGACAATTGCCTGAAGCAGCTAACTCCCGATTGTACAATCCACACTTTGTATTTTCCTGCACCACTATCCATGGAGATGTTGATTTTGTGTTCAGAGCCTGGGAGTGACTGACATGTTAAGTGAAATGCAGCACGTTACTACAATCGTGAGCAATTGCTGTGCCTTATCAGAGCTAAACTCTCCTGACTAAGCTAGTGTGCTAATAGTTAGCATGCTGCTAGCGAACTTTTCTAAAGACTTTAGCTACACCTAGTTAGCCCACATTGACACTCTTACCCACCACTAAAATAAATCGGTTGATAACCGCTGTTTGAGTAACGTACATGTCCTGTGATGAAATACATGTGTTGTCTCCAGATGCCATTTATTGCCACAATCGCTGTGCCTTATCAGAGCTAAACTCTCCTGGCTACGCTAGAGCGCTAATAGTTAGCGAACTGCTAACGAACTTTACTAAAGGCTGTAGCTACACCCACATTTGGCACTCTTCACCACCACTAAAATAAATCGGTTTATCGCTGTTTGAGTAACTTAGATGTTCTGTGATGGCATACATGTGTTTTGCCTCCAGATGCCATGTATTGGTGTCGTTCACCCATCCTTGCAACTGCATATTGATATGCATCTGTACTCTTGAAAGCCTTCAGGCTATCTCCGGTGTATGGGGATGGCTTGTGTACAAGATACATGTATAAGTCGGGAACAGACAGTTGTGGCAGACGTTTTGCAGACTTTAAGGGGCAAAATAAAGTTGACGGTAGTCAATGGATCGCAGCCAATAATCAATGTTTTTTCTAAATATCGCCGTCTTTCTGCCTCATTCAGATGTGCTATGTTCTTAGTCATGACTGTTCGCTAGCTAACTATGAAAGCTAACTTACTAAACACTGGAATTAGAAAATACTACTTTTAAAAAGTTTAAATTTGAAGAGCCTATCAATAGAAAACAATACAGTTAATATATAACCGATATTGTTATTATTATATGATTACTATATATTATTATGAAGGGCTTACAAGCTACTATTGGGTACAAAAACCGTATAATACAATAGGAATACTGGTTGAGTCGGTCACAAAGATGGCGGCAGGCTTCACGGAAGTGACGTCTTTGGGACCCATGAATAGCGCATTTCATACCCAGTGTTCCATCTGGCTGTTGCGTTGCTTCAAGGGTTGCGTGGCAACGATTTATTTAGGAACTATAATTTTTAGTAGCGGAAGAATGACGGTTTATCATTAAACTATTGTTTCTTAAATTGAATTGTCTTTATTTATGAAACCATATCAAATATTTGTAGTAACAGTTTTAGAAAAGCAATAAGCCCCGCGAGTCCGTGGTTTGCGCTGATTTTAGAACAGGTAAGGGGGTTTAATCTAACAACTCCCCTTACCTGTTCTAAAATCAGCGCAAACCACGGCCTCTTGGGGCTTATTGCTTAAGTATTTACAACAATTTAAGATTATTGCATTATGGTGCCAGGTAGGCTGTTTCGTAATTTTTTTGCATCCAATTTTACATTTAGAGAGACACAAAAAATATTTTATAAACATAGGCCTACAAACAAATGTATTCAATACAATAACTATGCACATCCCATTACTTAATGGTTTCAATTATTTTTTTACCTGGTCGCACCACCTGACAAGAAATAGGCTGAGTAATAGCCTATTTATCGTAGCCCGACAGCTAGCAAGGAGAATCGGGCCGATTCCGTAAAACCTGCGGCACCGTCGGTTGAGTTGCGGAATCGGCTGAGTCTTGGCAACCGCAATTGGGCCGAGTCATTTTTGCCTACTGTAGTGCACAGCGGGAGCGGGGGGGATCGAGGTGGGGGGTTGGGTGGGTGAGGGGTGTAGTGGGGCTCGGCTCAGATACGGTTTGCCGACATGAAGCCGATTTCAACGGGTATGTGCCGTTTGGAATCATATTGAGTGGAATTCAACAATTTATAATAAGTTATTCATTGCATTTTACTCAGTTTTACGTGAATAAAATTAGCTTTGAATCACTCAGTAGTATTTAATTGAATTTCACGATACAGAAAATGAGTACATTTTACTCATGTGGAGATCGTTGTTTTAATCAAATAGTTACATTTCCTCTAACGGCATTTCGCGGCATGGATGGATTGCCGCCATTAGATGCAAGCTCTCCCAAAGGTAAGACATGTTTCATTATGCTGCTATCTAGTTTTAGTCTATTCTATGTATAACATGAAATGTGCTATGTAAAAAAAACTTGAACTTGAACTATTGTTGGCCAAGGACATTAAACGTTGCGATCTACTGCAAGTTGGGGAAACTAACAGCTTAGCCCAAGTTTGTTTCGCTGTAGCCTAACTTAAACTGAAGTTGATTCAGATAGTCGATGTTGACTTGTTTCTACATAGCATATAAAGGACTTAACAGTGTCCAGCTCTATTATAACAAATAAATGGGGTGTCCAAGCATAATGTACTGTGGGCAACCGCCGGCTAGCCATGCCGCCTCTTATCTTACCTAGGGTCTCGCCTCAACCAGATATTCTAAAGCCAACTTTGCAAACTAGCTAGCATGTAGCATAGCCCAGTTGACTAGAGACCGCCACTTTTCTGCACAGATGTAGGAGTACATTTAACTGTCAGGTGAATAATTGCAAGTTACATTTAGAGCATTTTGTTTTCTGAGCGTAAATTGCCCTCGAGTAACGTCAGGCTTAATGAGGGCTAACAGCTATGTTGCTTAAAGAACACTAGCTAGCGAGAGTTGTGTTGCTGCAGTTTTAAACGATTAGCAGCGTTAGCTGTTTCATATCATATTTTATTAACTTTTCATGGACATGCCGATTTGATATTTTTTTTTTTTTGCACGCTCTGGCTGGTGTTATGCTAATTCTAATTGTATCAAGGCATTGTCAGACACGTAGGCTCGGTTTGACGATGTTCACAGTAGCAACTATGCTCCAATGCGGCCAGGTTATGTTCTCTTTCAGTTTTTCACTCGTGCTCATTGACTGCATCTCATGCATTTAGTTTGGCCTGTGAATGTCGAGGTCGAGCGTCGCACAGACTCATAGTGAGGCGATCGTTGTTTCATCTGCTTGTGATTACATTGAAAGACTAGCCTAAGCTGCATCATTTTATTTTCTTCTAGAATGTATCACGTTGTCGAATTTGTCAAGAGCAACGAAGTCGAAGTTGTGCCATCAAAATGGCTCAATGGGAACAAGTTTCTGGCCTCCATGCAAAACAATAGCTGTCCCGCGCAAGGCTGCGCAAAGACAAGATGAACCTACCTCTTTGTGGGCTCTGTACAAAATACGAGTGCTTTATTCTCATGGTATAGTAATGCGTTTACCCTGTTAGTTATTAATGTTTTCTTACTGAAATAGCAAGCATTAATCCGCCCATCTTAACCTAATCTGTATCGTCTTGTATTTATGCTAACAGAATCATATGAACATGCCCTGGCCAAGTTGCCTGTGGCAACTGTACAGTCTGATCTGCAAACAGAAGATGACAGTGTTCCTGAGTTCCTGAAGAGAAAGAATCGGTAATGAGCCATACAGCACAGTGAGATTCAAATCCATCTGTGTTTTTGCTTAATCAGATTTGCCCTATTTCTGGCAAGATTGTACAAGAAATGTACAAGAAACCAAGTGGCTCAGAATATTATATTTACACTTTTTGTGTCGCCTTGTCGCCTATTCAACAAAGAGGGTAAAACCAGTTTTGATTTTATGTCATCTTTAATCAACCAGAGGCTGCAAAAGACCACAAAGCAGTGATGATGATGAAGCCCCGGCACGCAACGTTTCAGCCAGGAAAAAGATTTACACGCAACTAGTGAATGCTCCCCCGATCACAGCCCCTGAAGGTAAGGACTAACATTTTAAAATCTTTTGTTATGGGCCTATTTCACAGCAGCCGTTTTCTAAGAAGCACAAGTGTCATTGATGACATCCAATAAGGACCTGATTCTGCTAAACTGAATCAGAATATTATTGGAAGTCATTAATAACACCTGTGCTTACCCTGCGAAAAATTACTGCTGCTTTAAAGAGACCCATTCTTGGCCCATTGGACTGCAGTCATTTTTGCACAATTATTTCCATTCATCTTTACAATGGTGTCTGAATTAAATGAATGAAAGTAATGTTAAAATGTCCATATAGCTCTAGCCGGAGGAAATCTGTTATCTCCCTCTGCAACAGACATCATGGCGCGTTGGTCCTCAAGAACTGCTACAAACATCACAGCTGATCAGTTTTCTCCATTCCATGCAATGAACATCACAGCAGCAGATTTTTTTTCTGATGATATGACCTTCACAGCAGCTGATCAGACTTCTCCAACCCATGCCATGAACGCCACAGACACTGTTACCATTCTCCCCGCAGGTCCAAGTCGTTTTTCTACTTGCCAAATTAGGAGCTTTTCACCAGTTGGAAAGAATCCAGTGCCCCTAATCTCAACCGTAGACCGTGTAAGATTTTCAAAAACAGCAAACCGACAGTTAGCCTGGCCATTGCCTTGAAATTATGTAGTTATTTGGGATTAATCACAGGTGGGAAGGGTTGAACTTGTAATCAGTTTTAGAGTGAGAATGTGGTGATATCTATTTTCTCTTATATTTTATTAGAACACTCCATGAGAACAGAATGTGCAAAACACTCATGTTTCTGGGGAGGCGATGCCTACACGTAAGTATTCTATAATGGTGGACTGTTAACAGTAATGTATGTATGAATGTTGCTTCTACCAATGTCTTTATCTTTTCTTTTTGCAGCTATTCTCAGGGAGATATTGATCCAGTTGAACTCCCTGAAGGAACAGCAGACGTTCATTCTGGTTCAGCTACAAAGACTCTCAAGCACTGACCCACACACTGATGCACTGCCTACTATGGCAAATTTTAATCTTCCACTTTCCACCCAGGAAGACCTGTCTAGCCTGGAGGAGCTTTTAATGAACCCACAGGAAAGAAAGAAATTGGTGAGCAAAATATGACTTTCTTAATAGTGTGCCCAGACCTAATTGTTGAATTATCACAAACTAATCATTCAGTCAGTAATGAGTAGTGAGATACATGCTTTTCTTTTAGACCACACACCTTGGAATTGTAGGAGGCCTTACTGTGAAGGAGACTGTGTGGCGTATTATGACGCGGACGATGACAACAACATTTGCAAAGGCAGTGAACTGGAGCGGTGCAAATGAAAAAACAGCCTTCAAAAGCACGATATTGAAGTGTGTGGTAATAGGTAAGCTAAAGCTACCAAGTTACTTTAATTATTGCAGACATTGGAGTGCATAATTCATCAGCACTCTCTTTTGCTTCTTGTTTGTTTGAGCTCAGATGCTGTAAGAAGAAATGTTATGACTGAAGACGCTACGGACAAGGAAATTGAGCGATTGATCACCCGCTGGCTCCAACTGGCCTCTGATCGGGATGGAGGTCGGAGTCGGAGGGGAAATCGTCAGAGTTCACCGCTTCAGTCACTGCCACAAGCCCTTCAACAATAAAACACACACACACCAACTGAAGACGCTACGGACAAGGACATTGAGCGAATGATCACCCACTGGCTCTAACTGGCCTCTGATCGGGATGGAGGTCGGAGGGGAAATCGTCACTGACCTTTATGTTTTGTTTTCTTTAGCAAACAGATTATACTGACCATTGTATTTGAAGAGTTCACCCTTGAAGTCCATATTCCCCCCCAAAAAAATCAAAAATGAAGTTATTTATATAAATGTATAGTATTTCGTTAAAGTCGCTGCAAATGGACTGAGAGGGTTTTGCATCTGAACTCTGTAGTTACTGCCTCTTGACAAATATAAAAATATTGAATATTGAAATGTTTGATGCAGAGATTCATGATTGTCATGCACCGTTGTACATCTCTCATGCACCACCACAATTGCTATTTCTGAAATGGCACACTGCCATACTACATACTGTATAGATGCAACATAACCAGCACACATTCTCTTGATTCAAAACGACACTTCCCAGCAGTATGCCATTTCAGAAATAGCAATGATGATACTGACTTTTTTTTAACAAACAGATTATACTGACCATTGTATTTGAAGAGTTCAGATTTGAAACCCTTGAAGCCCATATTAAAACAAATGAAATATGAAGTTGTTAATTGTATAATGTACAGTATTAGTTAAATTCATCTGTAATGACTGACATGTAGGCTACTGTTGCTGTTTCAGTAAAGGTTTTGTATGAAACTGCTTGGTTGTACGTATTTCATATTGTCCTCCCAATAGGCTTGGTGCACGAAAAGGCTCAGTGTGCTGTTTGTTCCCTTTTTAGCTAGGTGTATTTGAACCTGCCGCTATTCTGAATGTAATTAGCGTCTACGGATGGGTGTTGCACCTAGTGAATGAATCGGCGTTACGATAAAGAAGGACGTGTAGACACTAATTACATTCAGAATAGTGGCAGGTTCAAACACCCCTGGCTTAACAGTAAACAAACTGCCCACTGAGTATTTCGTGCACCTAGCCTATGCCGCATATATAAGCGGGGAAAAGTGGATTCGGGGATCCGGCATCGAGCCGATTCCCCCAGAAGCGGCCCGATTCCCTAGCATCCGGTTGTCCATACTCGGGCCGCATTCGCGCCAGAGGCTCGGCCCTTAATCGGGCCGCGATTCACCCCGAGTCTCGGCCGAGTGTCACTGGCGGAATAGCGCCGCTTTCGGGCCGCGGACTTTTTGCTAGCTGGGATATTATCCCGCACGACCTATTATCCCGCAAGCGCTGGTACACGTTACTTAATATTGATTTCTGTGCCATCCAGGATCGCGGATTTCGGAAAACTTAAGTCCCTGCCCAAAAAGGGTATTTAAATTAGCTTGGTAGCAAAAATGGCACATATACAGCGTATTGAAGTGTATAAGATAGTGTTGTAATACTGCGTGTACAAACCAGCCTGATACAAATAGTAGAATTTTGATTTCGCGACGTTCGGTGTAAATTCTTTTTCTTGTTGAGCTTTATTTCCAACGGCATTTTAAATCAATGCGGGATAATAGGTCGTAGCCAACTTTGTTGCCATTTCGCGACTGTACAAAACAAATCGGAAAATACGGTAAGAAATGTTCCTGCTGAGAGTCAAACAAGACTTCGTGCATTGTCTACACACCTGTCACTTGTGAAATATGTAAGGTTGATTCATTAAACCATATTTATATTGATAAAAACATATTTGTTAAGCGGATTTTTTGGTGGCCCGCGGGATAATAGGTCACGTTACGAAGCATTCTTACCTGGCTCCTGATTCTGACGCCAGTTCTTCATTTTCCGTTATTTTCTGTTCTTTGCCGTCTTTTGACATAACTTTACTACCTGAAAATGATCAACACTTTAGTGGAGATATAATACATTAACCTATTAACATGATCAACTATAGTCCTATGAATGCGAAGTTATGTTCTCACTGATGTTAAGATATGTTATGTTATGTTATGACGTTTTCTGAATCTCTACCCTTACCAGCTAACTACTAAACTGAAGTTTGAGATGATTTATTTTAGATGGCGTTACCTTGTAACATTATGGTTGACGTTACTGGTAACTCAACGTCGTCTGCTGCAATGTCTCTTACGTAGTTTTCCTCTAACTTCATTTCTGAACAATCTGTGCGTTAAGTCTCGGCTATAAAAAGCTTCTAGTTTTACACTCTGTGTTGTACAACTCGCCCTTTCTTTAAGTTAATTTCAAGAAGACTGACGAACCACAAGACCCTTCACACTTCTCCTCTCAGATCGCTAATGTTATTGTGTTTAGTGACACTGAATGTTGCCATGGCACTAGTGTAGTCTCGCGAAGACCAGTGTGACTTCGGAGCTTGATGCATCGTGTGGCAGTCAATCAGAAGTTTGTAGTTTTAACACTTCCCGTTTTAAGGGGGGGGGGGGGAATCCTTTTTGGATTATTACCGTGTTTTCGGAATTTGGTGAAAATAACGTGTGCGCGAAACAACACTAGTAAAAGACCTGGGATCATCGTTTGGCGAGATATCAGTCGGTGTTTTGTAACCACCTGTTGACTTGGATAATAAAGATTTTGCTAAAGGAAAATTACTGACTAGCCTACATCGTGTCACTTGCCTCGAGCAGCACGTACCCAGGTAGCAAGCATACGTCGGGCCAACGTCATATGTGGTTGGCTACATCGCCACCTCCCCAAACGACATGTAGCCAACGATGGCCCGTTGGCACGGTCGTCTGACCTCAACGACTCTTGCCCAACGTCGGCCCACCGTTGGCACCGTCGTCTGACCTAAACAACAGTTGCCCAACGTCGTGCCAACATAGGCACGGTTGGCCGGTCAGCGAACGCGTGATAGAGTGGTCCGCACACTGCATACCTTTATTAGCCTATGTTATGTGCCCCAAAGTGGCTCAAATAACCTGGCGTCACCCTAATTAAATAAAGTTAATAGCTATTTGGGGCTCCCCAGCGTGCAACCAATCCATCACAATATCCTAGGCTACTTTGGCACCTGGATTTTTTTTTTGTGAATGTACGCACCCCAACCTCCAAAGGTCGACAAACGTAAAATGAGAATAATGCCGCTGAACACGAATGGTCAGCAGGGCACCCTCCTTGCTGTTGCTTTGCCTATGTATTTAACCAGCCGTCAATGCGCACAACCAATACGCAGGTGCTGGACAAAATGGTTCAGACAACTATTAAAACAATGACCGCATACTTGCTCCAGGTTTCCTTTCTTGGTGGAAAAAAAAGAAGTAAAACAGGAGCAAGTGTGTGGACTTTCAGTTTTAGCCTAGGCTATGACCCTCTATTTCAGGGTTTCCCAAAGTGTGGTGCGCGCACCCCTGGGGGTGCGTGAGCTGCCTCTAGGGGGTGCGCGAGAGGAAAAATGTAATGGTGGTCTAATGGTCTAATAATTAATATTATATGTAATTTTCAAAAATGTAAGTAGGATTTTTCACAAAATGAAGCCATGAATTATACAAATTTCCTTTGTAAGATTTCAATTTTGAATATAAAGACGTACAATTTAATAAAGATATGCACTTCAGCTCCTGCCGCCAGACTGTCCTGTACGTACACACTAGCTAGCCCTTGCATGTGCCGCTAAAGTCAGCTAACTTCATTCATTCAGCAACATTCACGCAAATATGCTTAACTGGCTAAAATGGGGAAACTGTCAGGTGGGAGAGATTCCGCTAGAAAACATTTTTGCCGGTCACTTTAGTTTTAATTTTCCAGACATTTTAATGATAAGCCAGTCAAATATCTATTATTGCTTCTAAATGAGCCTATTAAATACAACTGACGGCAGTCTATGTAGCTTTAAGAATGACATAATCAGGTCGTGTAGAATGCAACAGGTTTATTTGCCGAAGTTTACAATGAAAAAAACAACAACAACATGATTGTCTGATGCACCTTATAGCCAAGGGAACGTCACTCCATTCCGACCTAAACGCCCGAGACTTCGGCCTTTTCTATGAACATATAGCCTATGGCTTCAGGTAGGCTATTACTGTTTCATTCTCATCAGACGGTTCAGTTGCGTTTGGCCTCCGAAAAAAGCTTATAAGGCTAGTCTGCTTGGCCATGTTTGATCCTTCTCGCTCAGTTCACTATAACCGACGGTTTGCGCTTTATTTAAAATGCAGCATATGCGTGTTATTGAATTACTTTCAAACGGCAGATAAGCCTGTTCCTTCAAACATAATAAGGGCAGGGCATGTTTGCTTTATGAGCCTAAATATTAGGGCTATTCTCAAATGTCCGACAATTACCGGACAACCTAAACACTTTCAGTCATAAAAAAAGAGTGAGAGATCGGAGGCAAGAGAAACAAGGGTCTGGTGATCAGTTGTGATGTCTAACTTTATTGTGCTTAATGTAACCGCTGTGTATGGTTAATTGTAAATTAAATATGATGAAATCTGCCTCTGAGCCTGTGCGTGTGTCCTCGCCATCCGTATTGCTCTTTAAAAGTGACGCCTTGTGTAACTGAAATGTATTGAAACTTTGTTGCAGTGTTTCATGGCGTTTTCGCACCTGTAGTTAGTTTCCTAAGTTAGTTTCCTCAGGGATTCAAATTATACGATGGTCCAGTTGCCCCTTTGTTCGGTTTGTGTTCATACTGCAACATTTAACAGCGGACTAAATCTTGTAAACAAACGCCAAGCGCGAGCAAAATGTCTCATAGGTCCGATTTTAATGCGCCAAAAGTAGGCTCAGTTGCTTTTTTTTTTAAGGTGTGGGTGATTGGGGGTGCGTGAACACGGTCGGGATGTAGAAGGGGGTGCATGGCCTAAAAAGTTTGGGAACCGCTGCTCTATTTCAATGTGAAAAAATGTGCGACCCTACTACCCATATTAAAATGAACGAGGGGAGTTTATCTCCCGACAGTATGCACGGCACCCTGCCAAAGTGTCACTGATACCCATTTGATACATTAAGTAGCATCTCCTCCTGAAGAGAATCGACCCCTCGCGGATAAACCAGCGCGTGCTAGCAAGGTAAGTGGCTATAGTAACAGAACTTTTTTACCGTTAACATTTCACCGCTCACTTTAGCAAATTCATCTTGTTAGCCAGCCAGCCAGCCAGCCGAAGGTAACCATTTCTGTTTTAATTTATGTATGTCAAAACACCTTTTTGTGTATGACACACTATACGTGTAAAGCTGTATAGCGGTAGCTTTTAGCAGCCGAGCTATTGTTGACATTAGTCAAACCAACCGGTAGATTGCAAACGGTAGCTAACAACATTAGCTGCCGGTTGTTCTCTTGTGATTTCCGCCTTTTAGATTAGAAACACCCTCGTCAAAACATAAAACAAATGATGTCTGACAACAAACTTTATTCCCAAAGAACAATTAAAAGACACGCAAAACGGAGAGCTAATGTAATCCTTTCGGAACTGGGCCAGCCACCTACTCCGTCTTCGGAATGGGACATTAGGGACTTTAAGCAGCGACGGTAGAGAGACGGCTACGGCGTCCGCGAACATTCCAACGAGTTGCCGTAGTAGTGGTAATCCACTATCACTAAGCAACATTGTAACTGTCAACGGCTACTTCTTGCGGACATCTTTCTGTATTTCGTATTCTGTATTCGTCCACCTGATCCGACGTTAAAGGTTTTTTTAAACTAAAAGTATCTAAAAGTACATAAGATCATTATGTCTCTTAAAATGGCCCGAGAGCATTTGATATTTGCGTTGGATGACAACTTAATTACGGACGAGGAGTTTGTATTACTATACGAAGAGAACCGGTCCAGCAATTTAGACTTGCCATACAATGATTATAGACCCTTTAATCTGGTTGAAATGAAGGACGATGAATGCCTTGCGGAGTTCCGGGTAAGAAAAGCCGACATACCACTGCTGGTGGAGGCTCTCGGCATACCCAACGAGTTCGTCTGCGAGCAGAGAAGTGTGGTGGATGGCACAGAGGCGATGTGCATGTTACTTAAGAGGTTGGCATACCCATGCCGTTACAGCGACATGATGCAGCGATTTGGGCAGCGACCAGTACCAGTCTTGTGTATGGCAACGAATTGCGTGCTGGATTTCATATATGATATTCACCATCACAAAATTACTGAGTGGAACAACAGTATTTTGAATCCAGTCGCTTTGCAAACATATGCGGACTGCATCCAGCAGATGGGCGCACCACTGGACAATTGTTTTGGCTTCATTGACGGGACAGTACGACCTATCGCCAGACCGGGATTTAACCAACGGGTGTTGTACAATGGCCACAAAAGGGTACACAGCCTAAAATTCCAGGCAGTTGCCATCCCAAATGGCCTAATCGCCAATCTGCATGGTCCAGTAGGTAAGTTAGGTCTTATGTGACAACGTGTTACATGGGGGGGGGGGGTCACATTTAGGTCTACTCCTATTGCTGAGTTTGATGTGATACATGTTTACCTATTTTGTATTGCAGAGGGAAGGAAACATGATTCTGGCCTTTTAGCAGACTCTGGTTTGCTACCTGTGCTGGAAGAGCATGCAGTGTCCCCTGCGGGACATCCAATGTGCCTATATGGAGATCCGGCATATCCACTGCGTGTCCACCTCCAGGCCCCATTTAGAAATGTCAATCTCACTCCCCAGATGATGGCATTCAACAAAGGCATGAGTGAAGTGAGAGTGTCTGTAGAGTGGATGTTTGTAGACATCGCAAACTATTTTAAGTTCATGGACTTTAAGAAAAATTTTAAAATTGGGTTGAGTAGTGTAGGTAAACTGTACATTGTATCTGCTTTGTTACGAAATGCACTCACTTGCCTGTATGGTAATCAAACATCACAT
Organism: Sprattus sprattus; assembly: GCF_963457725.1. Lineage (NCBI taxonomy): Eukaryota > Metazoa > Chordata > Actinopteri > Clupeiformes > Clupeidae > Sprattus > Sprattus sprattus. The sequence goes on along the minus strand of NC_137927.1, from coordinate 1,502,010 downwards.
TTTTTTAAATTGGATCCTCCACACATTCGGGACTATTTTGCATGAGTATGTATGTATATAGTATGTAATGATAAGATATAGGTTACCTTAGGATATAATGTAAATAGTATGTAATGATAAGATATAGGTTACCTTAAGATATAATGTAAATAGTATGTAATGATAAGATATAGGTTACCTTAAGATATAATGTAAATAGTATGTAATGATAAGATATAGGTTACCTTAGGATATAATGTAAATAGTATGTAATGATAAGATATAGGTTACCTTAGGATATAATGTATATAGTATGTAATGATAAGGTATATGTTACCTTATCTCACCTTAATAAAAAAAGAGCAATGTCCAGACATGTGTGTACAGTGCATTATATTCAGTTTTATTTATTAATAAATCATCTAAAAATGATTTGCTTATATTATTATTTAATTAATGTAATTTTTTTATTTGTCGAGTATGCTCCAGTCCAGGTTCACTGCAAGAGAAAAAAAAAAAACAAGATTTGTAAGACATGACAAGACAAAGTTTTCAAGTAGAGTTCACATAAAATGTAATAACATTGCTTTCATTAGAAGCACAGCAGACAGACTCTACATAGCTAGTGCTTTAGGCATTACCTCTTAGATCATTTACTTAATTTTTCAATAACAGCAAGCAACGCTTGCCCTTGCTGCTGCTGCTGCTGCAGGAGCATGGCCTGGGTAGCCTGCATTTGTGCCTGCTGTTGCTGCATCATCTGCATCATTTCAAGCATCTGCTGCTGTCCCTGTTGTGCCCTCCTCGCTTGCTCCTCCATCTCTAATTTTTTTAAGTCAAGCTCTTTCTCTTTTAGAGCTCTGTCAATTGCGCTTCTCTCCCTCAAAAATGCAAGGGTGTCATTTCCACTTCTCCTATGCTTCCTGCAATCCTCTCCATCCTCACTCAGCCTCCTTTTTGTTTGGCCCATCCTCTCCATGGCCCTTTTCCTAGCCTCCTCTGCTTTGGCCCTGTCTGCCTCTATTTTTCCTCTGTTTTCATTCACTCCTCTTGTCTCTTCAGCTGCCTTCTCCTTCTCTGTTACCTCCTCAATTAATTGATCTAACTCGGTCATGATTATTGAGGTCCCTGAACTCCTCTCATCTCTGTTATTCTTTTTAATATATTTGTCCTGGATCAGGGCAAACCTCTCCCTCACAGACCTCTGAGACACCCTAAATAAAAGGTCCAGGGAACTATTCAGACGGTCTGCGATTGCAGACCAGGCCTTCCCCTTGTCCACACTCCCCTTCTTAAATCTGTATGGCTCCGACACAAGCACTTCTCTGGCAAGAAAAGTGTCGTGCCTCTCTGTCCATTCCATGGAGGCACTAGATACATATGGGCGACTAGTTAGCCAAGCTTCAACATATGACCAACTACACAGTTTTGGATATAAAATAGGTAATAGTTTAGATACCGGTGTTGTTAAATAGTTCTAATCAAAACTGTTGAGAATAGCCTATTTGTTAGCTACAACGTTAGCTACAACGTTAGCCTGGCTAACTAACGTTAAGGTTACTTACTGTGTTCTAGCATCTTCTTGGGCAACGGAGGACATGTCTATGAACAAACATGAAAATCGGTCAAATTAGCGGGTATCTTTAACAAATATACTAATAATCAATAAAGCTGCTAACGGTAGAATGAAATAAACACGAAATGACAGTATTACATACGATAAAAAACGTATAATTACCTGCTTGAAAGGTAACGTAGTATTGAATACGGCAAACCAGTCGCTCTCCCGTAGTAGACAGTTGGGCTACAACGGCAGGAAATGTAAACATAGAATGGTGGTGGTGATGATGATGATGATGATGATGCCAAATGTTTTGAGGGACAGCTCAAAGAGTGGGCAATAGAGAGCAAAACACCATTATCACACCTAAATAGGCTGTTACTCATTCTGAGGAAACATCATCCAAATCTTCCAAAGGATGCTCGCACCCTTTTAGGTACACCATCTAGTTATGAGGTCAGAGATATTGCTGGTGGGACCATGCATTATTTTGGCATCGAAAAGCAGGGCCGTGCAGAGACCTTTGGAGGGGCAGGTGCTCAAAGTTAAAAAGGGGGCACATGTAGCACGGATTTGTAAAAATGTATTTATCTAGGCCTTTTCTATAGCCTATGTCCACTGGTGTGACGGTCATTTCCACCAGTGTGACGCTGAGTTCATTTCACACTATAGGACAGTGTTATCACAAGGGGTTGGTTTATACCCCCAGACACATTACAGTGTCTCCACAGCTGCCAACACACACACACACACACACATACACACACACACAGACACATACATCCATTTCAAAAACAGGTGCATACTCATTAGGTTTTAAATGAGCAGGGGAACTATATGGGAACAAGGCCTTTAAACTTTAATTGTACAGGCAGCAAGTACTGTAGACAACTGTGTTTCACTGTGAGTATGAAAGTTGTCAAAAGGGTGCAATGTTTATAGTCAATGCGGGTCCATTTCAACATACAATTTTCAATGAGTGAGATGGATGGAGAGAGAGGGAGGGAGTGAGAGATGGAGATAGTGAGAGAGGGAGTGAGACGGATGGAGAGAGAGAGAGGGGGGGGGGGGAGAGAGATCCTGCTCAAAACGGATTGTCTGCACTCAAATACACTGTTGCTTGCAAAATTGCCGTGTTTCAGTTTAAGTTGTCGCACTCAAATACACTGTTGCTATCAGAAATTCCCTGTGTTTCATTTTAAGTTCTCGCACTTGTTCTGCTCAAAGACTTCTGCTCGCTCTCGCTATCTGGCCCTCTCTCTCTGATTGATATGAAATAACGTTACCAAAATTCACCAACCAATACAAAATCATGACGTGAAATGAACGAAAATGCTCTCAGATTTAAAGACCACGCTCTATATTAAACGATACAAACTTCATACGTTGACAAGTTTATTTACGGGAGTTAATCAACTATTTTTGGCTCATATTTGCATGGAGACGCTTTTGTTCAAAGCGACGTACAAGAGAGAGGCATATAAGCCCCTATAGCAAACTTTACACCGAGTTATTCCCGTGTCATCATGGCACATTTGGCATCACAAGGCTACTCGGCTTACCTAGAAAACGGGGGCTGTAGAGAAACTTATCCGAGGCGTCGGTCAGCAGGGCACGTCAGGGCAGAGAGAGGGCACGTTGTGGATCATGTGACCGACCAAGGTAGATCTAAATTATTATCATTTCGTTAAATGTATTATTATTTTGGGCCGCACAGACGGACTTTTCACACACAAATTAAAAATAAATAATAATAATAATAATATTAATAAAAAAACACTCTGACAAAAGGGCACTTTGGGCATCAAGGGCAAAAGGGGCAGGTGCTCAAGCCCCCTTAGCCCCCCCCCCTCTGCACGTGCCTGGTGTAGAAGATGTGTGCATGATCGGCATTGTTTGATCCACATTCCCTCCAGCAGCTGGTACTAGTCTGTGTGTACTTGAGTGTTGTTGGTGTTATGAAGAATCTAAGGTTAACCTTCCAGGCATATTCCTGCCAATAGGGGGACCTTGTAAAGACGGTGATATCTTTGAGACTCTGGCCCCTGCCAGACAAACCAGAGATTCAGACTAACCGTGACGGAACCATGACAAACTGGCCTCCCGGCCAGACAAATCTGCCATTTGGAGCGTCTCTAACCGTCGCGGTTAGAATCCGCTCTCCAGAGCTCTCCAGTTCCAACCTACCCTTCTATCAGAGCCTGTTTGACCGCAAATCGGGTTTGAATCCGCGAATCTGATGACGTAATTATCCCACGTGAACGCTCAAAGCCCCACGCCCCGCCTTCCGACCTCAGCTTGAACCCTTATTAACCCCGCTGTCACTTCACAACATCAACAATCACAACGATGGTGGACTCCAGAGCTGTGTTTCTGCTGCTGCAGCAGCTAATCAATCTACTAGGCTTAGTGCATCACAGTTTTCGCTTCTTCACCTACTTCGCCAACAACATTCAGCGTTTGGAAATGTTAGAACAACCGCGGAGAGTAACCAGAAGGGCAACCAGAAGAAAGTTTTGGGTGAGACCCGGGAGAACTAGCAGCTTGTGGGACAACTTTGTTGATGGCGTTGTCGTGGACGATGAATGGAGGGAGAACTTCTGCATGTCCGTCGTCGCACTAAGCGAAGAACTTCGCCCGCATATTGAGAGGAAAACAACCCACATGAGGACAACGATTGAAACGCTTAAAAGGGTTGCGATAACACTGTATTACCTAAGCGATATGGGAAGACTACGGAAGACTGCTAACGCATTCGGCATCTCTCGTCAGTCGGTGTCCGTCATTGTCAAGGAGATGTGCAAGGCGATCACTATCCACCTATGTCAAAAATATATTAAGCTACCTTTTACGGAGTCCGAGGCTGAGGATCTTGTTCTGAACTTTCACCGTGCTCATGGAATGCCACAGTGCTTCGGAGCAGTCGATGGTACCCACATCGACATCAAGCAGCCATCCTCCAACTCCACAGACTACCTCAACAGGAAAAGTAGATATTAATTTAATGTACAGGCCACCTGTGACTACAAATACAGATTCATGGATGACGTGATAAAGTGGCCTGGTAGCGTGCACGACGCAAGGGTTTTTGCCAATTAAAGATTAACTTGCATCTGTGCTGTTGCCGTTGTGCATGCACTAAGGGGGTTTAGGCTCTGGGCTCTGTTAAGCGCCTAGAGGCAATTGTATTGTTATGGCGCCATACAAATAAAATTGAATTGAATTGAATTTAAAGACTGCCAAGATCCCTACCCTAAAAAAGCAAATTGTGGACGATGAGGAGGCAATTCCAATTTTTCTTCTTGGGGACCCAGCCTACCCTCTGTTGCCTTACCTCATGAAGGAGTACTCAAACGGTGGTTCCATACCACAAGAACAGTACTTTGGGCTGTCTTTGTGTACAGCACGCATGGTCATAGAGTGTACTTTTGGACGCCTCAAGGCCAGATTTGCTGCACTGCAAAGGCCTATGGACCTCGACCTGAATGAACTCCCCCATGTAATTTACGCCTGCTTTGTGTTGCACAATTTCTGTGAGGTCAGTAAGGAGTCTGTGCCTGAACAATCTGTGCTGCAAACAATACAAAGTGACCATGACTTGCAGCCTCCTTCACAGAGCAAAAACTTTCTCACTGACAGTAATGAGTTGGAGGGTAAGAGAGTGCTCACAAAGTACCTGGACCCTTGAGTGACTTGTTCTTCAATGCTTGTGCCATTTTTAACATGTGTGAAATGTATCAATTGAAAACTAGAATGCGTTTTGTGAACGAACTGCGAGAGTGTGCTTGCTCTGTTGCGGCCATCAAGCACAAGCAACTGCAGTGGCCGAGTGCGCATATGTTGTTGAGGGGCCTCACAGACTGATATCTGAGAACAAAATCTGTATAGTACTGTGTTTTCTATGTTCAGTACAACATTGAATGCAGGTTGTAGGATGAATCTGCCAGCCTTCCAGTGTAACCATCTGCAGTGACACTGAATACACCTTTTTGTTTTCAACCAATATATTTTAGCAAGCAACCAAGCTCAACCATTATATTTTGGCTCCACTGACGTTTAGACATATGAGGGTATCTTTGTTGTTCTGTTTTTGTTTGTTTGTTTGCTTGTTTATTGTGAAAGGGTCTAGTGTGTTACATTTAGCTTGGAGAAGTCTTAAAATATAGGCTCCAAGTGACATTATCTCTTATGGGGTGTTATTATTCCTCCAAAGGTCGTGTTAATCAATGAGTGCACCTGAATTGTGCGGTATTTGTTGAGGGAGACTTGGGCTTGTTTTGATTTTGTATTGGTTGCGGATGCAATAAATCTTGTCTGTGCTTCAAATGTAAATATATTTATTGTCATCTGGGGGCAATACAGTCATCTGGAGAGTTCAAAATGATACTAAACGATGGGGAAATCTACTGTATGGAGATATTTCTGCTTAGTAGACGATGCAGATTCTAATTAGGCTGTTGATTATGTCCAATGTAAGGAGTGGGAAGTTTTAATGAAATATGATCGATGCAACTCTCGTTCTCCACAACAACATGGATAAACCTGGATGGTTGGATGTAGTTTCAGAACAAACGTCGGTGTGCAAAAAGATATTCAATGGTAAGACTTGTCTGTTGTGCCTCTGTTGGTGTCTCATAAAACGTGAGTTTTATTAAAGCATAGCGTGTGTATTGTGTAGCTATTTCATTCCGAGATGGCAGGGGAGTAAAATGCTCCGCTGCCAAAATAGATAGCCTAACATGTTTATAACTTCGGGGTTAATTCCCTTTCCTTTACGTCTGCTGCTGGTTAGTAAATACAGACAGCCGGAAAGGTTAACAAACGGAATGAAATAGCTACACATTACACACGCTATGCTTAAATAAAACCCACGTTACTCACATACTGATTAACACTGTTACAGCGGGTGTATAAACGGTACCTGTAACTGTTTTGCTATGGGGCTAGGCTAGTTGCTTCGCATATTGTAGCAATGGTGTTGTTGATCAAGCTGTCTTGTAAACTTTCACTTGCTTTTTACACATTGTATATGGATAACAGAGGATGTGATTACAGTATAAAGACAGTTCACAAGTTATCTTTGAGTCATCAATTGCGAGCAGGTACGATACACCGCTAGCTAGCCCACCCCATCCTACTGCTTGAAACTTATAGGCTGTGCTCGAAAGTTAGCACAAATAGCTAAACCTATCAACTTTCGACAGCCACTGATGAGAACAGCGATGTATTTGTTCAGTGTGTATGAAAATGATTAGTTTACCAGGCACTTACATCTATGTCATCCAACATGGGAAATCCATGTCCTATCTCATGTGAGTTATTGTTGGTACACATCATTATAGTTTCTTCAAGGCTGAAAATTGGCGATCGCAAGAGTGCCAATATTGGCTAACGAGTTGTAGCCAAGCCCTGGGTGAAGGCTAAATAGCTCGCTAGCTATTATCAGTCTAGCTTGCTCAGTAGAGTATTGGCTAACGAGTTGTAGCCAAGCCCTGGGTGAAGGCTAAATAGCTCGCTAGCTATTATCAGTCTAGCTTGCTCAGTAGAGTGCTAAGACACAGCAACTATTCACGATTGTATCAATTGTATATCTAGGTTTTCTTTGGTGACTGTTGTCGCATTCAACAGCACAACATATCCCGGGCCTTTTGAACTGTCTGTGGGTTGTGAACGTAAACAACTCGCTAGCTATTACTGGCTAGCACTGTAGCTTGCTCAAGGTAGTAGCTACCCAGATAGCAGGGAGAGGTTGGCCCAACGTTGGCCCAATGTTGTCACAGACGTTGGCATGACGGCACATGCCAACGATGGGCCAACGGACTTTTGGCCGTCGGGGTCACGTTGGGCCAACGTTGGCAAATAGGAGTGAGAGTCGGGTTTTGGTTGGCTTTTAACCAATTGCCAACGTTGGCCCAACCAATTGCCAACGTTGGCTTATAACCAATTGTCAACGTTGGCTTATAACCAATTGCCAACTTTAGCTTATTTTTGTTAAACCAAGCTATTTTTCGCTTTCTATGATTTTACAGAAGTCCACCCGATGTCTATTCAATGTCATAATTCACAAATATGTTTTTATCAATATAAATATGGTTTAATGAATCAACCTTACATATTTCAGAAGTGACAGGTGTGTAGACAATGCACGAAGTCTTGTTTGACTCTCAGCAGGAACATCTCTTACCGTATTTTCCGATTTGTTTTGTACAGTCGCGAAATGGCAACAAAGTCGATAGCCTAGGCACGGCCCGTAAGGAATTTAAACAGACAGCAGTTACCTACAGGTAAAAATCATTTATTGTAGGCAACACGCAAGCAAAGAAAAAACAAGCGAACACACAAATAAATTAGTTTTGGTAGGCTAGTCCGCATCAGAGCCGTCGCTGGACACATCACCAGCCGTAGAGATAGCTCAGCTGCTAACTAAATGACAGGTAGCTAGCCAGCTAACAAAATCACGCTTAGCGTAGACAAGAATGTGAATGCTGCGCCTGCTTGCGTTACCTAGTCGATAGTGCTAGGTCTTATGTGGTTAATTAACGATACGGTTCCTATACCTTTACTGATGAATGTGGATCAAAAGTTTAAATTACTTGTTGAAAATTGAAATGACTCGCTACAGTCAGAAAAAAGTGACGAAGGCAGTTCACAATATCTGCTAACGGTTTTTCATTTTAAAATAAGCTCGTGGCTACTTGTATTGTTACGCAGTGATAGAGATTCTGAAAGTGTTTACAGAGACGCGGAATCACAATGTCTGTCCACCAGTAGGCTATATGCTTTTAATACTCATGTTTATCTTAATAAAAAAAACACAGGATTGATTACCAATATGCCCTTCAGAAAAAGGTGGAATGGTTAAAAAAAAAAAAAAAAAACACACAATCAAAATGTTGGGCAGCTGACGTTGAGCCAACATGGACCCAACGTCAGCTGCCCAACCAATTGCATTTTGATATTAATGTTGGGCAGTTGACGTTGGGTCAGTGTTGGCCCAATGTTGGAATTCCAACTCCAACTGTAAAAAACACAGAGTTGGAATTCCAACCTTGGGCCAACGTTGAACCAACGTCGACTGCCCAACCATTGCATTTTGACGATATTGGTTGAGCTGCTGACGTTGGTTCAACGTTGGCCCAAGGTTGGAATTCCAACGCCGACGTTGCCAACCTCTCCCTGCTGGGCCAACCTCTCCCTGCTATCTGGGTATATAGCTTTGATAATACACAACCATTACTACGACTGTATCAACGTGCTGCATTTCACTTAACAGGTCAGTCATTCCCTAAATCTTTAGTAATTGTATATCTAGGTTGTCACATTCAACAGCACAACATATCCTCTAGCGTTTTGAGCTTTCTTTGAGTTGTGACCGTAGGTTATGACCGTAATGTGTTTGCATCAGACACAAATATGGCGGTTTTTAAAAGACAGTGACATAACATGATATCCATGAATTCTGAAGAGCTCAAAAGGCGCTGAAAGCTGCGCTTTTTTCTAAAATAAGAAGTCTAGTGTGAACCCCGCTTTATACAGTTGAATGGAGAGGGACAGAGACAAGAGGTTCCTTGGATTTGGCGCAGGTGTCAGTGAAGCTCAGTGAAGCACAGGTGCAAGCCAGTTTAATGAGCCTATTATGATGTCATAATGCCTCAAAGTTCTGCCATGCAAGTCTATGGGGAAAAAAGGGGATGAAAAAGAGGAATAAAAAAGGAGTGGCAAGGAGTACCGCCACGAAAAGTCATAGCAGGTTGCACCGGATCGGGCCGGACGTTTCGGTATTTGAACGGCGTCTCTATCTCAATCGGGCGAGGCGTAGTTAACTGCAAGAAAAACGGGGAGAATAAAGAAAGAAAACTTATGAAGAACAATACTGTGCTTCCCTTCGGGCAAGCACACTAATAAACAAATGACTGCAACAGCTTCTAGTTTTATCTTCTTTTTATATTGACTGTACAAATGCAATATCAGAATGACTGTCCTTAGGGCAGAGGAGATGTATGAAAACCAAGCATTAAACTTAACACACAATGAATGCCCTCTGCCACATACACCTGCTTTGTTCTGCACTATTGCTGTAGGGTCAATACATTTACATTTAGTCATTTATCAGACGCCTTTGTCCACAGCGACGTACAAAGGAAAGAACATTCAAGCTACAAGCAATAGAGACCTAGTGTAACAATAAATACTATTTTACATAAGAAAACAATATGCAGAACTGTAAGTGCAAGTTAAATAATGGAAGAAGGCAGAATTAGGGAGACTGTGGGACCAATACAAGGTGACAATGTCTTGCAGCCCCCTTCACAATGCAATAACCATCCAACAATCAGCCTGATAGTTCTAGCTCCAAGACAAAACATAACCGTGTCTGATGGATCTCAACCAAGCCATCAGTCTTCACTCCTAGGCTTTCGTCTCTGACCTGGTGCTATTCATACTATGTGTGTGCCTATTTGAGGTGTTAAGTTATGGTCTGACATATGCAATCCACCTCAATTTAACCTGAATTGGGAGACTGTGGGTGGATGAACAACCTGCGTTGGGACCAATACATGGTGATTGTCTTGCAGCCTCCTTCACAATGCAATAACCATCCAACAATCAGCCTGATAGCTCTAGCTCCAAGACAAAACATAACCGTGTCTGATGGATCTCAACCAAGCCATCAGTCTTCTCTCCTAGGTTTTGTCTCTGGCCTGGTGCTATTCATACTACAGCCGCGGAAAAAATTAAGAGACCACTTCAAAATGATCAGTTTCTCTGGTTTAACTATTTATTGGTATGTGTTAAAGTAAAATGTACATTTTAGTTTTATTCTATAACCTATTGGCAACATTCCTACCAAATTTCAAATAAAAATATTGTCATTTAGATCATTTATTTGCAGAAAAATGACAATTGGTCAAAATAGCAAAAAAGATGCAGTGTCTTCAGATCTCGAATAATGCAAAGAAAACAAGCTCATATTCATTTTTAAACTACACAATACTAATGCTTTAACTTAGGAAGAGTTCAGAAATCAATATTTGGTGGAATAACCTTGATTTAAAATCACAACTTTCATGTGTCTTGGCATGCTCTCCACCAGTCTTTCACATTGCCGTTGGGTGACTTTATGCTACTCCTGGAGCAAGAATTCAAGCAGCTCGGCTTCTTTTCATGGCTTGTGACCATCTATCTTCCTCTTGATCACATTTCAGAGTTCTTTTTATGGGATTCAGGTCTCGAAATTGGGCTGGCCATGACAGGGTCCTGATCTGGTGATACTCCATCCACACCTTTACTGGCCTGGCTGTGTGGCATGGAGCATTGCCCTGCTGGAAAAAACACTTCTCAGAGTTGGGGAACATTGTCAGAGCAAAAGGAAGCAAGTTTTTCTTCCGGGACAACGTTGTACTTTGCCTGGCTGAGGTTTGTAAAAGACCATAAGGATTGAACCAAAGCCGACTGGAGGGTCTCCTAGTTCGTCTTCTCTGATGAGTCCAATTTTCAGCTTTGCCCAACACATGGTCGTCTGATGGTTAGACGGAGACCTGGAGAGGCCTACAAGCCACAGAGTCTTGTACCTACTGTGAAATTGGACTCATCAGAGAAGACGAACTTAATAAAACTAAAATGTACATTTTACTTTAACACATACCAATAAATAGTAAAACCAGAGAAACTGATAATTTTGAAGTGGTCTCTTAATTTTTTCCGCGGCTGTATATGTGTGCCTATTTGAGGTGTCTGATATATGCAATCCACCTCAATTTAACCTGAGTAGGGAGACTCTGGGTGAACAATCTGCATTGAGACATGGCAAGACAATCTCACTGACTGCCACATGATGGAGGGTAGGAGAATGCTCACAAAGTACCTTGACCCTTAACAAAGACTCATTTAATTTTGTGCTTGTCAAAAGTGACTTGGACTTTATTTTGAAAGTGTACCCATTGGAAATAAACAAACGACTGCAACAGCTTCCATTACTTTTTTTTATTAAAAGTTCACATGCAATAAAATACCAACTGTCTTTGGGACAGAGAAGTGGTGATAAAAAAACAAGCATAAAAACATCACACAAAAGTATTAACTATATACAATAACTATAGACAAATGGTGCAATTGTACAGCACAGTCAGTGCAACAAGGCAAAGCGCATTACTCTCCATCCTCCTGCAGCAGTGCCCGTCTGAAAGAGTATGATTGTGTGGTGTCATGTCTTGGTGGATATTGGGGTGTCATGTTTTGCTGTGCGTGTGTTGGTGCACCACTCGCCCATTCCCACTTCGACGTCCAGCATCCACCGCCTTCCTGTAGTTTCTTTTGACATTTTTGAGCTTCGATATGACCTGTACTTTGGCTATCGGGTTCGCGGAGCGAGGAAAATCCTTCTGGGAAGACTCCTTGGGGTATTGCTCGGCAAACAGGCGAGTTATGTCCTCATATTTGGTCCTGCACGTCTCCCAGTCGACACCCTCCTGCAGCCTACGAGTCTTGTAGTCCAGACTCACTTGCAAAAGGAGCTCCACATCGTCGTCGGTCCAGATGAAGAAATCGGCCTTTGTCTTCGACATCTTGTTCTTGTTATTTCGTTGACAGTCTTCTTCTTGTTGTTATCTTCGTTGTTATTGTTGTCGTCTTCTTCTTCTACTTCTGCGGAGTTTGTAAACTGCGCGCTTGACTTTATACGCGAACTCCGAGTCTTCTTCTCCGTTTCCGGTAGCACCCTTCACAGCGCCACCAACAGGTCTGCATATGTACTACAGCAGATTCACCAGTTTCGGTGGGTGTGTGTGGCCGCAGCACAGCGCAGCACAGCTTTGTCTGGCCGCGATTGACTAAACCCGAATCCGTTCCGGTTAGTGTGAATCTCGGGTTTGTCTGGCCCAGTCCTCTGTTTCCACTCGTTGTCACCTATAGTTATTTTCAATTCTTGTCCCCATTGTTTTTTAGGTCTTCAGTATCATGTCCTTGTAATAGTTTGTATATTTGTCCAATTAAACTTATGGTGTTTCCAATTTGGAGCCTTTTGACCATGTAACCCATTAGGGGATGTAAATCCTTCATGTTTTTTAACTGGGTTTTCTCGTTTAAATAATTTCTCAATTGTAAGTATCTGAAGAAGTTATTGCTTGGCAGTTGATATGTCCTTGCAATGGTGTCAAAAGGCTCAATTCCAGTATCACTGGCCATTTGATAGTGCATTATGAGGCCCTTATTGCCCCAGCTCCTAAAGGCATTATCCAATTTATTTTGAGCAAAGTCTGGATCGCTCTGAATCTCTCTGAGCCAGATCCAATCTTTGTCCTTGACTTTTAGTGTCTTACACAGGATTCTCCAGGTTTTAACAGCATTATTGACTATATAGCTTATTGTTTTCTTCTGTCTTGAAAAGAACAATGTATTTGAAGAGCCCACCATCTTAATCTCCATTATTTTCCATTTAGGATACAACTCTTTGTTTAACCTTATTAACACTAGTTTCAGTTGTGCTGCATAATGGTCATTTATTAGTCTAGGCGATGCAAGCCCCCCCCCCCTTCACTTCTCTTCTGTTGGAATATTTTCAGTTTAACTCTTGGTTTCTTTTCATCCCATATGAATCGCCTCAGCAAACTCTCCCAGTATTTGAAGCATTTCTGTGGTACATACAGTGGGAGGTTCTGGAATAAAGACAGAAAACGTGGTAGAACATTCATTTTGATAATACTGATCTTTTCCATTAGAGTTAAAGCTAGATTTCTCCACCTATCTAAGTTTTGTTTAACAGACTTAGTAGTTACATTGGTGAAGTTGTTCCAGGTTTTTTGGTAGACCTACTCCCAAATATCTGACATTATTTTGATCCCATTTAAAGTTATTTTGATCCCATTTAAAGTTCTAACTGACAACCAATTAGAAGAGTTTCAGTTTTGTTCAAGTTTAGCTTCTACCCTGACACGACACTGTAAGATGTAATTTCACCCAGTAAAGCTGGTAACTTGTCAAATATAAAATGATGTCGTCTGCATACAGTGCAATCTTATGTTCCTCATCAACAATATGCAGTCCTGTTATCTCTATGTTTTTTCTTATTCATTCTGCTAATGGCTCTATACATAGAGCAAAAAGTTGTGGTGACAATGGGTCTCCTTGTTTGGTTCCCCTCCTCAATGTAAATATTTCAGAGAGTGTCCCATTCACCCTTACTCTTGCTTGTGGATCTTTATACATTCCCCTTATCAAATCAATAAACGTCTGGTTAAAGCCAAACTTCTCACAAACCTCTAGTAAAAAAAAGCCAATACACTCTGTCGAAAGCTTTTTCTGCATCTAACATTAGGGTCAATGTAGGTTACTTTTTAAAGCATAGTCTATTACATTGAGGGTGCAGTAAATATTATCACTAAGCAAACGGTCCTTGACAAACCCTGTTTGGTCTAAATTGATTATTTTTGGTAACATATTTGAGAGTCTCTTTGCAATAATTGCTGTAAATATCTTTTGGTCCACATTGGTCTGTATGAGGAGCAATTTTCCGGGTCTTTTCCTTCTTTATGTAACACCGAAATTATTGCTAAATTCCACGTGTTTGGCCAGATTCCTGTTTCCAGGATCTTATTAAATACCCTACATAAGATCGGTGTCACCAGACCGTGGTATTCTTTATAGAAACAATAACTAAATCCATCACTCCCTGGACTTCCCTCTGATTTCCCCTTCAAAATGATCTTTAGTATTTCAATTTCTGTTATTGGCTGTGTTAGCTTTGTTCTGTTCATTAGTCACCACCGCCTTAGCAATTCAGAAATAGCTTCTAATTTCTTCTTTATTTATAGTAAATTCTGGTGTATACAGTTCTTGGTAATATTCACGAAAACATGAAGCAATCTTCCATTTTCCCCTATTATAAGTGCCATATTTGTCCTTGATATTAGCTATTGTAGATCTTTCATGTTGTTTCTTCAACTTAAAAGCCAGCTTTTTCAATGCTTTAGGGCTATTGTCATAGTGGCTTTGTCTGCAGAGCATTAGCTGTTTTTCAATCTCTATGGATTCAACTGTTTTAAGTAATCTTTTCGTTGCATGCAATTGTGTCTGCACCTCTTTTGTCATGTGTGTTTCATATTCTTTTTGCAAGTCTCTTATCTTCTTCTCTAATTTGGTCTTTTCTCTTTCTTTTTGCCTCTTTTTCCAAGATGAGTGTGCAATAATTTCTCCACTGATTGTTGCTTTTGCTGCTTCCCATAGTGTTATGACCGGTACTTCCCCACTGTCATTAACTTCAAAAAAAGAATTGTATACTACTTGCCATTTTCTCCTTAAACCCCTGGTCCCCCAGTAGTGAATTGTTCATTCTCCAAAGTGTTTCTCCTTTATCTATGTTCATACTCAAGTCCATTATGACAGGAGCATGATCTGTTATCAATATGGGTAATATTTCACATTTCAATATCTTGCAATATCATTCCTAAACATAAAAAAGTAGTCCAGTCTTGAAAAGACCTTGTGTGCATCCGAGTTGATGGTAAAAGCTTTCTCTTGGGGGTGTAAACAACGCCAAACATCTGTTAATCCTATATCCATTTGGGCTTTTCTGAGTAAATCAGCTGCTTTCTCTGACTTATGCTTTATTCTACTCTGAGTGTCCGCTTTCTGGTTGATTACCAAGTTAAAGTCGCCACCCATAATTATGATTCCCATCATTAGCAGTTGTAGTACTCTTTTCAGGAGTTCATCCCCTTTTCCTGGAGGATTGTTAACATTAATGAGGGTTACGAGATGTTCTTCTATCTTACCGATTACTATCACATATCTTCCTTCTTTATCTCAGATGCATTTTGATTTCTGGAACATGAGGTTGTTTTTAATAAGGATTGCAACTCCTCTTTTGGCTGTTAAGTGGGAGGAATAGAACACTTGAGCTCCAGCTAATTTCTCCAATTTGACATTTTCTACTATACTGAAATGAGTCTCTTGGAGGAAGAGAATTTCTCCTCCTTCTTTCTTTAGATGCTGGAGCAACCGTTTCCTTTTTATAGCATTACTCAACCCATTTGTGTTGAGAGAAATTAGTCTAATCTTTCCCATGATAATAGCTTCCTCCCCCTTGATGTTTGCATCCAAAGCCACTTGACAAGCCATAATAAACTAAATAAAATAAAAATAAAAAAGGAAAACTGGTGCATAAGTGAAACAAACCCTCTTACCAACCCCTGTGGTCCTAAACTTCCAATATTTGCAACCTCTTCTACGTGGTTGCACATAAGCTTCCACCGTATATTGTGGAAAAGCAGGGCCTTACTGCCTAGTCCCGGCCATAAGGTGGTTACTATGGCTATGCGAACAGGGCTAAAACATGCCTCTACTGATATGGTGAACAGCATAAGATGTCTTTGAGTCTTTCCTCATTTATCTGCTTTATTTATATTTCCAACATTTTAGGTGTCTTTGTTTATAATATGCCCCCCACCCCTCCCTGAGGCAACAGGAATGACAGAAAAAAGGGTAACAAGAAACAACCAACAAAAAAACTAAAAATAAAACAACAAAAAAATAAAGAAGGGTCTTCAATTCACCCTTTCAGAATAAACATCTTATTAAACACAGGATTGTTAAACCAGAATGAAAGAGCTCAGAATTCCCATACATCCCCCCCCCCCCTTTTTTTACATTTTAACTTAAATTTTGTTTGCCTTTCCCCCTCCTTTCTCCCCTTCCCCTCCTCTGTATAAACAGTCACTACGTTAGTATATAGGCCTACGCATATGCATACATACATATATATACATACACACATAATTATGTGTTTGTAGTGCATGTACGTGCAAGTGAGTGGCAGAGTGCATTTAAATCCCAAATTTTTAGGCTATAAGTGTCTTTATCTAGTCTCTTACTTTCCACTGTTTTTCTGTCCATTGACTTTCTGGAATGGATTAGGTGGCTTACCTGTTTCTTGTCTCTTGGCGTTGTACAGGCGCTGGACTGTGGTAGAGATCACCCCTTGCTCTCGTAAACGTCTCTCCGCTTCCTCCGGAGTATCGTAGATCGTAAGTTCCCCATCACCGAAAACCTTCAATTTAGCTGGATATAGCAGATGCGTTTTCACGTTTTTTCCCCCGAGCATTCTTCTCAATGGGACATACCTGCTCCTCTCCTTCTGTACCTTGCTCGTAAAGTCTTGAGAGAAGTAGATGCGGGCCTCGTCATGTGTGATGATCTTTCTTGACCAGGCTGCTTGTCTAACTTTTTGTCGGATATTCCAGTGGCAAAAGCGCACCACTATCGATCTAGGGCT
Organism: Sprattus sprattus; assembly: GCF_963457725.1. NCBI lineage: Eukaryota > Metazoa > Chordata > Actinopteri > Clupeiformes > Clupeidae > Sprattus > Sprattus sprattus. The sequence continues at coordinate 1,485,202 of NC_137927.1, read as the reverse complement.
TGTGTTTTCCTGTGCCTTCTCTGTCTTCTTAGAGGGCGAGCGATAGGCTGCTTCAATCTGCAATAGGCCAGGCGGGATTTCCAATTTCTCCATGAGTAATGTTTTTATGAACTCCACCAGGTCTTCCCCCTCTGCGCCTTCTTTAATTTGAAAGATCCGTAGATTGTTCTGGCGAGCTTTAATTTCGAGTTGTTCAAACTTTTCATGTAGCCTCTTTTGCTCTTGGTTCACATATTTTAAAGTCTCATTTGCAATCACCTCTCTTTCCTCCAGTTCATGTATTCTTTGCTCGGCTTCTTGTATGTTACTAGTAGCCTCTCCTAGTCCCATGCGGATTTGATTCACGTCAGTTCGTACTTGTTTTAACTCCAATGAAAAAGTCTCAAAGTCTTGCCGGAGCTCCCCGATTTGTTTGGATATCTCCTGTTTAAAATCGGTCAGCATGGCCTTCAAACTTTGTTCCAATTTCTTTTCCGCCATCGTTTGTTCTGTCTCGTTTGATTTCTTCATCCTTGTTATCTTCCTCTGGAGGTCTTGAGCAACTGCGCCAGATCGCAGCTTCATACCGCTTTGTCCATACGTCCAAGATTATAACTTTGTTTAAAGGCAAACCACTTTTGATTTAATTTAAATATAAGACATTGAGGATTGTGAAGGGAGCTAGACTCACGCCGTCATCTTGCTGTCAACCGGAAGTCCCGCGCCAAGTTATTTTAAAGCAACATTAAGCACCGCCCATATTGCTTGGCTGACCCCGCCAGCCAATTACCCATGACCTCCTTATCTGACCCCAACCAAATATCACACCCATTTTCTAGGTAAAACCCCCTCCTTGACATCGTATTGTGTGTGTGTGTGTCTAAACCCTTTTCTATTGAAATGAATTACCTGACATTACTTCTTACTCATTAAATAATTACTTCATATTCCCCCCTTTGTGTCTGACCAGACACACTAAACATTATCTTCATAACTATCAAATACACCCTATCAATCACCTATGTGATACAATTAATTCATTTAAATCTCATACTACAAACCCATTTTTAGCATTATTTTTAACAGTCCATTCACTCCCTCTAAACAAAATATAACTAAACCCCAATATAATATATCACAGTCTCACTAGGGTGGTCCTAGATGAGATCACATTAATGTTTACAGTCTCAGGTGGGCAATATACGTTCACATAAAAACATACAATAAAACAAAACAATAAACATCCAGTAATGTATGCAGTATGTGCCTTTGAAACAGTCCTAATTTGTATGGATGTCCTTTCTGGTATTCTTGACATCCTAGATGGCATTTTTTTTTACCTCACAGGCAAGAACGAAAACCTTTATTTCTTCAATCTTCAAATGAATATCTTTAGGAAATTCACTTGCTGCCTCGTCTTCGTATGGCGACTCCCCTTTCCGCGAGCTGTGAGTGACATCATGCATCTCTTATTCTCATTTCTGATACAGTTGTGTATAACATGAAAGTCCCATTCATGTCTTGCTGTCACTGCCGTCCAACTGGTAAGATGAATCTCAACGGAGATAATGATGATGATGATGATGGCCTGGTCCTTGCATCAGGTCACTGGCTCCCTTGCCTTCCTTGTCCTCTCACTCTGCTACTGATGTTGGCTTCTGAAAACCAAACAGAAAAAAACTACACCAGTATCACGAAGTCTATAGAATATCCTTCATAAAACCAATACAAACAAACTTTGAAACTAACATGAAACATTTAATACTGCCTTAACTTTAGAGTTCTGGGGCCGTATTCACAAAGCCTTTTATCTTACCACTAGGAGTGCTCCTAACTCGCGCTAAAACCTTTTACGTAGGAGTAATTTCTTAAAAGTGATTCACAACGGCTCTGAGACCTACTCATACTAAGGATAATACCAACTCCTAAGCTTAAGATAAAAACTCCGTTGCTATGGATGACGTCGCTTCTCATGCACGAGTTTAGAAGGGATGAGGACGGTGATTGGTTGTTGACAGGCTCTCTCATTAAAAACTCAGTCCTAACATCCCCCTAACGATCCCACTAAATAAACAGAAAATAAGAGAATAACCTAGGCTTCAAATGAAGTCATATTAAATAGTTATGGATAGTGCACTTAGCAGAATGCACACGCATGATGACAAGTTTGTGCATCCAACGAGAATGACGCTTTGCACGTTAAGAGAAAGAGAAATTGCCGAAAAAAACACGGAAATTGCATGAAATCAAAGAAGTAATAATTAAAGCACCCTGCAAACTATGCGTGAGGCATGGGAGGACTTATGTGTTAACATAAATGCTTCATTCCCTGCCGTGTGTCGCTCTGTCGATGACTGCGAGAAGCGGTGGTATGCGCTCCAGTCACAATGTAGGATGGAGATTGCGGAGTGGACTTTATAAGAGCCGTCGCAGCTACAGTGTCACCAAAATAGGCCTCATGCGTAGGTATACTTGCATGTTGTAGTTCAACTGTGCTCCCGGTTGTGGATTGAGGAAGGGTGTCAAAAGCCATGTCTTGCATGGATGGCCACTGTCAGCCAACAAGTGGCATCCAGCAGGTACATGGTGCCGCTCAAAAAGCTGGCGCAGACCGCGCTCTCCATTAAAATGCGCGTATCGTGAGTAGATCCAGGCCACTTCGCAACAATATCCATGATTGTGAGATTTGGATCAAACACTATCTGTGTATTAATTGAATGTACCTTTTTGCGGTTTACAAAGACGTCCTCATCTCTGGATGGAGCAATTATTTTAATGTGTGTTCCATCGATGGCACCCACGACACCGGGCATTCCTGCAAACGCCATGAAATTGACCTTGATCCTTTGAAGTAGGCGATTGTCCAAAGGGAACCGGATAAACTGTTGTACAATGTGTGGTCTACAGAGTGCGGTGATTGTTTGATGAATGAATCGGCTTACTTATGATTGCGATATTCTGAAGTCGTCTGCGTTGCAAAGTTGCATTTTCCCCGTAGCCAAAAATCTTAATGTTATCAAACATTTAACTTCCGGACTGATTGGGTTGTTTCAGATAGTTGGAGACGTGATTGCATCCCGCACTAATTCTAGTAAAATGTTGATGCCTTCACGGTTTAAACGATATCTTCTCAACAATTCAGAGTCGTTCATTGTCTCCAACACGTTACGTCTGGCTTCAGCCATTTTAAGACTTTTTGTGAATAGGTCTTAGTGACTTAGGAGTCCTCATGAGGAGTTTAAAGCTGTCCTAGACTTAGGTGCTACTTTTAGGGATAAAATATTTTGTGAATTGCTCTTAGTAAAAAAAAATAGGAGTCCTAAATTTAAGACTGACACGCCCATTATTTTTAGGAGTTTCTCCTAAATTCGCCACTTATGAGCTACTTTTAGCCCTAAGATTCTTTGTGAATACGGCCCCTGACCTCTATCATCAACCAATATCTCATCATCTAAATACCCATTCATTACTCTAATACCTATATTTTCTACGTATCCCCTTCCATATCTATGTAGTGCGTACCTATATAAGTATACCTTCCAGCATAAAATATTCCCCAAAAGTTTCATCAATACTCCTTATCTCTTATTATAGATGCTACACATTTAGCATTATACTAGATTATTATCCAATACCTCCCATAAATAAGATTACCCAAAACCCTAAAATTGAAAATTTCTCACATTACTCCCCCCATGCGCACTTAAAACTAAAGAGTGCGCACATATCAACAATACTAATAATTTATATTCCCAGTTTACCCCTTTTTAAATCTATTTGGTCTTATTCTATAAACTTCTCATCATATATATTCTAACCCAGTTTGGCTGCAACGTGATTGCTGAACCCTGTTCAGCAGACAACCATTGCCCATACGGCTTATCACAACATAAAGACTAAACCTCCCTTAGTCACATTATAATAACAAAAAGATCTTACCTTGGTGGTTATAACCTGGCCTGAATACTTACCTCACCCCTCTCACACCAGGATATAATACTTCAAAAGGGCACATCTCTCCTTCCTCATGCCAAAGCAAATACAATTCCAAATGGTTCACCATCTCATCCCAAAACACTTACTTAAGAAAGTTCCACCAAATCTGTAAAACACTTAAAATATATGTATTTGCATACATACTTGTAAGGTGTTAACACAAAACAAACACAGTTCCTCACATCAACCTTAGATATCAGCCATTTGAATTCCTCTCAACCTGGCTTGCTTCTAAGTTTCACCAATGCCTTCTCTGTCAGTCCTCTCATCTGTAATCCTAAATCAAATGTTCCATATTCTGCTAGTCTTTCTCCATCTATTTACTTTTCTATTCTTAATGTTGAATGTCCATGTACCGTGTATTGTGTATCGATGGCTACTTTGTGCCTGAATGGCACCGTTTCTGTGCGGTTCTTAGTCGATAGAAGAAGCCATGTCGGTGTCCGGTGCGTCGAGCTACAGCTGTCCAGAACCGCTGAGTCGTGCGAAGGGCGCTTAATTCAAAAATCGCCGTAAGTCTATTTATGTTTAGGTGATTTCTTCTTACAGTTATACAAGGCCTCAGAATTTTGCTCGCAAGCAATGTAACTTATTCAGGGAAATCATTGTGAAACGTAGGCTACCAGACTGCCCAAATGCCTGCTGCTTAACTCTGGAAATGTGTATTGCACTTTACAGGAGACTGTGCGGCGTTTACACAACAGCGAGCGAAACGCCATGCCATACGACCCAATGCAAGGGTGAGATTATTCGTGTTAATAAAAAGTGACGTTTTGCATCAGAAACGATGTCCTTTATAAACAAATGTACATTGCAGTCGTTAAACACATTTGATGGACGAACTATAGAAATATGCGTTATCGTTGTGTCAGCACAGCGGCACTTATTTGGTTTATGTTTACAGCTGATGGAGGCGAGGATGACCGTCTTGGCGAGAGAAGAAATGGACCTCTGGAAGAACGCTACCCTGGACCTGATGTCCGATGAAGAGGATTGCACAGACAAGGGGGAAACTGGCTGGATTGTGCGGCTGCCAGTTTTCAGAAGCAACGAGCTCTCTGACCTTTGTGCGGCTCTGCAAGGAAGACTCGACAGGGCGGGACCACAGAAGGCTTCGTGTCGGCACACCATCGGAAAGACTCCCACATTTCCGCCACTATGAAGCCGTTCCAAAATGTTATTGTCCCAGATTTCAGTGCTGTGTTGCTGTTATTGCTGCTGCTGTTTTTTTTTCTCTCTGATGCAATGTCTGTTTTTCTGTTTAAATAAAGCTTTGGTTTTCAATTCCTGACTTAAGGTCGTCAATGCTCGATTTTGTCTAAAGCAACTGCCTTTCTATTAGGCCTACTATTATTATGATTAATTAAAGGATTAATAAGAAATTCATTAATTTCATATATAACCATTATCATAATATTATTATACATAAATTATTCATTTCGTTTTTATGAGGCAATAGCTGTGAGGGGCTACGATTTTGTCAGTTGAAAGTTGACCAATAGGGAAGAATCTCTTTCCCCAATCACAAGACGGTTACATTTTAAATCATGGTCATTTTCAACCAATGGCTGCATTGTGAGGCTACAGTCAATATGCTAATAAGAGCCTTTCACACCTCTGTCAGCGGGAGGTGAGAAGTTAACACATCGCCCCCCTCTCCCCTCTTGGCCTGTATGCGGGAAATTCAGTGAATTTGCGGCAGACGGAAATTTCGGGGGAATGTCCGATATCAACCAGGAATGCTTATCATTCGCAGCAGTATCACAGCATTTACGGGCCCGATAATCTTGCTTTTCGTGCAGTGTAATTAAAGGCATAATCAAATCCACTGTCCTTACTGGTGGCTGCATCCTATCCTTCTCTCTCTCCTCATTCTCTTTTTGCATCAAGACATTTTCCAACCGTTTAACCTTACGCTTAACCTTCCTCATTTCTGTTCTTTGTTTTTCCAACTGTGATCCCATTCTAAGCATCTCCTGATACCCTGTAGTTAAATTGCCATTATTCTCACCTTCCTCCACTGTTTCTGGCACCAAGGGGGGTCTGCCCAACCTTGCCACTACCCCCGAAATGAACATTCCTTACACTTTCAAAATAGACTTTGATGCATTGGTCAGATAACAACTGGCCAGGCACAGAGTCCTGCATTTTACAACCATCTGCTTCAGTTGAAACATTCCTCACATTTTCATCCAGATCAATCAATCCACGGGACATCTGCCCCTCTCCAGTCTCCATCTCACCTTCTCTTTCAATCTCATCTGCCGATTGTGAGAGTGTCCCATGTTCCATATCCTTCTCCTTAGCAAATTCCATAAACAATGTTAGAGTATGCAACTCCTGCTGTCTCTTAATTTCTCTCCTTCCACTTTTATCCTTATTCCTGTAATTTAATATATGTCCTTGCATTTGAATCACTAACGTCAGGTCACAAGACCCCTGGGTTGGCCATGGAGTATTATGGTTTTTAGTTCTTTCTGACCACTTTTTGCAGTTATGTCTTATCAACTCTTCATCTAATGGATATAACTGAATTATTGCCTCTAAAGGCGTACGTGGTTCTACTTCTTCTAAGTCCATCTCAAAATAAAACTACTAACTTTAACAACTGGATGTGAAATTTGAAGGTAACCACCCTTCCCCCTTTCTTATCTCTCGCTCTCTCCTGCGGCTTGCCTTCTTCACAAAGAAGCAATACCACTTACAGCCACAAAGACAACAATGCAATGCAAATTCACCCCACCTGGCAATAATATAAAACTCTCCAACTGCAAAAGTTTATAGAAATATGAACTTTCGTTTTAAAGTGTATATATAGTTATCACGTCTCCTAATCCAACCACACTATCCACAGTATTCCAACTTCATTCAAACCTTTAGCATCCAATAAAAGCCTAAAGTCTAAGTTTTAAAACCCATGTGTAAAACAATGCCTTCTTCCACGCCGAACAATAAGCCAACCTAAGCATTCTAAACCAGTAACAGTTCAGTTCAACTTTCCTTCGTATCCTACCTACTCAATGCGTGTCACGCTAATATCCCTATATTATAATTATAGCACAATCAACAAAACAATGTATCTTATGTTAATACAACAACTTCCAGACGCCTTCATGTTAAGATAAGCAGTTCAAAATCAACCTATCCAAAAACAAGAATTAAACTGGTATGAGTAGCCTACTATTTTCCAGATAGATTTAACAACGTATACGATATCACTTCAACTAGTAATTCCAAAATATTCCTAACTGAAATGAACCGAAAAATACGTAGTGTTGATGTGTTCAAATCAACCTAATAACAGCTCAAGTGACTAAGCTACTAAATCCCTTCAGTACGTTTATCAACCAAGTAAACATAAACTCAATATCTCTACGCCACCATCTTTAAATTTTCATCAGAATAACATTCTTACAATCTAGCTGCAACTATCCAACTATCGGCATTTAGCCAATTCCACCAACAATTATACCCAATAAAATATATCACGCATGTATTCCACCAGCCACTAGTTCCCCATCCTCAGAATGTAAACAATCACACGTGTGCTGCTCACAGATTACCGCCAGCCAGGAACAATCACCTAAATGTACTATATTCTACCCAATAACTATATATTTGTGCTCCAATCAAACTTCCAAATATCTTATTTATGTAATAACTACTTTACCTTTCTAGCAAAAAGTATGCATCTTACCTTATTCGTGCTTGGAGCGTCTTTTCATCCTCACCTCCATTAAACACGTTGTTTGCGCCTCAGGTGAATGCCAATCACAAAGGAATCTCACTCGTCTCTTGAATGAATTTGCCTCTGTTTTAGCAAAAACATGCACTACACACCACTTGTTAACACTTTAACACTCTAAGGTCCAAGGCCTTTTAGACTTTTCTAAGTTATCTGACATGCCTTGATGTTTTTGTACATTTTGCTTAACTTAAAACATTGATGCACAAATGGAATATATGATTCTATTCTAGATGACCTCAGCAATAATATCATGTAAGTAAAAGGAATGTAGTAAAAAAAAGTTTAATTTAAATCAAATGTAAACATACCCTTGGAAAATCCTTGTTTTTTAGGTGCTCAGACTTTGTACATAAACACATAGTAAAGATTTATTCACAAGACTTTTTATTTCTGAGCCTTGTAAACATAGGTGTTGGCTAAACACATGTTAGTTTAGCATTCAGAAAGTATGTCTTGTTTCACTACCACATATTTATAATTTCAGAGTGTCCTGTACCATTCCTAAATCTGTGCCCCTACAAATGCATATTGATGAGTTGGTGTGAACAAACCTGTGACACCTCTCGCAAAGACAAAGGCCATATCCTAATGGCCCTAGAATGTCTTTGTGGCCCAAACCCCCCGGAGTGAATCTTGCCACATCATGACCCAATGGAGATCACTGAATCACCATCTCCTTATCATATGAATAGCTGTCATTTGCTAATGGGTGGGTCCTTAGCAGCAGAAACCCCACTCAGATACTAGAAAGTGCAACACATCAGTTCTATTCCCCTGACAAAGTGCTTATTTATTTTAAAATTTTGAACTGTATATATTATAAAAGAAAAGGGTTCAATGTTTCCGTGGTTGTTCTTTTTATGTCTCTAAGACGAAAACTCGCGGAGCTTTACATTTTTTTTGACAAAAAAATTAAAATATCCCGTACGAGGGATATAGACCTTAGACAGTTAAAAACGTTTCCTGTGAAACAAAACGTATTACAATTTTGAATGTCCCATCATTTAGTGAATCGTCCCGTCCTCATTTCTCACCGTCCAGCACGCCGTCACGATATCTGCTCAACAAAACCTGTTAGACATTAACTAAACAAAGGTACTCAACAACACAAACGACAAATACAAAAATCACAACATACACAATACACGGTGAAAAGTAATGATTCACTTCCACGCAACACAATACAAACACAAAGACAACAGCAAGCGCGCGGCCATCTTCCTAGTTCGTGAACTGGCCTTGAAAAAATAAAATCAACCACCCGGTTGTCCTTAATCCCCGCAAATAAATTTGTAACCGAAAACTGTCTTTTCCGCAGTTCTGCAACTGGAATCAACTCACCGTCTTCCACAGCTTCGCAAGCTGGAACTTAACCCTTAAACCAACAGTTTTGTCCACAGTTTATGCAAACTGGCATTTCCACAGCTCAGTAAGCTGGAACCCTTACCATGATTTTCATACCTTATTTAAACTAAAAACTGTTTTTTCCGCAGTTTCTGCAAACTGGAACCAACTCGATACACCAAAAACAGTTTTGTCCATAGTTTCTGCAAACTATAATTCCCACAGCTCAGCAAGCTGGAACCCTTACCATGATTTTCATACCTTAAACCTTAAACATGAACTGGTTGCAATCCAATTCAATTGACTATTCCATTAGAACAACCACGTCCAAAGCCAATTCTGCGGTCCATTATGGAGGATTACCGGACTGCCTTCCACGTGGACCCAAACCAACTCGTATCCATCAATAAGCATAACATACCTTTAACAGGACACAAGCTGATTCAGGCCACGTTTCAACAATCCGTCCAAAATCCTGTTTCCAATCACGTCGGGGTCACCAATATGTTGTGGCCATTAACTAAGTATTACAAACTATTTCACAATCAGAAGTCAGACAAAGGACTGGTTGTTCAAAATGGATTGACTGTAAGTTAAGCAACAGTAAAGAGATGAATACCGGAAATTACATCTGCCCGTAAAATGCCAAGTTATTTTAAAGCAACATTAAACCCCACCCATCTTGCTTGGCTGACCCCGCCAGCCAATTACCCGTGACCTCCTTATCTGACCCCAACCAAATACCACACCCATTTTCTAGGTAAAACCTCCTCCTTGACATCGTATTGTGTGTGTGTGTGTCTAACCCCTTTTCTACTGAAATTAATTACCTGACATTACTTCTTACTCATTAAATAATTACTTCACTATTACTGCTTACTGCTCATTTTATGCCTGAAGTAAACGTTATTGCTGAGAGACATAAGTTTCGCCAACGAGCTCAGAGGCAAGATGAAACTATTGCACAGTATGTCTCTGCGCTGCGAGAAATGCTACCACATTGTGAATTTGGTACTGCTGAGCAAGGTATGCTGCAGGACCAACTCGTGGAGAAAGCGCACAGTAGTCGCATACGTGAACGTTTACTACTTGAAACAGGACTGACCCTGAATAAGGCTATTCAGCCTGCAGGACAAATTGAGTCGGCTTTGCGTGATGCCAGCACGCTCACTAGTGGAGAAATGCAAGTGCTTGAGGTGAATGCATTTTCAAATAGTGGAAAGAAACGCTATGTAAGGAAACAGAGAAAAGGTGAAACGTACGAGAGAAAGGATAGGGAAGACAGTAACAGAAATGCACGTAGGTGTTACAGATGTGACTCAGATCAGCATATGGCCAATTCTCCTAAATGTCCTGCACCCAAGAAAACATGCAGCACTTGTTCAAAGATTTGGCACTTTGCAAAAGTGTGTCGTTCAGGAGAGAAAAAAGCACTCGTGTGGGAAGTAGTGATTCCAGAATTAACTACTCTATTTATTAATGATACTGCCCCTGTAGAGAGAAAAATAATGTGCACTGTAGAATTAGGCACATCTCCTAACACTGAGTCAGTTCAGATGATAGTTGATACAGGATCTTCTGTTTCATTGCTTCCAGCATGGATTTATGAGAAGTCATTTAGTGACATGCCCTTGGGACATACAGAGACTCCCCTGGTGACATATTCAAGACAGAGAATTCCAGTTTTAGGTACACTGGATATTAATGAACACCTTAATGGGTGTTCTGCTCCAGCATCTTTTTTTGTAGTGAGGTCAGGTTCACCTTTGTTGGGGTTAGACTTAATTCAGGCATTAGAAATGGTCATAGTAGGAAACAAAGTACAACTTAAGTCAGACCAGAAAGTGAGGGAAATGACAGTACCACCTCCACCTGCCACAATTACAGCCCCGCCCCTAGCTACCATCGGCTGCACGAAGAACTTCATACATAAAGTGAAAGTGACTGATGACGTGAAACCAGTGCAGCAGAAGCTGAGGAGGCTGCCCTTCTCCGTCAGAGATGCTGTTTCTGCAGAACTGAAACGTCTACTGGAGGCAGATGTAATCGAGAAGATTGATGCGTCTCCCTGGGTGTCGCCAATCTTGGTGACACAACGAAAGAACTCAACAAGAATTCGAATGTGTACTGACCTCAGGGAGCCTAATAAGGCCGTTGTGATGGATTGCTACCCCATCCCACACATCGACGAGCTTTTTTCAGAGCTCAGAGGAGCGACCATGTTCTCAACCATTGACCTTGCTAATGCTTACCATCAGGTTCCTCTGCATGAGGATAGCAGAGACCTGACGGCTTTCATAACTCATGAGGGACTTTTCAGATACAAGCGAGTGTGCTATGGGATTGCATCCCCGCCCTCAGCATTCCAAAAGATGATGTCCATGGCGCTCAAAGACTTACCAGGAGTACAGGCGTATCGCGATGACATCATTGTCTACTCTTCCAGCCAAGCTGAACATGAAACACGTCTGAAGGCGGTGTTCTACAGACTACACGAGGCGGGACTGCAAATGAATAAAGAGAAATGCTTCTTCTACCAGGACAGGCTCACTAACCTGGGCCACACCATCAGTAAGGATGGACTGCTACCAAACGATGAGCACATTGTTGCTATCCGTGATGCTCCTGCCCCCAGTGACTCCGTGTCTCTCAGGTCATTTCTGGGCCTGACGTCGTGGTATTCCAAGTTCATAGAGAACTATGCAACAGTGGTGGAACCAATGAGAAATGTGCTACGTGATCCCAGCTTTACATGGACGACTGAGGCACAGAACAGTTTCCAGCAGGTAAAACTACTCATCACTGACAGTTCAGCACTTTCACTGTTCGACCCCTCTCTGCCCACAATTGTGTCTACTGATGCGTCCGACTATGGCATAGGGGGTATCCTCACTCAGATCCATGCAGACAACACAGAACGGTCAGTGGCTTTTGCTTCTCGTTCTCTGAGTACAGCCGAGAGACGATACTCAGTGGTGGAAAAAGAGGCACTTGCCTGTGTCTGGGTAACAGAACGCTGGAGAACTTATTTATGGGGAACAAAGTTTACCTTGAGAACCGACCACCAGGCGTTAACCACACTCCTGGCTACAAAAGGCATGGGGAGAGCCGGTCTGAGAATAGCACGTTGGTCAGCCAGGTTACTCTGTTTCAACTACAACATCATCTACAGACCCAGTGCTGAGAGCTTTGCGGCCGACTGCCTTTCTCGCTTGCTGTTGCCCTACCAACCTGACGGCTCCCATGACACCGAACCAGAGACGGTTGCGGAGGTCGCTACTCTGCTGACAGCCATTCCTATGACTGACTTAACAGCTGCCTGCTCTTCCTGCCCAGAGTTAGGTAAAGTACGCACATACATAACTAAAGGCTGGCCTACAAAATCAAAACACTTACCAGAGGATATAATGCAGTACTACAGAGTAAAAGATGAACTGTCCATGCATGATTCACTTATTATCAGAGGAACACACAGAGTTGTGGTGCCAGCACCTTGCACACGAGCAACACCAAGGCATAGTCCGTACAAAGCAGAGAATAAGCGACTTGTATTGGTGGCCCAAGATAGATGCACTTGTACATTCTTTCATTTCTACCTGCATGTCATGCCAACTTAACTTAATGAAGACGACACGTACTGCCCCTGCACCCATGACACCAGTTCCATTGCCGGATGGACCCTGGCATAAGCTTGCCTTTGGCATAGTGGGCCCATTCGAGACCGGTCCCGCTGACTGCAGATTCGCTATTACCATGGTGGACTATTATTCCAAATGGCCAGAGGTTTGATTTGCCCCACAGTGTAACACTGCAACTGTGGTTAGTTTTATGAAAACAGTTTTTTGCCGCAATGGAAATCCTACAGCGGTCGTGACAGATAACGGCCCACAGCGGACCTCCTCTGAGATGACAGCATTCCTGAAAGAACGAGACATACAGCATATCAGAACCACAATCTACCATCCACAAGGAAACGGAGCAGTGGAGAGATTTAACCGGGTATTAAAATAAAGCATCCTTGCTGCACAGAGAGAAAAGGCTCCATGGAAGGCTCAAGTCACAGAGTTCCTCCAGGTCTACAGAGCCACTCCGCATGCAACTACAGGAAAAGCACCTTTCGAACTCTTGAATGGGAGAAAGATGAGAACCAAACTCTCCATCCAGCCAAAACTCAAGCCTCCTCAGGATCAGGAACTGAAAGACAGGGTGGAAAATAAGCAGCTCCACATGAAAACATACACTGATGAAAAGAGACATGCAAAGACTCCAAAGTTGCAACCAGGACGTCTGGTGTGAGTGAGAAACCCGTTGCATGTTAAGAAAGGACATTCAAAGTTTAGCGAGCCTCTTAGAGTGACAAAATAGAAAGGGCCTCATAGCTACACACTTAGTGATGGGAGAACTTGGGATGCTTCACATTTGTCTGTATTGCCTGAGACATTCACTTTTCCAGCAGTAGAAGAGGGGCCTGCAGAGACTGTTAGTGAGAGTGGAGAGAACAGGAGCCAGCATGTGAGACGACAACCTACTTGGTTTAGTGATTATGTTCCATAGAATCAGGGATGCAACTGCCCAGTGTCAGGGGGGTATGCAGCAACAATTTTGGCGCCCCCCCCCCCCCCCCCCCCCCCCCCCCCCTTTTTTTTTTGCTTTATCCATCTTCCATCCAACCAACTCACTAGTTCTAACTGCTTGTGTGTTCAGCGGTCACGGTGCTCACGCTCCCTCTTCTATGTCAAAATTCTATTATGGAATCTTAAGAGATGAGGCGCCTATTCTAGCCTTTTTAGTCCTCTAAAATGTTATATAACATTAAGGAAATGCAGAAATGATTTAGAAACGCACAACAGTAGCTACATATAGAAAATACCCCAAACATTTTAATATTATTTTTTTTTTACCATCGCTTTGGCGCCTCCATGGGTGCGGCGCCCCTATGCGCCGCATAGAGCGCATACCCACTTTTTGCGCCACTGCATAGAATAGAGACGTACATGATTGTTGCTGTGTTCAAAAGAATGCAATTTGTGTTAATATATGTTTCTCATTACAGCACAGAAGAAGAAGGAACACTATTCTAAATAGAACTGTTCTAAGTATTATTTTCTGACAGGATAGTTGTTTGATACATTTTGGATGTTACCCCATTGTGCAAAGGAGAAGTAGTCTTTTTAAGAAAGGGGGAAATGTTGTGTTCTCATAATTCTATTAATGCATAATATGCCAACACGTTAGGTGGCGCTGCCAATACAGGTTACAATCACATTGTAATCATACAGGTGAATAGAAGGAGAATGTAATGACATGTGAGCAGTTGAGTATGAAGTAAAGTTGATGAAAGTAGACCTCTGTCTCCTCCAGTTACTATACCTACCTACATAACAGTATCCATAGTTACAAACTATTTAATCACACCCTGCGGTTTTTTTATGAAACATTAAATCTTTAGCACCCAAGACATCTGATTTATATTATGCAACAGATTGTGGCTATCAAATCCAACAATGTTTTTTCAACGTGATTCGTGATTGCTGTGAAAACACTTTTGATCCACAATTGGTCACGGTAACTTATTGTTCACTTCTTCTAAACTTGTGATAAATGACTTTTTAGTCCATCATTTCTGAATGAATCTTCTATTTGTATTAGGAAAATGAATATCATAGCATTGTTATGCTTTTTACCCTGCCAGTTGGAAACCTAATAAAATACTGTATCTACAGTGCCACTTGAAAGTATGTGAACCCCTTGAGCACTTAAGAGTTTTCTGTTGTTTTACCATGATTTTTCATTTTTTTCATCACCAATTTTCCATAGATGAAATGTCAGGTTTATGTTTATCATTTGCATGTACTTGTTTCGAGGGAATTGTTTGAATAGCCAAAAAAACTACATGAAACATGGAATTAGTGTATTTTCAAAAGTTAGTGAACCCCCAGCTGCATTGGTAAAGTCAAGCAGGTAACAGATTCGGTGAAACATATTTGGGTGCTTAATTAGTCAATTAAGCAAACCAATCAACTGAGACATCCTTAGGAAAAGGGTTGGGCAACACAGATTAAAAGAGAGGAAACCAACCAAACTACTGTAGTGCCAAGGTGTACCCACACAGATCAACAATGCAGAGAGGAAACAAGATACCCGAGAACATCAGGAAGAAGGTACTGAAGGTAGGTACTGATTCTAGACCCATGCACATTTACCCCAGATGCTGCCAGAGAGGTCAAAAACTCTTTAGAGGTGATGAGTGGGTTGACTTTTACCTGATTTATTCTTCTTCTGGTGCTTCTTGGTGATGGTCTTGATGGGCGTCCACTTCTAGGCAGAGATGTGGTCATGTTAAATGCCCTCCATTTCTAAATTATTTGTCTTGGATGGATGGATCGAGATGGTGTTATAGCTTTCCCAAGACTGATGGGCTGTCAGGACCTTCTTCCTGATGTTCTCGGATATCTCGTTTCCTCTCGGCATAGTTGATCTGTGTGGGTACACCTTGGCACTACAGTAGTTTGCTTGGTTTCCTCTCTCTTTTAATCTGTGTTGCCCAACCCTTTTCCTAAGGATGTCTCAGTTGATTGGTTTGCTTAATTGACTAATTAAGCACCCAAATATGTTTCACCGAATCTGTTACCTGCTTGACTTTACCAATGCAGCTGGGGGTTCACTAACTTTTGAAAATACACTAATTCCATGTTTCATGTAGTTTTTTTGGCTATTCAAACAATTCCCTCGAAACATGTACATGCAAATGATAAACATAAACCTGACATTTCATCTATGGAAAATTGATGTTGAAAAAAATGAAAAATCATGGTAAAACTACAGAAAACTCTTTAGTGCTAAAGGGGTTCACATACTTCAAGTGGCACTGTATATAATACACACATAATTTGTGTTTAACTAAATCTACGATTCTACAAGAAAACGCCTATTTATGGACAACAAAAACATTATGCACAATACAACTAAATGCTTATAACAGTATTGTATATCAGATCATAGTAGCATTAACAAAAACAATAATAATATAAAATTTGTAGGGCTTGTAACAAATCCATTGGAAAACATTAAATGCTTTGTAATGCATATAGGCTGCCATGGCTACCACCTTGGTTGCCATCTCTTGCTGTGGAGATAAGGCAAAGACAACAGACATCCTTCAGAGGAAGAACGTGGTTGATTTCTTCCTAAATGTCGATAAGGTGCATTGCATACAATGAATGGAGACCATTAGCTCAATTTGAACATATATTGATTCATATTTTAATAGCAGAGTATGCTGTCTACCTAGGTGTGCTAGTATTTCAGTGGGTCATCAGTGTTTGAGAATCACTGCCTTGTTAGATGACATTCATTGCTCATCCAACCGGTCGGTAGGAGAATCAAATCCTCTCTTGCAGAAATGCATCTCAATGTTTCATCCAGCCACATCACTAAACATCCAGCCACATCACTAAACAATTATCCAGGCGGCAGGCGTCAAGGTATTCTTGTAGATCTAAACACCCTGCCCTTCTTTATCAATCCCCCGGAAACTAGAAATGGCAACCATAACAACCATAGTAAATATGATAGATAATTGGTAGATAAAGTGCCCAAATGCCCATAGTAAATATGATTGATAGATAGATAAAGTGTCCAAATGCCCATAGAAAATCTCCTACATTGAGGCAGTCCAATGAATGATCCAAAAAAAAACAATTCAACATCTTTTAGTCAGGCAGCATGAACGTGATACATTCTGTCAGTAAATTGCGTAACAGAAAGCTGGCAAGCCTGATAGCAGTCATGTAGTCATGTAACAGTAGAAAATGCAGTTTTATTTCAGTTCCCGTTAACCATTACATACATTTAAAAGGTATCTCCTTAAACAGAAACTTACTCTGGCTAGGTATTTCATATTAAAAAGAAAACCTATCAATTTTTCACAGATTAGAGCACAGCTATACACACACATCCACACGTGTACAGAAATGTTCAGAGATTAGTGTTTGTCAAGTGTGTCAAGTTGTGAAAAGAGCTCCTTCACTGGCAAGAATCCAAACCGTATTTGGCCTTCTGTTCATATCTTCCCATAGAGCTTTTAGTGAGACACTGCATGCTGGTTGTGGTTAGACTCCGCCTCCTTGGTTGCAAGCTGTACAGCCTCCCATTCTCCACTTCGACTGGCCCGTTTGACCGCCTCCACCACGGCATGTACATACAGCCCATCTTCAAAGGATGCTGCCATGGCAACAGGTGGCTGTTCCCATGAGCAGCAGTCCTCCTGTGCTTCAAAAGCCAGACGCAGCTGGGTCACCATGGCGATAAGCCCCCTCACAGCAGGTCCAGCAGCAGAGTTATCATTCAGCAGAAGTTCCTCCCTTTGGTCACCATGACGATGACCCCACAGCTCTGTCCCCCTTACCACCAAATGACCTGTGGACCCCACAGCCATGACCTCGTGGTGAGTAGAACCAGGGAGATTGAAGTTGAGGGTGACACTACAAACTACGCCTCCTGACATTAGCATCTGGAAGCAGGCATAGTCATCAGCGGTGACCGAGCGGATGCCAGGGCCGGCCCTCCTCCCAAATGTACGGAGTATTCCATGCACACGAAGGGCGTGACAACCAATCAGGTGGCTTAGGATGTCAATGATGCACCAGCCAATGATGTGCAAGCCGCCACCCCCCATTAACTCCTCCCACGCCCAGCCATACGACTGACTGAGCAGAGATCCACCGTACACACGTGCCTCACACACCTGCAGAAAGAAGATGATATTATGAGCATGTGTGTGGTGTATGTGTGTGTGTGTGTGGTGTATGTGTGTGTGTGTGTATTTGTGTGTGTGTGTGTGTGTATTTGTGTGTATGTGTGTGTGTGTGTGTGTGTGTGTGTATGTGTGTGTGTGTGTGTGTGTGTGTATTTATGTGTGTGTGTGTGTGTGTGTGTGTGTGTGGTGTATGTGTGTGTGTGTGTGTGTGTGTGCATTTATATGTGTGTGTGTATATTTATGCGTGTGGTTGTGTGTGTGTGTGTGTGTGTGTGTGTGTTAATGTGTGCGTGCAAGCAGGTGCAAATATACCTGTAATGCACCACAGTATCCTTCTTCTATAAGTCTCCTCATAAGGACAAATGCTGGAAGGAACCTCAGCGCATTAGCCATCATGCTCATCAGCTGGGGGTAATACCTTGCTGCAGCAACCATCTGTAGAGCATCAGTGCAAGACGCCGCCATCTCACTGATGACATTCTTACCAATGCCTATGGATGAAAAGCACATTGTATACATACAGATAAACTAATTATCATATGACTGAGTAAAGGAAAAAATATTTTACATTCAGAGTTAAGTTACATATTAGTTTAGAAATGATGCAGCTGAAGAAACAAAAAACAAACATACATTTTGGTGCCCACACAATGAAAATGGTCTACTACAAGACATTTGTAATATTGCAATGGCTGAAAACTCCGCCAGGGTGGGCATCAAGAGACTGAATGGCTGTTAAATGACATTATGCAGTATTATAAAGTATATTTTACCAGTATAGTCTACTATTTTACAGTCTTGTAAGTAACAGTCTAGGCAATGTGGAACTGGAAAATGTTTCTATTAACACTTAAATCAGAACTTATTTGTAGTATCAAACGAACTATACAGCCGCGGAAAAAATTGAGACCACTTCAAAATGATCAGTTTCTCTGGTTTTACTGTTTATTGGTATGTGTTAAAGTAAAATGTACATTTTTTTTTATTCTATATCCTACTGGCAACATTCCTACCAAATTTCAAATAAAAATATTGTCATTTAGAGCATTTATTTGCAGAAAAATGACAATTGGTCAAAATAGCAAAAAAGATGCAGTGTCTTCAGATCTCGAATAATGCAAAGAAAACAAGTTCATATTAGTTTTTAAACTACACAATACTAATGTTTTAACTAAGGAAGAGTTCAGAAATCAATATTTGGTGGAATAACCTTGATTTAAAATCACAACTTTCATGTGTTTTGGCATGCTCTCCACCAGTCCTTCACATTGCCATTGGGTGACTTTATGGTACTCCTGGCGCAAAAATTCAAGCAGCTCGGCTTCTTTTCATTGCTTGTGACCATCCATCTTCCTCTTGATCACATTTCAGAGTTTTATTATGGGATTCAGGTCTCGGAATTGGGCTAGCCATGGCAGGGTCCTGATGTGGTGGTCCTTCATCAACACCTTTACTGGCCTGGCTGTGTGGCATGGAGCATTGCCCTGCTAGATAAAACACTCCTCAGAGTTGGGGAACATTGTCAGAGCAAAAGCGGACTGGAGGTTCTTCTAAGTTCGTCTTCTCTGATGAGTCCAATTTTCAGCTTTGCCCAACACATGGTCGTTTGATGGTTAGACGGAGACCTGGAGAGGCCTACAAGCCACAGAGTCTTGCACCTACTGTGAAATTTGGTGGAGGATCGGGGGTGATCTGGGGGTGCCTCAGCAAGGCTGGAATGGGGCAGATTTGTCTTTGTGAAGGACGCATGAATCAAGCGAGGTACAAAGTTTTCCTGGAAGAAACCTTGCTTCCTTTTGCTTTGACAATGTCCCCCAACTCTGAGGAGTCTTTTTTCCAGCAGACAAGGCTCCATGCCACACAGCCAGGTCAGTGAAGGTGTGGATGAAGGACCACCACATCAGGACCCTGTCATGGCTAGCCCAATCTCCAGACCTGAATCCCAATTAAAAGCGGTGGAATGTGATCGAGAGGAAGATAGGTAAGGGATAATGTATAGAACGCAGGTCATTGTCGGGAAAATAAGCCCCAACAGGGCGAACAGCACCCCGATGCGAAGCGCTTATTATACGGCTACTTGCCAACACGAAAAAATAACTTAACACAGTGTGTCTTTTACAATGTATGTTACTATAAGTAGTGTTAAAAAGCAGAGAAATAGTTTGCCAAAGAAGTTGAACTTCAAAGACGTTAAACATTCTTTAGAACACAGCTGCTCAACTGTCCGCTGAAACTCCATTGATAAGTTACCGGAATACTTGCGGAGTGCTACGAAAGACGTGAATCAGAGGCAAAAAGGCCACTTTCCTTGACAGCTGTCATTATTGCATAGCAACGGTCAGGTATCGGTTAATAACTGACCACAGAATGTTGGGAAGCCCCATTCAAGTGAATGGAGCATTCTACAGCATTAAGAAGAGCCGTGTAATATAAGGTCATAAGCCATCAAACAAAGCCGAGCTGCTTGAATTTTTGCGCCAGGAGTACCATAAAGTCACCCAATGGCAATGTGAAGGACTGGTGGAGAGCATGCCAAAACACATGAAAGTTGTGATTTTAAATCAAGGTTATTCCACCAAATATTGATTTCTGAACTCTTCCTAAGTTAAAACATTAGTATTGTGTAGTTTAAAAATTAATATGAGCTTGTTTTCTTTGCATTATTCGAGATCTGAAGACACTGCATCTTTTTTGCTATTTTGACCAATTGTCATTTTTCTGCAAATAAATGCTCTAAATGACAATATTTTTATTTGAAATTTGGTAGGAATGTTGCCAGTAGTTTATAGAATGAAACAAAAATTTACATTTAATTCAAACACATACCAATAAATAGTAAAACCAGAAAAACTGATAATTTTGAAGTGGTCTCTTAATTTTTTCCGCGGCTGCATATTGTGTAATTCATATAGTTTGTTTTGAGCTATATGGAAAAACAACAATAAAGTAGGTGCGGTCGTGCTGTGAAAGGGTGTCTTACATATTTCAGTTTCTGACACGTTCTACATTGTATTCTTCACACAAAGAAGTGGACGCCAATACTAGTTATCTACAAAACTTACCTTGTGAAGTTGTAAAATCCTGCATACACAAAGTGGAGACAGAATGGAACAATATAGACTTACCTCGAACACCCAGCCCCACCATCACCTCTGACCGAAGACAAAAAAACCCTAAGCATATATTGGTAGTATTTACCTAAAGCTTTCACTGCAATCTGTCGTGTGTGTGGAGGTGGGGTGTAGATGCACACAAGATGCACATCGGGATGAAGTAGGACATCATCTGATTGGCTGGTACAAAAGGGAATGCCCAGTTCCCTTGCAAAAGATTCAGCCTCCTCCTCATTGCGGCCCCATAGTGCATGTATGGGGAACCCCTGTTCACGCAGTAATGGAACCAGAATCCGCACAGTCCGACCAGTCCCAAACACACCCACTCCTGGAAGCATGGCAGTGATGACCTCACACCGTCATCATGCACACTGAATCCCACCAATCAGAGGCCAACCTACACAGGGGGAATACCAGAGGGAGTATTCTACAACATGATTTCATACAGATATACCGCTCTAGTCTCTACAACATGATTTCATACAGATATAGCCTACTGCTCTAGTCTCTACAACATGATGTCATACAGATATACCGCTCTAGTCTCTACAACATGATGTCATACAGATAGACCGCTCTAGTCTCTACAATATAGGCTATCTCTTCTAAGTAACCATAATGATGTTTTTAACTGATTGCTTTCAACAGAGAAGGTATTCAATACATAAGATCTCAGACATTTGATTTATGAAAAAAACCTTGTTGTGTATATGCAAATAGGTTTTGGTATGTTGCATAGAAAATGCCAAACAGTAGCAAGGTAATTTCCAAGAACACCATGTATGTACCCCATCTGCTGACATTTTGAATTTCTGAATCGTTAGTGTATTGGTTAAAGTGCATGACACCTCAATACAACATTTTTCAAATAAATAAAACAAAGGAGGTATTACACAATCGATATATATGTTTATTTAAAACATATAAATATACTTGTTAAAATCAACATTTTAATTCCAGGCCACTGAGCTACCGACTTCCCAAGTTACTCACTTCCGCCCCACGTTATAAAATGGAAATGACGGCAACGGCGGGACTCTTTTGAACTTTGTCACTGTCAACAAGGTCAAAGTCGTCCTTACCATTCGGTGTTTTGCAGTCTCTGCATATCTCTCGGAATTTCGCCTACCGCGTTTCCGTGCGCCCCATCCACATGCACATTGTCAGGGGCGGAGTGGGACCCAAAAATCCACAAGGACAATTTTGTCTGCACTGGCCCACCACCGGCTCACAACGAGCCCATCTGGCCAAGTTACGTTCACTGTACAAAGGCAGAGCGATACGCAGGTGCCATTTCCCATGAGGCGTTGCTTCGACCATTGTATGCATTTTTGAACAAAAAAAAACGATTTAAAATCGCTGGCCAATTTATATTTGTGGTCATGAAAGTTATATAACGTCTGAATAAAAAGAATTAGATCAAGATAGGAGGTTAAACAAAAATCAGTAGGCTGGATTAATGAAAGTGAGTTTGACACCATGAGTTAGAAGTACATCGACAACAAGTGTTATATATACTGGTTGGACTCCCAATCAATTCGACTGTCGGAGAACATGGAGATTTTCACTGGAACAAGATGTGATTGATATTTATTTTAACTCAATGGGTCGCTCATGTACTTTCCACGGCTGCGTGCAGTCTTCAGGCTGCTTCTCATGAGCTCATTGGCCTGCCGGGACGACCAGGAAATCTGCCGGGACGACCTCGCCTCTTCTGCTGGCTCGTCATCCAGATAGGGCTCGAATCGGTAATGTTCAATGCCCACAATCTCGTGTACTAACTGATCCGGATCATAGTCTTCCTCAATTTCTGAATCTTCGCTCGAGTCTGTGACAGAAACTTGCTTGAAATCGCGGACTTCTTCACCCTCCATCACTAGTTCTAGAATGAAGTCTACCGACGCTGACGTCACGGGACCACCTGACAGATTCAGGTAAGCCGGCAGTCGCGAAAACCACACTTTGAAACTCATTCTCACTTCATTTTTCAATCTTCGGGTTTACACATGACTTCAAAGTACTATGTTTTATGTATAGTTTTGATACTTATATGCCTTTTACCTTTTTTTAAGCTGTCATACGCACTTTATGTGAAAAGATAAAGTGAAGAGAATCCATGGTGTATTCTTCATGCTGGCGAGAGATTGTTGACAGAGTCAATACTATTGATACAGTCAATCACCCTGAAAGTCTTCACCATTGTTTGGTTTACAAAAGATAGTATCCTGATTGACTGCACTTGGCTGAGGGCTTGGTCCGAGCCACTGTATTTAGCACACACAGTAAACTAGCAGCCAGAGGATTGTGAGGAGCAATTTGCAAAATTTTACAAAAAGGGTATTAGATTAGAATCACAGGCAGCACCTTTAAAATAGGACTATCTACTGTATATCAGGGGTGCCCAAATTCTTTCTCGTCAGGGGCCAAATATTAATCGGAGTGGAGGGCCGCGGGCCAAAACCAGAGTTTCATGTTAGGTCAGGTCCCATTATATTGAAATGTATTGCATATGTGTACCCAATTAACATTACCATTAATATATATACCTGCAGACTCAGAAGGGCTAAAAAAGGTGACAAACCAAGCCCCTGTAGGGGGGTCTGGGGGTATCCCCCCCAGATTATTTTGTTATTTTAACATGTAGGCCTAAATTAAGCATTCTGGTATACTCCAAGACGAAAATAATGGGGAAGATAACATTTGCTTCAGGTAAAAAAAGAAACATTTATTAACATATCATACTAATTTAATGTAATCTATTAGTATACACAGGGAAGATAGGTAGGGGACTTCTATAATGGCCAATCAACTAACAGCAAGTTAAAGGCTAATAAACATGATTGCAGGCAACAAGAGTGACTGCTGATGTTTCGATGGAAATACTCCCATTATTTTCTATTTGTATCCGTCAAAAGAGAAAGATATAACAGTTACGCGTAAGCTGTGCCGTGGAAACAAGCGCCGTGACAGCACTTGACTCCAAAGGCTACCTCCACAAACATTTGTTAAGCTAACACGTACAGGTGAAACTTGTAGCAAGAGAGCGTCATGCCTTGACCTCAACTGAAGGACAGACTGCCCCAACTCAGATAGAGAGAGAGAGAGAGCTTGCACATTGACTACTGGTTGATTTCATATTTCATATCAACATTCTTTACACAAACATAAGTAAGGTACTTACAGTTGGCAGTTGCTAAACTCGTGTTGACATGTGTGAATTTGAACTCATGAATATGAACTTGTTCTACCTTTTCCCATTATACATGTAAGTTGAGAAGACTATAACATCAGCTAGATAACTAGCTATCATTTCATGCAAACGGAGCTCTTCCATTTAAATCGTTTAAGGTTAAGGTAAAAGCTAGCTAGTTAGCTAGCATAGCAACAAGATAACCATAGATATGGATCTGTATTGACAAAAGGTCAATAGCGCCCCCCTTGACCCATCTGAAACAATGTAAAAACTGTGGCCAAGCAGTGAACTGCAACCAGTCTTAGTTAAATATGACGTTGAAACAGAGACCCTGTTAAAAATGGGTTAAAATGCTGTCTAACGAATGACGTTCTAACTATAATTCTGACCGGAGCGCGGGCCAAAATAAATCCAATGTGGCCCGCGGGCCCCAAATTGGGCAGCCCTGTAGAATCTATATCAACTGATAAGAAAACAGTTATCATTGTAGCTGCCAAATGTGAGGACCCTGCCTGATGTGAGTCCGCCGCTGCCTGATGTGAGTCCGCATGCGCAAACACAAACGGTTTACGGCAGAAGGCTCAGGAGCAAACTATCCAAGACATGCATTCTCATACATGGTTTAATATCAACGTATCTGGCTTCTCTTAACGCATAATGTAGGTTTATTTAACGTAGTGTTTTATAATTTTGTCAACGGTTTACAGCATAAGGCTCAGTGTCAACATATGGGGCTATGTTGTATTACTGTTACTAGTAGGCTAATGAATGCACTGCTTAACTAATCATTCAATAAACATGAAGCTTAACATCATAAACCTTGGTGGATTTCAAACGTAAACAAATGCGCTTGTCATCCCACTTCATGCTGTAGCCTACACCACCAGCATTACCTGGCTCGTTGTACTACAACAGTGTCGCGAAGTTTGCGCATGCGGACTCACATCAGGCAGGTCCTCACATTTGGCAGCTACAATCATTGTCGCTGCCCTATGTGAGTCGCGCATGCTCAAACACAAACGGTTTACGGCAGAAGGCTCAGGAGCAAACTATCCAAGACACGCATGCTCATACATGGTTCAATATCAACGTATCTGGCTTCTCTTTACGCATAATGTAGGTTTATTTAACGTAGTGTTTTTTAATTTTGTAAACCGTTGACAAAATTATAAAACACTACGTGAACATTAGTCTTCACGCATAATGTGCGTTTATTTACTGGTATATTTAATTGTGTTGTAAACGGTGAATAGCTAAGGCTCAACGTCAACATATGGGGCTGATTTTAACGCATAATACCGATACATTTAATGTTATATTTAATTGTGTTGTAAACGGTTAACAGCATAAGGCTCAACGTCAACATATGGGGCTATGTTGTATTACTGTTACTATGAATGCACTGCTTAACTTATAATTCAATAAACATGAAGCTTAAAGGCACCCAGTGCAACTTTTGAGGCTTAAAAATAAACATTCAATTTCTAGTCTTTTTTACACGTAGTAAGTTTCAATAACTCCATACCATTACATACCGACATTCAAGCAGCAAAGATGAGACGTCGTTGTGTGGTGAGAACTGATAGAAAATCGATAACAACAACAATCGTCGCCATTTTCTTTATTTTTTTTAACCTACAATAAATAAAGCAGGCTTCCAGTCAATGGAAAAATGGCTTCTCCCCACCGGCGATTGTTGTTGTTTACGATTTTCTATCAGTTCTCACCACACAACGACGTCTCATCTTTGCTCCTTGAATGTCGATATGTAATGGTATGGAGTTATTGAAACTTACTACGTGTAAAAAAGACTAGAAATTGAATGTTTATTTTTCATTGAATGTTTACATAAAGTTGCACTGGGTGCCTTTAACATCATAAACCTTGGTGGATTTCAAACGTAAACAAATGCGCTTGTCATTCCACTTCATGCTGTACACCACCAGCATCATAGACATATATAGGTTTATGACCAGCATTACCTGGCTCGTTATACTACAAAAGTGTCGCAAAGTGACGCATGCGCGACTCACATAGGGCAGCGACAATCATGACAATGTGTTTAGCTATACTGCCAAGCCCACACCATAGAAAGATTCCCACACAAAGTAATTCACATCCCAAATAGTGAGAATCAAGTGGCTGCTTTAGAGTAATTTACATTCATTGAGAATGTTTTCAACTACGCTATTTATTTGTGGAAGCTCATCTGTAAGGGATCCGTGTGCCGCTGTAAAATCTAAAAACAGAACCTCATTTGGCCTCATGCAAAGTAGCCAGCGGTGTCATCGGGATCAGAGATTACAATAGGACTTTAGTGAAGAGTGAGCAGTTGGATTAAAACACCCTCATGTACACTACAATTAAGTCTGCGATACGACTCCAGACTCCAATCAGTCTGAGCAAATAGAATGCAAATATTTGCAAAAATCGACCATTCAACTGCAGTGGCAATTTAAAAGGGTTTCGTCCATTTCCGCATTAGAAAACATACCACAACACACTACTACGGTCTGGGTTTCATGCTTACACCACAAGCTCACCACTAGGCGTCAGTGCAGCATCACAAACTCTTCTCTATCCTGTATGCATAACGCGTGGATCGGAGAAATATTTTGTACTGCTATAGCCTAAGCATACCTTATAAAAGTTGACACTTTAAATGTTTCGTCTAAAGGAACCTGACAGCAGTGCGTTGTGGTCTGGTACCGTGGAAATCGAGCACATCATCACATCGGCTACCAGTAGGCATGACGGCAGCCAGGGTGATGAATACATTACAGTAGGGCATTACTTTGCGTAGCTAAGCTGTTTACACAAACTTTTAACATTCACTATACGAACTGTAAAAATACTATTCAATGCACATTGTCACCTTCCCCTGTAACGTTACTATAAACAAATGTTATGACGCAAACTTTCCGTTTATCTTCCTGATTTTCCTCCCACCCAAGCCAGCTAACGTTAGCGAGCTAATTTACAGAGGTCCATAAGAATCTTTTTGCGTAGTCTACGCAAGGAAATTTGGTTTTCTATTATGGCTCTTATATTATACACTCAAACATACATATCTACATCTCCAACAAATTACCGTCTCACTCAGAATTTGATCTCTTGCATTAATCCAAGCTGGCTGCAGGAAGTACCTGACAATAGAGTCCGCACGCGTCATGTCAATGCCGGTGTTTGGTTCCAGGGCATTGTGTATCTCTGGGCGGAGTTTCTCTGGAACACCACGCGTGTGTAAGTCGACCGGAACTTTGTAGTTTTCAGCATTTTAACACTTGCTGGTTCCAAAGAAAAAATCCCTATGGAAAAAATGAATGGGTTTTTGCAAAATCGGCGAAAAAGAAGTAATGCAGCACAAATTGCTAGCACCTCTGGCTGACCCATAGTGGCATTATTAATTTGAAGCGCAACACTTTTATAGTCAACATTCTAAAAAGCTTATTTTAAGCAGAAATGCAAATAATTTGCTCAAATCAACTCTAGAGACCCTAACATTCTACAAGGCCACAGTTCAGATCACCCAAGACCACAATTACTGTAGGCCACACAGTACACACATATCAAGGTTAAATAAACAACAAGGCTTGTAAACGTGACCCATAACCAGGGGAGTCACAATGACTTGACGGGCCCGAGTGCAAACCTCATCAGCGGACCCCATTTACCGACCACCTTACATCAGGAGAAAGTAGGCTGTTGATATCGCAACTTTGCGAGGCGCAGGCAAATGTTCTTATGATGTACAATACACATTAAGGGTTGCTACAAAATGTTATCATGAAAACACCAATGAACACAGTATTTCATAGATCAAACTGATTTTGGAGAAACAGTGTATAATGAGCAGATAGACAACACATGGGGAAACATTAATACAACTTCTTCAGGGGGTTATCAAACATTATTGTGAATAACGAACATTTACATGGATTTATGGGAATAGCAGCTCGACAGCGCCTCGTCTGCTGCAAACAATTACAAAACAAACTTCCTCCAACATAGGCCGTAAGGTGAACACTGTTTTCATTTCAACCCGCTCCACTGTCTGGCATCTACACAATCTTTAGCTCATAAAAAAGAACGAGTCGTGCTAACCTACCAGAAAAAAGTTTGTCGCTGAAATTCCAGTCGATTGTCGATATGTCTTTGTTTTATGCAAAACTAGAGTCTTCAGAGCAAGATTTTGCCGGGAGCCATGGCACGGTTCGACACGTGATCATGCTACACCAATGAGAGGGCTGCTTTTTGTCAACAGCATGGCAAGATGGCGGTGTGGTTAGATTCAACGTGACCGATAAAGGAAGACACTAGCCTGGATACCAGCCTGAACTCCGCCCACAACATTTTTGGTCTGGGAGATTCAGTCTGGAGTCGAGCTAGTTGGGAGGGATTCAAGCCCACCGAAAAGTGATCTGACCAATACAATTGTAAGGGCGGGCTTTATACGTTGATGGACAGATATAGATAGAATAGCCTATACATCGGACAAAGATGGCGCCGTCTCGGGAGCTTAGTGGGACATATTTTATATGATTTAAGCTATCTACACGACTTTTTTTATGTCTACATTGACTCGGTTAGTTGTGTATACGCAAAACGAGTGTTGCCAAAGATTGTAGGTCTTAACTGAAGCACTCTAGACCATTATTGATCGGTTATGCTAACGCATAGACAAAAAAAAACATTGAAACAAATGGTAGCTTCTAGCCTTGAGTGCTAATTAAGTAACGTGAGCAGGCATATCTCAACAGATATTGACAGCGCATTCATTTTGAAAGAGGAACAGAGAAACGCGATCAAGGCATTTGTCGATTGAAACGATGTTTTTGCCGTCCTTCCTACGGGATCAGGTAAAAGTTTAATCTATCAGATGGTAATAATACTACGTTGCTCTGATTGGTTCTAGGTATCCAATTCAGCAAAGAGGAATTTTCTTTCCTGGTTCGTTGAAACACGCCCCATAATCACAGCCCAATGGTTCGGTCTCAGACTCATATTCTGACTAGAATTATGAGTATGACATCGTCAGGCTAGGAAGACACCCGAACATCCTCAAATGTGGGCTAAATTGATTCTAATTAGTGCTGTATACATAGCCGCGTCCAAGAAGAACAATAAGGCAAATATACGATAATGTTATGTTTATGTTAAGTCATTTAGATCAAGTTTGACATACATGGGAATACACCTTAGCCTACTGACGATTTAATATGGACACACCGAATAAATCAAGGCAAAGACTGTACTTCTGGGGTGATCTTTACTGTGAGAAATCATAGGCTTAGATGATACACAAACAATTCTATGCAACATTGTAAGAAATCAGGAGCATTTCTTAGAAATCACAAAGAAATTAGGTCATCGTCTGACAGACAGATGAATAAAGACAAGAATTATGACTCTGGATGTCACTTCCACCAGCTTCAGAGGTGATCATTGAGCTGGTTCACTGCCCCTGCAAAAACTATGTTTGCCTGCAAGTTTAACCAACTTTGACACTATGGTTTTAAGAAAATGGGCAAAAACTTAAGGTGGTAACAACCACACACACACTCCACATACACACACCACACATTTCACTCCACATCGACACATGCACACACACACACTCACAGGTGAGATTTCATTCACAACAATAAACCCTCATTCCCCTATAACATTACAGCTCCACTCCCAGATTCTCTCTCTCCCACATACACACGCACTTACAGAAAAACAATAATTACCCCAACTTTAGAAATCCATCGAGGGGGTTGACTTTTCCTCAGTGATCTGGAGCACTCACACCTAATTGTAAGCCGTCAGACACTCGTTTGTAATTGTGATTAACATTAAATAAGGGTTAAATACATTATATCAATAAGACACAGCACAAAATACAGAAGTAATACGGATTATAAGTGCAACGGCCCAGTGGCTGAGAAACACTGCACTAGGACATCAAGTCTGAAATGCCATCAGCGGTTGCACAGTGAAGAAAAGCCACGTAAATGCTTGAATTCTGAAGTCTGAAGTTTGCCGTTCTCAAATGCATATGTTGATACTCATGGCAATGTGGAAAAACTTCTTAACAAGCTGGGTCTTTAAAACGTCACCTGATAGTACATGGCAGGGAAGGTCCACATAAATGTGCCTGACCTTTTATATGTTTACAATATGTAAAGGCATTTTCACTGGCATTGTCATATGCAAAAAGCATACTATGTGGGAAAACATTTACAAGGTCTTCAACTCTGTTTGTGTGTGTGTGTGTGGAAGAGAAGACTGGAGAGAAGCCTCGTGAAGGTGCCCAGTGTGTGACACTCACTCTCACACACATGCACATCCTCATATAGGCTGTAAGGTGAACCCTGTTTTCGTTTCAACCCACTCCACTGTCTGGCATCTACAGATGTGGCAGTCATTGCTGTAAGTGTGCAGACAGATTTGCTATGCACTTTATATGTTTTCACAGGGACTGGCAACAGGACACGTATCATTGACATTACCAAGGTGTCATCAGCTCTTGGAACCAGTGTGTGTTCCGCATTGATCGGAATTCACACATTCTCTGGGTGTGACTCCACAAGTGCCTTTTATGGCAAAGGCAAAAAGAAAGACATTTTCTGTTGCATGTGAGAAAGATGAGTACCTAAAGGCTTTTAAAAGTTTAGGTACTAACTTTAACTTGGAGCAGTCAACATTTGCATTTCTTTGCCAGTATGTATGCCACTTATATGATCAGCCAGCTGCTGATAATGTAAATTAAGCTAGGTACAAGGCTTTCTGTATGGTATCATCAGCCTTGCCAGAATTATCCATTCCCCCTACCACTGATGCCCTCCATCAGCACTGCAAAAGGGCAAACTACCAGGCTGCAATAATGAGGTCCTCTCTCAAACAAATTATAAGTGCTCCATCACATGCTGGATATGGTTGGCAAATAGAGGATGGAAACTTGCATGTCACCTGGATGACTAGAAATCCGGCCCCTGACAGTGTTTTGCATGTGATACACTGCGGCTGTAAAGGTGCCTGTGAGACAGACAGATGTTCCTGTTTTTCTGCAGGAATGTGTTGCACAGACCTATGTCGTTGCTGTAATTGTGCCAACACAAAATAATCTAAGGAACTGGAAGATAACTGTCCTGAGTGTCCTTAATCTGTTATTTTTCTTATTCAGTTTTGTACAGTTTTATATATCATATTTCATGTTTCATAAAGAGTGTTTTTATGGTTCATCAGTGTTGTTTTCATTTGTGGAAGAATGAATGAATGAATAAACAGATGGTCATCGGTATAAGTACAATTACTGCCTTTTATTGATACAATGACGGAGGTTTATTTGTCACATAGAAATACTACAGTTTTTTCTGTGCGAGTGTGAAGAAAGAAAGATCAAGAAATATTTTTCATAGCAAGAGGGAGTTTAAGGTGCAGTGTGTGTACAGTCCATGTGCAAGTGTGAAAAAAAGGTGTAATTGATGTTTATAGTCATTGTGTGTGTTCAGGATACGGAATGCTTGAGGAAAGAAGCTCCTCCTCAGTCTCTCTGTTCTGGTCTTGTAGCAGCAGAGACGTTTGCCTGACCTCAGTGTTTTGAAAAGTCCATGGTCAGGATGTTAGGAATCCTTTACAATACCTTGGGCCCTGGTACGTAGTCTTTTCTTGTAGGTCTCCTGCAGAATATGGAGAGATGCTCTGATGATGCGGTGCTGCAGTCACAGGCTGTACAGTTCCCATACCAAGTAATGCTGTCAGGACACACAGCTGATGGGTGCGGATGCTCTGAACTTCCTCAGCTGACATAGGAAGTACAGTCTTTGCCTTGATTTATTCGGTGTGTTGGGCAGTCCATATTAGATCGTCAGTAGGCTAAGGTGTATTCCCATGTATGTCAAACTTGATATAAATGACTTAACATAAACATAACATTAACGTATATTTGCCTTATTGTTTTTCTTGGACGCGGCTATGTATACAGCACTAATTAGAATCAATTTAGCCCACATTTGAGGATGTTCGGGTGTCTTCCTTTATCGGTAACGTTGAATCTAACCACACGGGAGCCGCCATCTTGCCATGCTGTTGACAAAAAGCAGCCCTCTCATTGGTGTAGCATGATCACGTGTCGAACCGTGCCACGGACCCGGGCAAAATCTTATTACGCTCTGAAGACTCTATAAAACAAAGACATATCGCCAATCGACTGGAATTTCAGCGACAAACTTTTTTTTGGTAGGTTAGCACGACTCAGTCTTTTTTATGAGCTAAAGATTGTGTAGATGCCAGGCAGTGGAGCGGGATTAATTTTCTAAAGGACTTTTCGTGCTTCACCTTGCGGCCTACTTCCCCCATCCCTTGATGTGTTCTGTCAACTGTCTGTTGATGTTGTTTTCGTACATGTCTCGATATTTGTGTCATTGTGTTTTTGGGTCAAAGACGAGACGTCACTTTTTAGTGTCCCGACTTGATAAATCTTGAACAAATATGTTAACATGAGTGGATATACTTTCAATCTACTCACAATGTACATGTTTACTGAAACATAAAGTCATTCTTACAGAAAATGCATGATTTTTATCAAAATAACCTCTGAAACCCCCAAAATGTCATTCAGCGCAACTGTCCTCCTACCTATTCAAGGATTAAAACATGAAGAAAAAAAAAAATAATCTACAGTAAAAGTTAATATATTCTGCTTTGGCATATTTGTACTAAAGTCATGTGTAATTAACTAAATGATTTTCAATCAAATTAGTTTTTTTTATATTAATAATATTTAAGAGACTTTCAGTCCCCATTTCCCCAATCTTCAGTTGTCATTCAGTGCAACTGTGAGAAATGCTCTTATTTTGAAATCAAATCAAGTTGCTGCAGTCATGTGACCTAATGTAACAACACAAGAAGACCCATGTGGACCCTTCATCAAACATGCAAGGTCAGTATGTTCCAACATTATTTGATAAAAATCTCCTTTTACTGACCTAGTACGTTAAAGTACAAAACTGAATGTCATACAGTACAACACAGAAAACGCAATATTGCGGTCGTTTTTGTAAACAAACAAGGATATTAACATTTAAATATGAATGACTGTAGAAATAGCATTGAGCTAAGGTCAGTGTTGGGTTTGGCTAATCACTGGGCTAACTGTAAAATGTGCTAAAGTAAAATGTTTGTCATTCAGTGCCACAACAGTCATTCAGTGCAACCGAATTTCGCTGTTACCCTTAGTTGACAATGACTATGTTGTAGTATGTTTTTTACATTTTAGAATAATTTTAAATATTAAAAACACCTTATTCCATTCTAAGCTTCCTTAATGAGAGCAATTTTTACAATTAATATTAACATTTTTATGTTTTTTTCTTAATAGATGCCCTTATCTGTTAAAGAGAGATCAGCTAGGTACAGACAGAAATTGAAGGAAAATTCTGTTCACAGGGAGGAAAAGCTAGCAAAGAGAAGAGAAAGGTGATTATAATGTCTTGAAATAAGATAAATAAAGTGAGTTAAGTGCATTTTAATGTTGGACAGCTAAAGGAAGAGTTCCATCTAAACTGGAGTAAATGAAGAGAACAGGTTTTAGACAAACATGATACTGTTGCAATGTCACAGTCTAAAATCATCAACCCTTTCATATTATACACATAAAACTTCTAAAATACCTATGTATTTTAGAGGCTTTATGTGTATTTTAGAAGTTTTATGTGTATAATATGAAAGGGTTGATGATTTTTTTAAAGAATGTATTACATGCTCCATGCAAACTACTTTGTCCTACATCGCATTAATTAGGCCTATGTCCTCCTTGCATTTTAGCTATAACAGAATAAAACAAGCTCTCAGTGGCAGAAATCCAGATCACCGTTCAATGAAGGATGTTTCTGCTGCTGATGCTGGAAAGAGAAGAGAACATTGGAGAGAAAATCAGAGGAAGTTCAGAGAGAAACAAAAACAAGCAAAAGCAGTGCTTGACCTCACACCAGATTCATTTGAGGTACCACCTGAAAACATTGTTAATATGCCTGAGCCTGAACCTATACCACTACAAGCGGTGGAACAAAGGCCTCTGTTCCCTCCACATGTGGTGAATGCTCCTTTGGCTTCTTCAACTCCGGAAAGACTACCAATGCGCTTGAAAAAACTCAAAAACTCAAAAAGGGATCTGAATAAACAGCTTGCTGCTCTTAAAAGACAACTGGCACAGACAAAGCAAAGGTGCAACACATTGAATAAGCTATTGAAAAGGTCAAGAAAGACTAGAAAAGCAAAAGGAAAAGTAACAGCAAAGAGTGAGATGATGCTGAAGGCTAACCAAAGGAGAAAGAGTGTGATCTCATTCCTCTGTAGAGATGAGAACAGCCGCCTTCTGCCTGGAAGAAAAGACACGATTACCAAGAACAAGGTAAGAACACAGAGGCGTGTCCTTACTAAAACAATGAAAGAGCTCCATGCGCTTTACATCTCGGAGGTGGACACAAAACTCTGTATGTCTTACAGGCAATTCTTACGTCTGCGGCCATTCTACATCACGGAGCCCAAAACTAGTGACCGAAACACTTGTGCCTGTATCGACCACGAAAATCTGGCACTCCTTCTAGATAAATTCTATCAAAATGGCCTCTTGAAGACAAAAAGCACATCAGAGATGCTATCTGCGATTGTGTGTGATACACAGCAAAAAAAATGCATGTACCGTCTGTGCTCCAAATGTTGTTATAGTGAAATAGAGATGACCCTGCCTGAAGATCAAAGAGAAATTCAGTGGCAGCAGTGGGGAAGAGAAAAGTCTGTAGAGGAGGACCGCACATACACCCACTTCGTAAAGAAAACACAGTGTGGGACATGGACGGAACTCCTGCTACTTCTAAACCAACAGCTTGAAGCTCTTGCGAAACACCAGTATATCTGGTTACACCAAGTAGCACATTGCAGAAATTTAAAAGAGACGCTGACTGAAAATGAGGCTGTAGTCCATATGGACTTTTCTGAAAATTATGCCTGCAAACTCGGCACTGAAGTGCAATCCTTCCATTTTGGAGGAAGCAGGCAACAGGCCACAATTCACACGAGTGTGGTTTACACCAAAGAGGAGAGCCAGTCCTACGCCACAATCTCTAGTAGTCTGAGGCATGATGAGCGGGCAATCTAGGCACACCTGCAACCTGTCTTGGAGGACCTGAAGAAGAGACACCCATCAGTGTCAGTGGTGCACTTCATGAGCGACGGGCCTTTAACCCAATATAGAAATAAAAAAAAATTCTATTTGATCAGCACGGTTCCCTTTCTCCTTGGGTTCCAGGAAGTAACCTGGAATTTTTCTGAAAAAAATCACGGCAAAGGTGCACCCGATGGTGTGGGTGGTGCTGTCAAAAGGTCTGCTGACAGCTTTGTCAGAATGGGTGGAGACATACAGTGCCCACAAGACCTATATAACAAGTTGCAAGAGAAGGAGTCTACAGTCCAATTCTTCTGGATTTCTGACAGCGATGTGGCCAAGTATGATGAAGCAGTCCCTGAGAAGTTGCCTCCTGTGAAAGGCACATTGAAATTACATCAGATCACTTCAAAGGTACCAGGGAAATTTAGTCACAGAGACGTATTTAGTCACGACCTGTGTGTGTGATTCACCTACAGAGGTGAATTTCGACAGAGAAGTGGAGGTCAGCCCACAAGCGAAAGCAGTCTCTTACCCTGCCCAGGTAATGGATGAAAATGTAAATGGAAAATTTGTTGTTGTGCAGTACGATGACCTGCCATTCATTGGGCAGGTACTTCTGTCTGCAGGAGATGAGGTGCAAGTTAGCTGCATGCTACAAAAGGGAAAGAGAAATAACTTTGTGTGGCCAAGTCCACCAGATGAAATTTACTACTTCAAGACTGATGTCAAAGCCGTTATTGGAGAACCTGAGCCATCTTCGAATAGAACCTCAAGGATATCAGAGAAGGACTGGGAAACATTTGTTCAGTTCATGAACTAAAATGTCCTTAGATGCACACCCAGTGGAAGTTTTCTACACAGTAATAAAACACTGTTTTGATATTAAAAAGCTGTTTGTAATTAGTTAAACACTAACACGTTTGAAATATTGTCCATTTTATGAATGTTAAACATATGTTTTTACACTTTTAAGAAATTAACTGCACGTAACTTGTTCATGTGACACAAATACTTGAAATGATTCAACATTTTTAAATAAATAAATCTTTATCCTTAATGTGTTCTTATGATGGCTTCTGATATTGAAATGGTAGGCTATTTTAACAGCAACCGTTTTCCACATTTTAAAAGAAACCTGTTTCCGTAAATTTGTTCTGGTGCCTTATGAGTTGTTATGATGGCTTCAACAATGTTTTAATATTGAATTTTTTTTTTTAAACAGCAACCCTTTTCCATGCTATGAAACTGAGGACTTGAATTGATTTCATGTTACATCACTTTTAAGAAAGTCTCTTGTTTTAGTTCAGAATAAAGAAGACACTTTGTATACCTTTGTTTGCCTTTTTTTGTCATTTTGTAGTATGACCAAGTACCATAACTCACACTTGACATTGGTTTGGTATATTTACACTCTCCTATTGCTACTTTAAAGGAGCTATGTATTAGATATTAGGTTAAAACATCCAAATATTGGCATGAAACATAACAGGATGGAGGATGTCATTCAGTGCAACAGAAAATCGTCATACAGTACAACAGAAACATTTGCTTAAAATAACTATTACAATTAATTATTTTCTCTTTTTTTCATCTTAATGTAAGGTAAACCATGTCTTCTTTATAGAAATGGTGTTTGATTGATTTTTAAAACAGAATAGAAGGTGTAGCAAAAACGTATTGTATACAAACTAACAGAATCACAAGACCCATTAGAATAAAAACAAGGTGTGGAAAATTTAAAACAGAGTAACTGCACATTCTTGGGTTTTTCTAAATCTCTTGTAAGAGATATACTGAACTCATACATTTTAAATGGCTAAGATTTTTCCTTCGGTAAGATTTTTTCCATAAATTAGTCGTTGCACTGAATGACATTTTTGTGCCATTGTAATTTGTAAACAACACTGAAAACACAAAATAAACAAAATTGTGTAGATAAAAAATATATATTTACTAAGGTAACATATATGAGCACATTATTGAATTTTTTTTTTTTTTTTTACAATTTAATCATTTTATTTTTTGTGTGCTAGGAACACCCTATTCGTCTTTCACCCTTTTATGTTAAAAAAAAAACCCACTGCTGCTTGTTGATAAATCACTAAATGTGTCAGAACCAAATGAACCTCTCAGAAAAGACAGCTATACACAGCTGATATACCTCTTAGATCACTGGAGGAAAACCTGTTGGTAATACCTACTGTCAGAACTTAACATGGTGAAGCAGCCTTTAGCTGGTATGCTGCTCAGCTCTGGAACCAACTTCCTTGTAACATCAAAGGTGCTCCAACTGTGAGGTAGGGAACAGGTGGGGAAATTTGAAAAAGTCCTGAAAAAGGCAGTTAGGAAATTGTTTGGGGTGCCATGTTGTCTTTGTGTGGAGAAGTAATTTTGGAGATACCAATGACCAGCTTAGTGGAGGAGTTCAAATGTGCTAACCCAGTAACTAGCTTTGTCACAGTAACTAGCTTTGTTCGCGTGCAAGAAGAGGACACTAGACGCGCAGCAGTGGCTGGTTATTTCAAGCAAAGCCAGGGCAATAATGGCTGAACTGGCATGATGTCAAGACAAGGAAGGTCAGCTGGACAGAACTTGGGCTATGGACACTAACCACATTCATTTCATCATGAGAGCCACTTATGACGTCCTCCCAACTCCACAGGACTTCAGTCAGTGGGTGGGTGAAGATGGAAGCTACCATATTGTGTCTGGGTGTAAAACTGGCTGACCCAGGGTCACTAGACGTGGAGGCACAATAAGGTTTTTAAATCATTTTCGAGTTTTTAGAGAATAAAGGAATTGATAGTTTTCAGCTGACGTCAGAATGACCAGCTGAAGGGCAAAAAAGACGTTCCAAAGCTATTTAACACGGGAGTTAATACAGGAACCTACGGAAGCGTATTGCTGCCACACTTTTTTTAAAAAAAGGTCTCAGTATCAAGTAATTACGTGAAAGTTTCTTGTTTTAACAATATCTTCTTCACGTTTTAACATGATAAATATCATGTTATTACATGAAATTATCACGTTATTTCATGATGATGATATTTTCAAGTTATAACATGAACATATCATGTTATTTCATGATAATGATATTTTCAGGTTTTTACAAGATATTTATCATGTTATTACATGAAATGATCACGTTATTTCATGATAATGACACTAAACGAAACGAGAGGCAATAGGCTGGAAGCTACTTTGGGTCCTTTGCACGAGTCAATCAACGGTCGGGCAGCTAGTGTTAAACTTGGAGGTTCTCGCCTAAGATTCCACAGTAGCCTACATGGCCTCATTCATAGTCGCCTTCATGCGGTGGAGTCCACCAGTAGGCTACCCTAGGCAGAGAAACAGCCCGGTAGCATAATGTTTCCACCTCCATGCATGATGATATGGGGATGGTATTCTTTGGGTCATATTCTTGGGCGAGAACCTCAAAGTTCAACACTAGCTGCCCGACTGTTGATTGACTCGTGACTAAGCTGGGTTTAATACATGGTGAGATTCTCCAGTTATTGAACACGGTGGATGACATCGTTATAAGTATGCGCACACTCAGGAGGATTTTAAAATGCCTGGGATTGTACCGACGGAGGAACAAATCCGACCCTCTTGAGGTAGCCTCATTCCTTATCGATCAACTGGAAGGGCACGGAAGGCTCCATGGGTACAAAATCCACCATCTAAACTGCATGTCCACTGCCACTCTCTCCATGTTCCACACTAGCTGCCCGACCGTTGATTGACTCGTGCAAAGGACCCAAAGTATAGCTTCCAGCCTATTGCCTCTCGTTTCGTTTAGTGTCATTATCATGAAATAACGTGATCATTTCATGTAATAACATGATACATATCTTGTAAAAACCTGAAAATATCATTATCATGAAATAACATGATATTTTCATGTTATAACGTGACAATATCATTATCATGAAATAACGTGATAATTTCATGTAAAAACATGATATTTATCATGTTAAAACGTGAAAAAGATATTGTTAAAACAAGAAACTTTCACGTAATTACTTGATACTGAGACCTTTTTTTTTTTTTTTTGTGGCAGCAATACGCTTCCGTAGGAACCACCCACCTTTCAAGCTCTTTTAATATAAGTTAGTTAAATGCCAGACAGCTGTTGTTCGGTTGGCTGTTTAAATCGGCGAGGAGACAACCCCGGATTTAGTTTTTAATCGCATTTAAAACCCGCTACCGCTCCTGCCAGCTGATACAAGAAGTGTTTATTTCGCCGTGGCTGCCAACTGATTGTATGCGCCTTCTGGTTCAACTTTTCTCGGACACACAGTAAACTGTAGACTTACTTTTGGAGCTGGAAAGAAAAGCAGTCACCCTGTTCTGGTCGCCTAATTTATCAGAATAACTACCTAAAATGGGAACAAATCAAGTAATAAAGACAAACAAAGCATCAAAACGATTCAAATGGGATTACCCAGCTGCTGATCTACCTAAGCAAGCAAGTTAGGCTTGTGTATTTAGTCATTCAACTAGTAATACTACAATGTCAGTAGAAAATATATGGGAAGATCATTTAAGTTGTCATTCGCCAGACAAGGTTTTCGTACTGGTTTAAACCAGGGAATTGTTTCAAAACATAACGAACATCGTTGGGTAGGCTAACGGCTGCTAGCTTACAGCAGGTACCTCGCTAGCTGGTATAATGAATCAACCTTACATATTTCAGAAGTGACAGGTGTGTAGAACATGCACGAAGTCTTGTTTGACTCTCAGCATGAACATTTCTTAACGTATTTTCCGATTTGTTTTGTACAGTCGCGAAATGGCAACAAAGTTGGCGACGACCTATTATCCCGCATTGATGTAAAATGCCGTTGGGAATCAAGCTCAACAAGAAAAAGAATTTACACCGAACGTCGCGAAATCAAAATTCTACTATTTGTATCAGGCTGGTTTGTACATGCAGTATTACAACACTATCTTATACACTTCAATACGCTGTATATGTGCCATTTTTGCTACAAAGCAAATTTAAATACCCTTTTTGGGCAGGGACTTAAGTTTTCCGAAATCCGCGATCCTGGATGACACCAAAATCAATATTAAGTAACGTGTACCAGCGCTTGCGGGATAATAGGTCGTGCGGGATAATAGGTCGGGCTACGATACCTAGCTAATAAATGGCATTTATCTTTGCTCTTATTATGAAGATGGTTTTTAGCTTTCACCTTCCAGACGACATCGTTGTGAACCCAACCACTTCTGAAAATTAAATAACTATCTGTGCTTCTGTAGGCTTTCTGTTTCTTTCTGTGAGATGTGTATGGGGACGGATTTTCTATTAGATAGGCCTAGATGTAAATATCTCCACACTGGAGCTCAGACAGGGACTGTGGGGAGGTTAACGAAATACAAATGTCAGGACACCTGCAATAAATGTATCACAAGTTCCTAATTTGTTTTCCCATGTGAATATTTCTGGCTATAGAGTTCCTGCGCCTGTCGTCATAGTTGCTGGTCGCGTGCCGAAAAACGATGGGCGTAGCCATTTTGGCAGTAATCGCGTCAGGCACTGACTGGCAGTCACAGCTTCAGTTGACTGTCATCTAGCCGTTGGGAGTGATTAACCTATGTATGAAATTCAAAAAATATAAATTAAGGTTGAAAATCACAGCCACTTAGGTTGGGTACGTTCAAAAACA
Organism: Sprattus sprattus; assembly: GCF_963457725.1. Taxonomy (NCBI): domain Eukaryota; kingdom Metazoa; phylum Chordata; class Actinopteri; order Clupeiformes; family Clupeidae; genus Sprattus; species Sprattus sprattus. The sequence goes on along the minus strand of NC_137927.1, from coordinate 1,444,241 downwards.
CAAACTAGCAAGTTACAGATGCACTGCAGTAGCTACCCAAGATAATAAACAAACATGCTAACGTGACACTGCCGTACCTAGTCAAGCTAATAAACAAGCAATGCTAACGTGACACTGTCTATCAAACTGGGATCATTTAATACTTACCCTTGCAGTGATGATGCCGAAGTTTTTGGATGCAAGACTCCACAGTCGAAGTTGTGTTACGAAGCCGGACTGACACCATTTATAAGCCTCCAAGCCTTTGTATGCTCTGAGGGAGTCCCCAGTATAAACTAAGGGAAAATTGAGCAGATAGCTGTGGATGTCAGCGTAGCGCAAGTCAGGTAAATATATTCTTCGTTGTAGGATGTTATGCTCTTGAAAAGCACCCCAGGAGCGTTATATGGGTCACTTATATTTAATCTCTGTAATTTTGGCATCATCACTGCAAGGGGAAGTATTAAATTATCCCAGTTTGATAGACAGTGTCACGTTAGCATTGTTTGTTTATTAGCTTGACTAGGTACGGCAGTGTCACGTTAGCATGTTTGTTTATTATCTTGGGTAGCTACTACAGTGCATCTGTAACTTGCTAGTTTGTGTTTTTGAACGTACCCAACCTAAGTGGCTGTCATTTTCAACCTTAATTTACATTTTATTTATTTATTATTATTAGTTATATACGTATATTCGCTCGGTATGAACTCTTCAAGGCTGGCGCCGGTCGTAATGTTTACTGCCAAAATGGCGTCCGACAATCAAAAGTCACGTGACACAGGAGCTCTATAGTGGTATGGTCTGTGGTTGATGGCAATCGTATTTGAGTAGGCACCTGAGCTGCCAACCCTCCCTTTTTTCCCGGGTTTCTCCCGTTTTCTGATCCATCTCCCGCCGCCCTCCCGTTTTGTCATTTCTCCCGGTAATCTCCCGAATTTCACGTGTTACAAATGTATTTTATTAATAATCAAATCAAAATGTGTGTCAATGTTCTAAAGTTGCCATATCATGTATGAAACGCAAGCATCAGAGGCAAAGATCAGTGGGCAAAGCAAGCGTCAGCCAATCAAATTGCCTTTAATGCAAAGCCAACACAGGCTCTAGCCAATCAGATCACGTTTATGGTCACGTCTCAAGAGACTGAAGCTAAAAAAAAAAAAAAGCAGGCTTACCAAACTCCGTAGATGGTCGAATTTGTACCTAAAAGTTGTTTGTTTTACTTATATTTTTATAAAGTTACCGAGAAATAGACACTAAACAATGTAAAAAAAAAAAAAACATTATTGTAACTGAAAAATACGTCTAAGAGGATTTGCGAGGTGTCTGAGGTTGCTATCATTCACTTTGAATGGGGATCCGTCAACCTTGAGGCACAATAAGGTTTTTAAATCATTTTCGAGTTTTTAGAGAATAAAGGAATTGGCGTTTACTCACATTCTATGTTTGGCCAGTTGTTAAATTGGTTAGACAGTTGTTATATTGGTTTAGGTTTAGATTTAGAGGTTGCTAGGTTACAGGGACGCTGGCGAGTCTAACGCCGCTCTGTCTAGCCCAGTTTTTGTCAGATTTTTACGGTAATCTTAATTTATTCTAAATGTCAGTTCTTCTGTTGTATATAATAGCGTAGTTAAGTTAAATCGCTGTACATAGCCATTGATTTTGTACTTTTCGATCGTTTTAAAAAAGTGATAAGGGTCTTCGTTAGTTCAGCTACCAAAACATCATTCCGGAGACTTTTTTTTTTTTTTTTTTTTTATTGAGGCGAGGACGCTGACATATTTTAAAGACTCTCAACATTGTCCGTCCCACCTGGAAAAGGGCTCTCAGGGAAAGGGCTCAGGGATCCAACCATCATACTCGCCTGGACGGAAAACTTTCCAACTTTCCTCCATCTCACCACAGTGTAGCTAGCGAGGCTAGGCAGCATCCCTAATCGGTCACCATGGTGTTCACCTATACCAGCTCGCAACTCTGCCGACTTCACCCCGCAACCACTCCGGGACTAAACAACCCCATCCTCAAAGAACTTTGACTCCTTCTCCGCCCTCGCTACATCCACAGAGGCTCTGTTAGAAAACTCATCTTGCATAATCAGCCAAGCTGCTCGGAGACGAACATCCCATCTCTCTGGTCACCTGTCGCACGTCTTACGCACCATCACACCGCTGTAGCCTCAGCCAACAACAACACAGGAAACATCGTGAGATCTCTGCACTCCAACGTGGGAAACACCGCGAGATCCCCGCACTCTCTGCTGAATGGATTTCGTGGAGTGCATCCTAGTGTGCGTGGAGTGGATTTAAGTGTTTTACGTCCTGTACAGAGATTCACCCCACAGTCATTGATCAAATTCGAACAGTTCAACATCCAATCCATCAACAATAAATCCACCCTCATTGAAGAACATATCAGGGAAAAAGGACATGACTTTATGTGTTTGACAGAAACCTGGCACCAGCCAGGGGTTTACTCTGCCCTTAATGAAGCCTGTCCCCCAGGTTACAGTTACTTGGAGGCAGCTCGCAGCACTGGCCGTGGTGGTGGCCTCGCTGTCATCCATCGACAGGACCTGGGGTTGTTCCCCATCCCACTGCCTACAACATCCTCCTGTGAGTGTCTTGCTTTTAAATGTAAGCCCCCTTTTCCCATGACTGTTATCCTCATCTACCGGCCTCCAAAACCCAACTCTGCTTTCATCCCAGAAATGTCCGATCTCCTCACAACACTCTGTACTACCTCTGCCAATATCATAATCCTGGGAGATTTAAATATTCATGTTGACACCCCCTCATGCCACTCAGCTGCCGACTTCCTTCAACTGTTGGACTCTCTTGACCTACAACAACATGAAAGCACTTCACTGGCTCCCAGTCCCACTCAGAATAGAGTTCAAGGTCTCCCTCCTCACCCACAAATGCCTATACGGACATGCTCCCCCCCTACCTCAGGGAACTCCTCTCCCCCCAGACCTCCTCACGCTCCCTCCGTTCTGCATCCGCAAACACCCTTCAAGCCACCAGAACTAAGCTCTGCACCATGGGTGACCGGGCTTTCTCCTCTGCTGCCCCAAGGCTGTGGAATGCCCTCCCTGACCATCTCAGGGCCCCACAGTCTACTGACGTTTTTAAAAAAGGCCTAAAAACTTATATTTTTTCAAAAGCTTTCTGCTAATTAATGTTCATTGTTGTTGTTTTATATGTATATGTAGCACTTTGAGATTTGTATGATGTAAAGTGCAATATAAATAAAATGTATTATTATTATTAGGTTAGGTTGTTGGGTATTTGCATACGACAGTGAGAGGAATGGTCGCTGTTGGAAGTCTTCAACCATTAGCACATGACATTTAACATCTTGTCCTATATATTGCTCAAATTGATGATTAAATGATGTCAAGATTTAAGGGGGAGTTCTGAGAACACTGAATCCAAAAATTCCAATTTTTTAAATAAGATAAACGAGAATTTGGCACCAAACTCATGAGAAGCTTTAAAGACCATCTCAACCCCTATTATTTAAAGCAGGGGTGGGCAATTTCTACAACGGGCCACATCAGATAATGCGACTTTTGTGGAGGACCGGAACAATAGGCTAAACTCATTCAGTAGGATATATGAGCATGTTTTTGCAGTATTAAAGGTGTGCCCAGACGACCAATACACATGGCACACACAGTCACACAAGAGCAAGCTTGCAATGCAATAGTATAAGTATACAAATTAATAGAATATCAACTGTTTTCATCGTTTAACGTTTGATTCCTTATTTACCATTGACCTCCGAAGGCCGGTTAGGGACAGCCAAAGACTCTAAGGCTCTAAGGCTAATGGTAAGTCACAATAGTTCAAAGGCAGCCATAAGGCATCTGTCTTGGTTTACAAAAATGTGCAATCCTCATTCATAAAGAAAATGGAGTGGGGAATACCACCCTCTGAATACTTTGTCAACAAGAAACAACTGTGACATGTTGTTTCAATCACACTAATAAAATCATGACAGCTTACAGCTTAGGGACCTTGAATAAGTATTCTGATGAAAAACTTAAAAAAAAAAAAAGTCTTTGTTTTAATCTGGATACAACCGTATTTATGTTGTATTTATGTTGTTTGCCACTAACTGTTGTTTGCCACAAAGGAGTTTGCAAGTATTGGTTCAAAAGACCACATAAAAACATGTATTTAACCAACCATAACCAAAAATGATAACCAAAAACACAGTGGGAATGACAAATGACCCGCAATAATGTGAATTATAACTTTCAGTGGTAAGATTACATTCTCTCATACTTCTCCTCTCCATGCCCTTCCTAACTGACATGGATCAGGTTTTTCTGCAGACTTTGGGCTGGAAGCAGAGAGCATTTAAAAACAGCACTGAGGTCAGTTTTTAGAGGGGTAATACAAAAATAATACATCTCCAGGTGTTGGTTATTAACACTATTTCTCGTCTGTGAAATGTCACCTATGAAGCACATGGCAGTTA